>NC_048439.1:8235307-8589511 GCF_004353265.1 Vitis riparia | reverse complement strand
CTCTAGAGTTTGTCTCCACTTAACATTAATTGGTTGATACCTTCACAAAATCCTTAGACTCTGTTAGGTTTGAGTTTCTTTGGAAATCTTTGGGTATATGTCTTATTAACTAAGGTGAAGTGGTATAAGCTTGAGGATCATTTCTTTTATTGCCCATTTTTTATCCTAGGCCTATCCCAATTCCTAGGATATCTTTAGATATCTTATTTACTTGACTTATTAGTAAATACTTAAATATCTCAAGTTTAAGGCCTATGATTTGTAGGGAACACCTTAAATGTCTTTGTTCCTTATCTCAAGATCAAGTTAGGAGCATGAAAATCTTTCCTAAACCTCTAGATTCTAAGCACCAACAAAGCATGTATTTTTAAACATGAACATATCTAAATTAATAGTTATAGAAAACTTTACCTTAGATTTGGATGTTCCAAAATCTATTACATTCGAAGAAGATGAAACTTGAAGTTTCCAAAGATCTCAAATTCCCCAAGATTTTCTACTACTATGACTCTACCTTGATCTTAGTATTCAATCATAGGAGGAGGTTTGGGAAGGTGGAGGTTAGGGTCCTCTTGTCTCTCTGGATGATGCAAGACAAAAGTGATGGAAACTTAACTCATTTCAGTTGTTCTATTATGAGTACTATGCTCAGGTTTCTTTTACAATCAATATAATTAGGTCAAGTCAATTTGGTATCAATGAGAACTAGGGTGATAAAGTTATAAGACATGATTCTTGTAATAAACAAAACATTCCATTCATTAATAAAGAAACTAAGCATTCAAGGCAAATATGGTAATTAATTTTACAAAAATTAGTGCTCTCAAGTTACATATATCTATGCAAGGTATCCTAGTATCATAAGAATCAAGCTTACTTCAAGCAAGTCATGACTTTTATTACTAGGGTAGAAACCCTCTCTAATTAATCAACTTGCCTTAAACCTTAAAATGTTATCCTAAGGCATTGATTAACATACCTTTTATGTTTAACCCTCAGATTGTGCAAATAAAACCACTTCAAGTGATTCTACTACTTTACATTTGAGTTAACTGTCTAATCAAGATCCTTGACATCAATGTTACCAAATAAAGAGTTACATCTTCAAGATTGGTCACACCCACTATAAACATATATAGTCTCGTCCTTAATGATAGTCTATATCCATTGATTCCTTGGGTCACCCCATCTTCAAGATGGTGATGGGCCCAAAATCAAGTTGAGCTCACTCTTGGAGGCTGTGGGTTTACTTATGACCCACTCCTATTTAATATTTTCAATGAGATCATTTTGGTAACCTTCTTAAAATAAATTATCCATCATGAGATTTCCAATATTCTTATTTATCACTTGAATTAGGACCCTTATGCTAAGTAGGAATTGCATTCATATTTTTTATCTTTGAACTTTCTTTTCCCAATCATAGTTCTTCTTCTCTCAATGTGGAAGAATCTGAAGAACTTGGTGTCAACCTCCTTCTCATAAGGTAGGAGAGTCTAAAGGTCCACCTTAGGTGTTGTTTTCCTTCTCTTAGGGTAGGAGAGCCTAAAAAACCATCTAATCCCAAAAATAATAAAGTCCTTATAAACCCTCCATTTTGTCCTAGTAGCACATATGATTCTATGTGTTTTCATTCACTCCTCGTTGCCCTATAGTCATCCATTAATGGTCCATTGTCACTCATGTAGCATATTTTTTTTTATCCATCTTTAAAGATTCATTGTCAAGGGATTTTTTATAGATCCCAAATATATCCATAATTTCACCTTAATTTAGTTCACTTGGTTGCATTTTAGGTTTAGGTCACTTAGCTGCATTTTAAGTTTAGGTCACTTAGTTGCATTATAGGTTCAGCTCACTTAGTTGCACTTTAACTTAGCTTACTTAGTTGTACTACAACTCAACTCATTTAATCACATTTTAGATTTAGCTCACTTAATTGCACTTTAGTTTAGCTCATTTAGTGGCACTTTAGTTTAGTTTACTTAGTTGCACTTTAACTTAGTTCACTTAGATGCAATTTAGCTTATTTCACTTAAATGCACTTTAGATTACTTCACTTAAATGCACTTTAGCTTAGCCCACTTAGATGCACTTGAGTGGAGTTCACTTAGATGCACTTTAGTTTAGGTCACTTAGTTTACTTAGTTGCATTTTAAGAATTTTCTTAGTTACATCTTAGTTTAGTTGCACTTTAGGATAGTTCATCTAGATACATTCTCAGTTCATTACATTTAGGTACACTTTAAGTTAGTTCATCTAAGTACATTTTTAGAATAGTTTATTTAAATGCATTTTAGAAAGCTTTAGGTGCATTTTGAAGACAACATTTCATATCATCTTACATAGCATGTGCATGGGGGCTTATTTGGGATGATAAAGAAGGCATTAAGACATTGATATTTTGAATTGAGTTTAGGAAGGAAATGATCCTCTTTATATTGAAACACGACTGCCATTGGAATTTTAAATGGAGTAAGACTCTAAAAGGAGAAGGAGATTGGGTGGACTTGGAGCATTACCATATGGAAATTGGAAGATTCACAACATGATAAGAATTTTAAAAAAAAAAAAAGACTCTCATGGTGATGGACAGCAAAGAGAGTTTTAGATATGGAAGGATATTTTTTTCGGAGATTTTATTAAGGAGGATTATTTGAGGCCATGGAGATATGATACACGCCACATGGATATTTTGAAGGAAAAAGATTCTTGAGATTAACAACTACCATTAAGAGAGCATGAAAGAATGGAAAAAACATAAGGAAAATGGAATTTTTTTGGAAGTTGAGTTGGAAAAGGACTAAAGGGATAAACGGCCACGAAAGGGATTTAGGAGGTATAATTCATGCACAAGGAGATTTTGAAGATATGTGGGCTGCCACTTGGTATACACGACTGTTGTCAACCCCTTAGCCTCTTGACTTAACCATGGAGGAAAAGGCCTCACGGGTAGGCCTTGCACCCATGAGAGCCTAGGCTGAAAGCAAGGAAAGCTTGGAGGTTTGGTGGTTCAAACTCCAGGGGCTAAGTGAGGAGGCCACGAGCGAGCCAGAAACGCACCACGCGCGCACCATGGGCGAGCCAGACACGCACCGCGCACACTGCGGGTGAGCCAAACGCACACCGCTAGCGGGCCAGACGCGCACCACAAGCTGGCGAGCCAAATGCGCACCACGCGCGCACTGCGGGTGAGCCAGACATGCACCGCGTGCGCATCAAATAGGCATCGCGCGCGCACTTGACTTAGGTGGTGCAGATGAAGACTAAGGGACTTTTGGAATTTTAATATATAATTATTTATTATTCCATTATGTCTCCTCAGACATATTGATGTCTCCTCCAGAAACAATGAAAACGGCTTGTATTGCTCTTTAAGGAGAGGTAGGTGACTCAAAGGAAGAAGCACCAAAGGAAGCCTTGACCGCACCAAGGGGGCACCATGGCACAACCTTGGGCATGCCTAGGACACACGGACGCGACTCCAGCACGTACACATGGGCTCCACGACATGTGTGGTGTGCACCCCGTGGCCGCAATAGCACGGGGCCTGATGCGGCCTACCCCCTTCCTGTGCAGGCACGAGGGCGCCTAAGCCTTGTGCACCAAGAGGGATCAGCCATGGGCGCAATGTCATGGCTCGTTGCTATGAAGCTGGACCTGACAGTGGAAACAAGCAACACGCCCAAGCCATGGGCACCTAGACATGGCACAAGCTCACACATCAATGTGGGGAAGGCACACTGATGCACCAGACATCTGGTCAGCTGGTTGGTGCATGCTGCCTAGATCAGAAGGTCTTGATCAAAGACACGCTGGTGAGCACCCGGTCATAAAAGGCACCTTGCGGGGAAAGAGACAGCTTGTTAAGAGGACTCTCCAGCAGCTTGGTGAGCAAGGCTTAAGGAGATGGCAGTGCAGCTAGCTAATGGCAGTGTAGGTAGTCAGTGGCAACTAGTTAGGACATCGGGTGATCAAGTCAAGCAGCCAATTGACTTGTAGTTGGCTGAAGAGATGATGGCTTATGCAAGTGGGTGGCATGTGCAGGCCACTATCTGGGTGGCGGGTGGTTATGCAAGGCAGTTATAGGCGATTCTGACCAGTTGCATAACCACCAGGTTGGCTCCAACTTTTGAATTTGGAAATTCAAATGTGTAACTGCAGGCCAAGTCTTTTAAAAGGGCTTCTGCAGCCTTGAAACAAGGAGAGAGAGTTTTGGGATAGGGTTCCTTCTCGTAATGCTTAGGTGTGAAGCATGTACTCTAACTCAAGGGAACAATTTTGTCTTGTAGAGTGAATTAATACAAGTTGGGAAAGGTTTCCTGTAATTCGTTGGTGTCCCTGTTACTATGCTTTTACTTTGCTTTACTCTGTTTTTCTAAAAGCTAGGAAGGAAGGTTGGCTAAGGACGGGTCTTTAGCACCGCGTACTCATGAAAAAATTAGTGAGATCTTCAAGGGTGTGACAATTGGTATCAAAGCTCGCACCAAAGATGGCTGGTGGTAGTGCAATGGACGCCTTGCGGGAAATGATGACTCGGATGGAAGAAGCATTGGGAATGGCCAAGTGAGGAAGACATTGTGGCTTCATGGGCAAAAAACACCATGGGAGAAATCCAAGTGCAGGGCAGTCTGTTGGAGACCCATGATAATTTCTTTGAGGAAAAACTTGCTGGGTTGAAATCAGAGATGCAGTCCCTAATAGATGACTTCAAGGGCACCCTGCAGTCCTATGGAGAGGACGTTGTAGGGGTCCTGGTCAAGCCCTGAAGCCTCTTCCAAGGTCCGAGTCCCAGAGCCTAAGGGCTTCAATGGTAACAGGAACACGAAGGAGTTGGAAAACTTCTTGTGGGACATGGAGCAGTTCTTCAAGGCTGCTCACATTCCTGATGGCGAGAAGGTGTCCATCACCAGCATGTATCTGACTGGTGATGCCAAACTATGGTGGCGAACCAGAATGGAAGATGATGTTAGAATGCCCCAAATCACCACTTGGGAGACTCTAAAGAATGAATTGAAGGATCAGTTCCTCCCCACTAACACTGCGTGGGTGGCCAAAGAAACACTAAAAAGGCTTAGACACACCGGATCTGTGAGGAACTACGTCAAGGAGTTTAGTTCCTTGATGTTGGACATAAAGAACATGTCAGAGGAGGACAAACTCTTTAATTTCATGTTTGGATTGCAAGGATGGGCTCAAACGGAACTTAGGAGGCAAGGGGTTCGTGATCTCCCTGCTGTCATGGCTGCAGCAGACTGCTTGGTAGATTACAAGATGGGTGGCGCCATCTCCACCATGCAAAGACCCAAGTCAGATAGAGACAAGAAGGCTAAGGCTGGGGGCAAGACTTCTAAGAAGTATGGGTGGAAGAAATAGAGCAAGAAGCCTGCTACAAGGGGAAAACCAGTGGAGAAAACCATAAAGATTGTGCAGCAGACCACCCGAAAGGTAGGATGTTTCATCTGCGATGGCCTTCACCGAGCCAGAGACTGCCCCAAAAGAGAGAAACTCTCAGCCCTTGTGATTACAGACGACAAGGGAGACTCTGACTCAGAGACCCTTCCTAGAGTCAACCCACTGCAACTCCTGAACATGTTTAATGTGAGACCCCAGTCCAGAAATCCCTAATGCATGTCCATGCCGTTGTAAATGGTGTGCAGGTGAAGGCCTTGGTGGACAATGGTGTCACTCACAACTTCGTGGCCACCAGAGAAGCAACTAGGTTGAGATTGAAATTGGAGGAGGATACCAGTTGGATCAAGACAGTCAATAACAAAGCCCAGAAGATCCAAAGTGTAGCTAAGAACGTCCTCATGCAAATTGGTGACTGGAAAGGCACGTGCAACCTACTTTGTGTACCCTTGGATGACTTTGACTTGATCCTTGGGATAGATTTCCTCTTGAAGGCCAAGGTGGCCTTGATCCCACATCTTGGTGGACTGCTGGTGTTAGAAGAGAAGCAGTCTTGCTTTGTGAAGGCCTTGAGGGCAAAGGATGGTGGTAAGGGACAACCTGAGATGTTGTCCACTATTCAGTTGAAGAAGGGATTGTAGAAGGGCCAAGAGACTTATGTTGCAGCCTTGATTGAGATCAAGGAGGAACAGTCTGTGGAAGTCCCTAACTCAATGGTCAAAATCCTTAAGGAGTTCAGAGACGTGATGCCTGCAGAACTCCCCAAGGAGTTGCCACCCCGGCGACCTATTGACCACAAGATCGAATTACTACCTGGAACAAAAGCCCCAACTCAAGCCCCTTACCGAATGCTTCCTGCGGAGTTGCTGAAGTTACGAAAGCAACTGAAGGAACTGTTGGATGCAAGCCTGATCCAGCCCTCAAGGGCCCCATATGGTGCACCAGTGCTGTTCTAAAAGAAGCATGATGGCTCTCTCCACATGTGTGTGGACTATAGAGCCCTCAACATGGTGACCATCAAGAACAAGTATTTGATCCCCTTGGCTGCTGAGCTGTTTGATAGACTGTCAAAAGCCTGTTACTTCTCCAAGTTAGACTTGAGATCGGGCTACTGGAAAATGTGAATTGCAGCAGGAGATGAGGGGAAGACCACTTGTGTAACTCGGTATGAATCATACGAGTTTCTGGTAATGCCCTTTGGACTGACTAATGCCCCTGCTACATTCTGCAATTTGATGAATGATGTTTTGTTTGACTATTTAGATGCATTTGTGGTAGTGTATCTAGATGATATTGTGGTTTATAGTAAGACCCTAACAGAACATGAGAAACACTTGAGATTGGTGTTTCAGAGATTGAAGGAGAACATTCTTTATGTAAAGCCAGAGAAATGTGAGTTTGCTCAGGAGGAGATCACATTTCTAGGGCACAAGATTAGTGCATGCCTGATCAGGATAGACAAAGGCAAAGTGCAGATTATTATGGAGTGGTCGGTCCCTACCAAAGTGACGGAGTTGCGGTCCTTCCTTGGCTTGGCCAATTACTACAGAAGGTTCATTAAGGGGTATTCAAAGAAGGTGTCTCCCCTTACTGACCTGTTGAAGAAGGATAACTAGTGGGATTGGAGCATGCAGTGTCAGATGGCCTTTGAAGGCTTGAAATAAGCCATCTCAACTGAACCTGTGCTGCGGTTGCCAGACTTGGACTTACCTTTTGAAGTCCAAATAGATGCCTCAAATAGAGCCTTGGGTGGAGTCTTGGTGCAAGAAGGGCACCCTGTGGCGTTTGAAAGTAGGAAGCTAAACAATGCTGAGCAGAGGTACTCCACTCATGAGAAGGAGATGACGATTGTGGTTCACTGCCTACAGCAGTGGAGGCACTACCTACTAAGAAGCATTTTTATAGTGGTCACTGACAATATGGCCAACACCTTCTTCAAAACTCAGAAGAAATTGAGTCCCAGACAGGCACGATGGTAAGAGTTCCTGACCGACTTCAAATTTGAATGGCTGCATCGACCAAGAAGACATAACACTATGGTTGATGCCTTAAGTAGGAAAGAGGTGATTACCTACATCACGGCCCTCTCAGAAGTCATTTCTGACTTTAATGAGAAGATCAAGCAAAGTGGTAAGAAGGTATTGGCTGGAGGGAGACCTCCTTGTGGCAAAAGGAGGAAAATGGTATGTTCCTACAAGTAGCCTAAGAAATGAATTACTACGGGAAACTCATGATGTGAAGTGGGCAGGCCATCCCGATGAAGAGAGGACTTTGGCACCGCTAGTCAGATGGATAAGACCGAAAGGAAGAAGACTGCAGGGTTGCTGCAGCCCCTCTCCATTCCAGAGAGACCTTGGGATAACATTTTCATGGATTTTATCACTAGATTCCCAAAGGTTCATGATTTTAAATCTGTCTTTGTTGTTGTAGATAGATTCTCTAAGTATGCTGTGTTTATACCTGCCCCTGATTCTTGCCCTACGGAGGAAGCGGCTAAGTTGTTTTTCAATAATGTAGTCAAACACTTTGGGTTACCTAAGGACATAATCAGTGATCGAGATGCACGGTTCACAGGCCGGTTTTGGGTTGAGCTGTTCAAACTCTTGGGTTCAGAGTTGAAGTTCTCTACAGCCAACCACCCTCAAACTGATGAGCAGACAAAGAGGATCAACGCCTTGCTGGAGGAATACCTCAGGCACTATGTGACAACAACACAAAAGAATTGGGTGGATTAGTTGGATACTGCCTAGTTATGTTATAATCTGCAGAGAAGCTCGGCAACAGGGATGAATCCCTTTGAGCTAGCTATTGGGGTGCAGCCACGGATGCCTTTGGAGGTGGCTAAGCAAAAAACAGGAAGAAGTAGTCCTGCAGCTTACAAGATGGCTTAGTCCCGATAAGAGATGTTTGATGAAGCCTAGGACAGTCTAGAGAAGGTAGCTAGACGAATGAAAAAGTATGCGGATCGTGATTGCAGATCCTTGGAATTTCAGGTTGGGGACAAGGTCCTTCTAAAATTGACTCCTCGGATTTGGAAGAAAATCAGCAACAAGACAAGGTAGAAGGGTTTAATTCCTAAGTATGATGGACCATTCGAGGTGATTAAACGAGTTGGGCAAGTGGCCTACATATTGAAACTGCCTGAGAGGCTCAAGCTTTACCCAACTTTCCATGCTAGCTTTCTGAAGCCTTACCATGAGGATTTGGATGCAGAGAGGGTGCAAACAAAACGGGTCCCTCTCTTAGTCATGAAGGAGTTTGATCGAGAGATAGAGAAGATCTTGGATCATAGGATTATAAGACCATGGAACATAGCAGAAAGAACCGGCAAATTAATTTCTTGGTTCAGTGGAAGGGGACTTCAGAAGCAGAAGCTACTTGGGAGAGAGATGTTACCTTGTGGCATTTTGAGATGGCGGTCCAGGCATACTGGCAGACTAAGTCGATGAGGGCATCGACTTCAGCAGGCGGGAGTGGGTTTGTTAGCCCTTTAGCCTCTTGACTTAACCATGGAGGAAAAGGCCTCATGGGTAGGCCTTGCACCCATGAGAGCCTAGGCTGAAAGCAAGGAAAGCTTAGAGGTTTGGTGGTTCAAACTCCAGGGGCTAAGTGAGAAGGCCGCAGGCGAGCCAGACACGTACCGTGTGCTAGCTAGACGAGCACCACGCGTGCACCACGGGCAAGCCAGACATGCACCGTGTGCGCACCAGATAGGCATAGCGCGCACACCTGACTTAGGTGGTGCAGATGAAGGCTGAGGGACTTTTGGAATTTTAATACATAATTATTTATTATTCCATTATGTCTCCTCAAACATATTGATGTCTCCTCCAAAAATAATGAAAACGGCTCGTATTGCTCTTTAAGGGGGGGTAGGTGACTCAAATGAGGGAGCACCAAGGGAAGCCTTGACTGCACCAAGAGGTCACCATGGCATGGCCTTGAGCGTGCCTAGGACACACGGACGCGACTCAAGCACGCACACATAGGCTCCACAACATGTGTGGTGTGCACCTCGTGGCCGCAACGACACGGAGCCTGGTGCGGTCTACCCCTTCCCGCGCAGGCATGAGGGCATCTAAGCCTTGTACGGTGAGCTAGCTGATGAAGCCATGGTCACAATGCCATGGTCTGATGGGACACCAAACCATAGTTGACTCACACCATGATGCCTATGCACAGCACAGGGACGCAATGCCGTGTGCACCAAGAGGGATCAACCTGGGCGCAATACCATGGCTCATTGCTATAAAGCTGGACCTGACAGTGGAAGCAAGCAACACGCCCAAGCCATGGGCACCTAGACATGGCATGGGCTCACACATCAGTGTGGGGAAGGCACACTGATGCACCAGACACCTGGTCAGCTGGTTGGTGCATGCTGCCTAGATCAGAAGGTCTTGATCAAAGACACGCTGGTGAGCACCCGATCACAAGAGGCATCTTGCGGAGAAGTAGGCTGTTTGTTAGGGGGACTCTCCAGCAGCTTGGTGAGCAAGGCTTGAGGAGATGGCAATGCA
This sequence comes from Vitis riparia, assembly GCF_004353265.1. NCBI lineage: Eukaryota > Viridiplantae > Streptophyta > Magnoliopsida > Vitales > Vitaceae > Vitis > Vitis riparia. The sequence goes on along the minus strand of NC_048439.1, from coordinate 8,579,579 downwards.
GCTAGCTAGTGGCAGTGTAGCTAGTCAATGGCTGCTAGCTAGGACATCAGGTGATCAAGTCAAACAACCAATTGACTTGCAGTTGACTGGGGAAATGATGGTTTGTGTAAGTGGGTGGCATGTGCAGGCCACTATCTGGGTGGTGGGTGGTTATGCATAACCACCAGGTTGGCTTCAACTTTTGAATTTGGAAATTCAAATGTGTAACTGCAGGCCAAGTCTTTTAAAAGGGCTCCTGCAGCCTTGTAACAGAGAGAGAGAGTTTTGGGATAGGGTTCCTTCTCGTAATGCTTGGGTGTGAAGCATGTACTCTGACTCAAGGGAACAATTTTGTCTTGTAGAGTGAATTAATACAAGTTGGGAAAGGTTTCCTGTAATTCGTTAGTGTCCCTGTTATTATGTTTTTACTTTGCTTTACTCTGTTTTTCTAAAAGCTGGGAAGGAAGATTGGCTAAGAACGGGTCCTTAGCACCGCCCACTCGTGAAAAATTTAGTGAGATCTTCAAGGGTATGACAGCTGCCATTTGCCATATGAGACAAGATTTTTATAAAAAAAAAAATGTGGACTCTTAGAGATAGGGGCTGCCATAGAGATTTGAAAAAAAAATGACTCATCATTCATGGCATTAAGAGAGATTAGAAAGGGACTTCTAATAGGAGATTTGAAGTATCACGTGGGATATACAAGTTGTATTCTGGAAGGGATTCAAGGAGGGGGAATTCTTGGATGGAAAATAACTTATTTTTTAGAGAAGATCAATAATGTTCTGGTTTTTTTTTTTTTTTTTTTTTTTGGCTGGGATTAAGAAAGAAAACGAAGGTTTTTTTTATGGGAATAAGGCTAGTCAAAGGGAGATTCAGGCCAGGTTTTGGGAGTGAGATTTAGGTCAGTTTTCGAAGTAATCAGGCTGGTGGTAGAAAGGTAAGACGTTTTGGGAAAGTTTGAAGATTGAGTGTGATTCTAAGGTATGAGATGAGCGTGTGAGGACATTCAATGTATTTTTGGAAGGAAAGCATACGCCATTGTGATCTTTTCTACACCAAGCATGCAGCAGTAGGAGGAAAAAGGAGCCACGCCCTCATCTTCAAATACTGCCCGTTTGACAAAGAGGTGGCACTACTTTTGGATCACAGCAAGGCACATGGCTACAAGAGAAAAGGGCGATGTATAGGCTGTCACCTTAGTGCAAGATGCAGTTCACTTGGAGAGTATAAAAAAGATCAGGCTGGAGAGAGGAAAAAGGACACATAATTAGGCAGCAAACACACACAGGCGAAACCTTGGAAAAAAGGCGCATCCATCACAAATTTTTGGAAGATACATCACGCATCAACATATCAAAGGTGAGTCTCAAGTTCCTTTTAATTTCATTTCATTTTTTTTTCTTTTTCTTTTTTTGGTTTCTTATTCTCTATAAGCCCTTTAATGATAAGTTTCATGAATTTCTTTTAATACATGATTTCAATTATTTTGAAGTTATTAATTGTCAATATCTCATCTAAGAGTACATTTTTAATATTTTTAAAGATAGTTTTCATTTATCTCTTATTTATGCATGGCTTTAAAATTTCTTGTTGTTAGTTTGATGTTAGAATATGTTCTTAAATTTCTTTAGGCTTAGACTTCATTGATCTTGATATTCCATATTTCTATATTATATTATTGTTGGTTTATTGATTTAATTTAGAGATTGGTATATATATTCTTAAGTTATTTAGGTTTAGTTTCCATTAGTTTGTTTTGTTAATTCCATGCTTTCAACAATCCATGTTCTAGTTTTTGTTCTTAGTTTTTAGGTTTAAATTCCTTTGATCATGTTATTCCATCTGTTTTATAGCTTATTATTGTTGGTTTATTGATTCAATTTAGGGATTGGTATATATATTCTTAAGTTATTTAGGTTTAGTTTTCATTAGTTTGTTTTGTTAATTTCATGCTTTCAAAATTTCATGTTCTTGTTTTTGTTCTTAGTTTTTAGGCTATGTTCCTTTGATTATGTTACTCCATGTGTTTATAATTTATTATTGTTGGTTTATTGATTTAAATTAGAGATCAGTACATATATTTATATATATATATTCTCAAGTTATTTAGGTTTTAGTTTCCATTAGTTTAATTAAATTTACATGTTAGATGCTTTAAAAAAAAAAAATCATTGAGTTCTCATCTTGATTATATATATATATATAATTCTCAAGTTATTTAGGTTTTAGTTTCCATTAGTTTAATTAAATTTACATGTTAGATGCTTTAAAAAAAAATCATTGAGTTCTCATCTTGACAATTTATATGCTAAATGCTTTCAAAAAAATCATTGAGTGTTTGTTTTGGTAAATTTATATGCTAGATTGTTTCAAGAAATTCATAGAATGTCCATTTTGATAATTTATATGTCAGAAGGTTTTTAAAAAATCATTGAGTGTTTGTTTTGATCCATTTATATGCTAGATACTTTTAAAAGAATTCATAAAATGTTTGTTTTGATAATTTATATGTCAGATGTTTTAAAAAAAGAAAAAAAAATATTGAGTGTTTGTTTTGCTAAATTTATATGTTAAGAGCTTTTAAAAAAATTCATTTGTTAAGAGCTTTTAAAAAAATTCATTAAGTGTTAGTTTGATTAAATTTACATGTTAGTTAAAAATTCATTGAATGTATGTGTGGTTAAATTTTCCTATTAGTATATTTTTTTAAGAAAATTCATTAGATGTTAAATTTGGTTAAATTGTTAGTTTTCCTCATTTGGATACTTACTTAGTAGGCTCCTTGAGGATTTCTTAAGTTCAAAATTTTTTTTTTAAGAAAAAGTTTTCTTAATTCATTTGGAGTTAAGTCAAAATTTCTTTTCAAAAATGAAATTTCTCCATCATGAATAGGGCTCATGGATCATGAATGAAAAGGTAGCCAAAAAGAATATCTAAGTTGATTTTTCTCTTGTTTTCAAATCCTTTTAAATTAGGAATCAAAAATCCCAACTTTTGCATTTTTTGTTCGGAATTTCTTAATTCACTTAGTTCCTTTTTGCTCCTCCTAAAATCATTTAAAAAAAGGAATTTAAATTATTTTGTAAAGGATTTGAATCATCTAAAGACTTTAAAAGAAAATTTGCTCTAAGTTTAGGGTAAAAATCACACTTTCTTTTAAAAACATGCAACTCATTTCATCCAAATTGAATTCTCCTTTTGGTTTTCCAAAAACTTTGTTTTTATTCGCATAAATTGAACTTGTGCCCCCAAACTAATGGAAATGTTCTTGGCCTTGGTGAATCTTTTCACTTCAGGTTGCGGATGCACAGGTTGAACTTATGAATATTCGATGGGGATTGATGGAACCCCTACATGAAAGATTTTTAAAACTCATTTTTGTTGTCAATTTCAACTTAGCTAATGACACTTTAGTTTTAAATTTTGTTTTGATTATTTTTTTAGTGTGTTAAAAAAATTTTCCAAAATTGTATGATGTTACTCACTTCTTAAAATTGATTCTAGAATGTTATTTGCATTAAAAAACTTTTTCCCAAAGTTGAGTTATTTAGTTGGTTATATACCTTGTATAACTAATGTCTCTATAAGTTCATGCCATGCAAATACTATGCATGATAGGTTTTGCTCTCCTAATTACTTGTCATCATCTTTTATCCTAACTTCTCTATTTGTATTGGAAGTGCATTGCATTTAAGATATGTTATTCAGGTATACTCTCCACCCTTCACTTTTTTTTAATTACATAAGAAATGTTTTGTGTGAACTATATTTATGTTTGATATTTTCCTTGATTGTCTTGATGTTTGTTTCATTTTTTTTTTAATGAGATGCATGTTATATATCTTGTTGTTTGAACTAATTTTGGTATCTTGTAATAGCATTTTAAGTTGCAGTCTAGGTACACATCTTACTCTTCATTTATGATTGTGACTTAAATTGATTGTTTATCATATTTAATATATTATTAGAATTTTTTAACCTTTTTTAGTACCCTAAATCAATCAATTAACTACCACACTTCTCTCAGCCAAACTAGTAGAGACCTTTTTACGACTTAAAGGGGTGTTACCTTTTTTAAGTACCCTCCCGATAGGTAACCTAATCCCCGAACCTAAACTCAAGTTTTTCAAAGATACTTTTCCAAAAGTTTAAAGAGTCATTTTTTTTAAGGTTTTAGTTTCTTACTTTATTTTCCCCTTTTAAAAAATAATAAAAATAAGTGGCGACTCTAGTTTTTTTTTTTTTTAATAAAATACAATTTTTCACTTAAAAAGTGAGTCTCACCGTTGAGTGGGACCGCATGTAAAAAAATGCATATCCACATGCAAGGTTGTCCCTTGCATTTTTTTCAGTTGAATGGCATTACATTGTAGCAATAAAAGACCTATAAGGTAATGAAGGCAGTTTTCTCAAAATCTGGTGAATGCATAGGTGTTTGATGGTGTCTGAAAAAGGCATCGAGAAACAAGAGCATTCCATGTCCGGTTGTCGTGTCACTATTTGATCTATTTGTAGTAGTAGGAAGTTATCCTTGTCTGTGTAGTCCACACATACTCTCCATTTCCTGTCTTTTTTAGGTACTATCATTACATTGGCTACCAATTGGGGTACTCCACTTCTCTAATAAATCTAGCCTCTAACATGTTACTTATCTCTGTATGTATTAGCTTATGTCGGTCCGGATGGAAACATCAAACTTTCTATTGTATTGATTGTGTTGTTGGAATTACATTCAACTTGTAACATAGTTATCTAATAACACTATCGGGTTGCCAGCTAGCTCCCGTACAGATCCACTTAGCCTTTCTCTATCAAGTAACTAATCATTTGATAGTACGTAAACAAGATGACCTTCATCTTATGCAACCATGCTCACCCAAGTATGGCATTATAGGGTGTTAGATATCCTACCATGGAAAACCTTAGACATAAAGTGACAGGCTCAGCTTCAATAGGGAGCAAGGCATCTCCCATAGATATAGTGGTAGCCCCATTAAATCTGGACAAGATGCAGTCAAGATTTTCCAATGCTTCATGCAAATGACTCATTTGCTTTTAAGTTAACATTTGTAAAAGATTAGCGGAGCTACTCAGTTCAACTAAAATTCTACACACACTAAAGCCACTAACTCTGAGGGTTAATACTAGTTCGTCTTCATGAGGCACTATGACCCGATTGGGATTGACTGGTGTTAAAGTGAATAGCCCATCAATTGGTCGGGCACTTTCAAGAGTGAAAGTGCACTGAACCATACTCACCTATTCTCTTACAATGGTGATCCTAATCATGCTCCTCCTATGTCACCTGGACTGGTATTTTATCACTTGTTGGCCCCCATGGATATAATGTATCACAAAGCATTATTCAACAGAAAAAGTCAGGGTTCTACTCGACACTTCTTTTAGTACTTCACTGTGCCCTCAAATTGTTTAGACGTAGTGCTTCAAGTGTCCAACTTTTACTAGATTTTCCACCATGTAATGCAAGTGTCAGCACTCTTTTGTAGTATGACCATACTCCTTGTTATAAGAGCACCATCGTCTTTGATCTCTCTTGGCCAGATCTACTTTGATGGGCATTGTCTTTTTGAACTCTAGTAGCTCTTGGATAAGAGGAGAAATCCACTCGTATGAGACAGTCAAAGAGGTGAACCGAAGCAGTTCCCATCTCTATTACCCTTGTTGGGAGGATCTTCGATTTTCCTACCTTAATTGATTGTTAGATGGCTTTGAACCCTTGGCTTGCTATTACTTTTGGCCACCTAGTTTGTGATAAGAATCTGTTGGGACACTACCCAAACATTATCTTCAAGGATTGCGTATTTATCTACCCTCCAAAATAGGTCGTCCATTATGGCATTTGGCTTTTTTAGGAGGGATTCGAAGAAAGAGGTACCTGGACTTACTTCTCTTAAAATCTACAGCAGGGCGTCCATGCTATAAGACTCCACCTGCAACACCGCTTGACAAATTGCTTGATGAAATCCCATAATGACTCGTTTTCCAGTATTATGATGTTTTGCAAAGTGCATATGTTATGCTTTTATTGGGTCAAGCACAAATAGTTTGCCACAAAAGCCTCCGAGACATCTCTAAATGAGTTGACCAAATTCTAGGGGAGCTGGTGAAACCATGACAAGGGTTGGCTCATGAAGGCTAGTTGGAAAGACTTTGCATAATATAAAATCATTGCTTATATCAAGGGTCATTATTTGTCAAAAAAGCATTAAATGATTGAAGGGGTCACTTAATCCATCATACACAATAAATTTTAGAACTGTGAATCCTCTAGGTAATTTGTAATTGACTATGTGTGAGTCGAACAATGTGGACAACATATCGTCCAACTGTCTGCTTACTATGCCTAAGGGTGCCTTTGGCAGAGCCTCGTGCAACTGGAGCTCAAGATTCATACATTACGGTAAATGGCTTGGTAGAGCGCCCTCTTGCGGATGACTGAACCAGTTTTTTGGAGCACCCAACGCACATGGCCCTCACTTCAATCCTCGCTTATATTTTTGTTGGACATAACTTGTAGCCTCGTCTACCTGACTTTTCCAAACTAACTACTTTATTCTGGATCCCCACAAGGTTGATAGGGTTAGGGAGCTGCTAGTTAAAATTCATTATCTATTTGCAATTATGGTTCTCTATCAAGCAAGGGAACACCTATCATTCTGCTTTGCACTGGTTGGGTGTGTAATGGCTCCTCCGCTTGCATAACGTCTAATGGCCACTTATGCCCGCAATTTTGCATTTTCCCACTTCAGCAGCTTTGCATGCTGAAGCAAGGATTGCATGCATTGCTCATACTCTTCATACCTTTTCTCCATGTTAGCTTGCCACGCATGGAACCTATCATTCATACTTGTTGAATAAGGATGCATTCTAGGAGGTATGTTAGTCATTCTAAATTGAGGTTCTTAGTTCAATTCCCACAAACAACGCTAATTGTTAGTCAACGGTCAACAATCCTCTCCTCTGACTGGCCTCTTTGATCCGAATGGTGGGTGTTCCTGCAATAAGAAGTGTTCCGGGTAATTACTGCGCATATAGTAAATTAGGGTGTTGTCATGACATCTTTAATTATGCCAACTAACAGGACGGCCATAGGGTTAGTCTCTAGACAACTGCAGGGTCCCATAGTTTCCATATGAATTATTTTTCATATTTTCAATTGTCTCCCAAATTAGCTTACAAAAAATATCAAACAACTTAGAACGTGTTTTCTATGCTCATAATTCTAAAGTAAGCATTTGAAAACAATGATAACATTTTCATTTGAATTTGTCCTTACACCACAGTTTCACCTTTATGCTTCATCTTTGACTTTGAGGCCAAAAGGGCTCCATGGCCAAAAAAGTTTGTTCTATCTAGACATCTTCCCAAAATTACAATCAAAAATATTATCCGATCTAAACATCTTCTCAAACTCATAATCAAACTAGTCCTAGAAGTCACATAATTTCTTTTTCTTCTTTTTTTATTTCAATTAAAACCACATTTTGAATAAACAAAAATGGGCATAGCATCTAAGTTGTGATAAAAGAGCTATAGAATGAATCATAATTTCGAACAACAATTTGAAACATGACCCATACCTAATACTATTCGATCAAAACATGACATTTTGACCCAAAATTCTTCTTTTCCAACATGTATGATCTGAACGCGACAAAAAGGTAAGAGTAAAATCAGGGGTCCAACACAATATGCACTTCATTCAACTCTAAACTTTCGTGCCTATACCAGAATTGGAGTAGGTTGAGATGGACTCCACTCAATTACAATGCATGCATTGATAATAAGGAACAAAAAGGTGAACCAAGATTTGCAAAATATTTACATAATCACATAGATTAATCATACATGATTAAAGGATACTAATAATAGGAAATCACTATAAAGAGCATACCTATTTGAGCCATGATAAAAAACCGTGATTGATTGTTGCAACCAAGTCTTCCTCTCTATGATCTTGATAACAGCTATGGTGACTCTATGGGAAAACAGAAAAACCCTTTTTATCTAGATTAGAGAGGGGACTTAGCATAACTCAAATTGGATTCTCATTGGGCCCTCCCATAATGGGCTTCAATGAGACCCATAGCCTACACTTGCCACTCAACTGAGCTTCTACTCAAAAGATGCAAAACCCAATCCAAAATGTGATCACTAGTTAATTGGGCTCATTATATAATAGACTATCCATTAACCCGTTTTTGCAAATACAAATTATTCAATTAATGTTAGCCCATATAAAAAATTTTCCAACATTCTCCCACTTGGGCTACATTAATTGTTTTTGAGGATTCATTAAATTCATTTTGAAAATAAGACTCTCGGGTTAAGTACAAAAAAATTTATTTTGTTTGGCCACACCTTTTTTTTTTTTTTTTTTTTTGAAAGAAATGATAGTCTATAAGTAGCATCTTGTTAAACTTATCCGGTCCAACATGGTCTTAATATTGGACTATAATGGTCTATATGTTAATCTCAACAAACATAATGCCCCTTATAGTCACGAATATTTATAACCATATCGACATGGATCGTAAACCCAGTAGTGTAGTAAGAAATCAATGCCAACATGTGATCATCATCTATATGCATTGTTTCCTATCAGTCCTCATTACAATTTACCAGCAAAATGAAATTGTAATTGCAATTTCTCAACAAAATGAAATTGCTGCAATTTCTAAACAATATGAAATTGCTTGACTTTAACAAGTCATATGTCACCAACAATGCACCACAAAATCTCAAAATAGTGGTATTTGTGACATCCAACAATATACAACTGTAATTCTTAAGGTTCAATATCTCAAGATACCATGTTGTATGTAATTCAATTACGACATGCTATAATGTAATACTTAATTATGATGATCATAATAAAAAGATTTTAATTTTGCAAGTCGTAGAACAATAATGATCAATGTTTACATAAAACAATAATTGAAATAAGGGAAATCACAAAAGCTCCCACTAAACCAAAGAATCAAAAGACTTAATGACACCCATATTCACAACATGTTCCTTGAACGTTATGGGCTTTAAACCTTTGGTTAGAGGATCAGCTAGCATGGACTCAGTTCTTATGTGCTCAATCACAATATCTCCTTTCTTCACTAAGTCCTTGACTGTAAGGTACTTGATTTCCATATGCTTAGAACCCGTACTAATCTTATTGTTCTTAGAGTAGAACACAACTGCATTATTGTCACAATAAATCACAATGGGTCAAAAGATGGAATCAACAACTTGCAACTCTGAAATCAAATTTCTTAGCCAAACAGCTTGAGATGATGCACCATAACAAGCTACAAACTCAGCATACATAGTTGAGGATGCAATTAGGCTCTTGATTACTACTCAAAAAGTGCTATTTGATAGCTTATAATTAATCCTTTTAAACACTCTTGAGTAGTAATTATTGCCTTTTAACCCAATTAACATGTTAAGGCCCCTTGCAATCAATTCTAATCAAATTGTGTAAGTTTTGGTGTTTTTGTTAGTATTTTGATCACCAAAGCATTAGGAGATTGAGGAGAGTTATATGGAATCCTTGGCAAACAATGGGAAGCTTAGAGGCATGAAGAACCAAAGCTTTGAAGTCCTTTTCCATAAGCAAATCCGGAATGCAAGGAGAAAAGCAAAGAGGAAAAAACAGAGTGAAGAAAACAGAGGAAGCATACTTGATGACAGTCACTGCAGCCACTTTTGGAGCACTTCCTGGAGTCCAAATTATGCATGCTATATGTCATTTGAAATCTTAGGAAGTCAACAATCCAATGCTTCAAACGGTGCATGATTTGGAGCTGAAATGAGGAAGTTACAGCCTTTGGAAGACAACTGCTCCAAGCTGAAGGAAGGCTTCAGAAAAGTGCTGCGGAATCAGATTTTGTTGCGAAGTGATTTCGCAGCCTTTTTGCACAGTGCTATGGAACTCCCCTGAAGCTTCACGCCGCGATGGAAGCCAAGCACCACAAGATGGAAGTCCACTTTGCAAAGGTGTTGAAGCAGCTGGTTGCTATGAAGAAATTTCGCAGCCCTTCTTGTGCACCTGCGAAATCTCGCAGACCTCACTTGTCACCTGCGAAGTGGTCCTGAGTGCTTCCCGATATTTGTAACCGACACTTGGAGATATTTTTTTGATTAGATTTTTGTTGTCTAAATGCCCAAATTCTCCTTGTAAGTCACCAATGATAGATTTCCTTAGCTTTTAAGTTAGGAATTTGGCAAAATATCACGTAATAGCTGTAAGTGTAATTTTTGGTTTAAAAGGGAGCCCGAGGAGCCTGTTCTAGGGGGTTCCATATAATCCATCATATAATATATGTGAAAGGGACGAACAGAGCACTTGCTCTGTTTCATATATATATTTTTGTTTTCTCATTCTTTTTCTTTCTAGCCAATCAAACTTTGAGGATTTTTCCTCAGAGGATGAGAGGCTGAGCTCTTTGTCTCTTGGAGCTAAGGTAACCCGGTAAGTTTCCTCATGCATAAATTGGAAGTTTTGTTGTTTTAGTTTTTAATGAAGAGAAAGTGTGACCCGTTGATGGTTTTTATCTTTTTAGTTAACTTAAAACACCTTTAAATCACCTGGGCCAACACTTGGTAAGGCAAGTGATCTCCATCCATGGAGATTCACTAGTTTACCCCTTGCGAGCCTCTGGGAGGTGACTTGAAGGTAGGATTTTCTAGAATTGCCAACACTTGGTAAGCTTTTGGACTCTAAGGAGACATCCATTAGTTATCTCTTGCGAGCTTGTGAAGGGAAATTCAAGGTTAAAGATCACCTTGAATGGCAAATGCTAGGTGAGAGGTATGAGCCATTGCAAGGTGCATCAGTGAGAGGGATTTAGTGTTTGAACCCATTAATGGGAAGCATCTGTACAACACCGGTTGGAGAAGGAACTATATGTTAATTCTCTAATGTGAGGAAATGAAACAAGTGACCGGAACTCTCCTTTGTGCATAAGGAATCTGAGCCTAGTGATCTAAACTCCAAGAGACACTTTTCTTTCTAAGTAAAATCAGTTACTACTATTTTTGGTTAGTTTAAAACCAATCCTTTTTCATTCAAACGTCTTTATGTTTTCTTTTAAAGCTAACCTTGAAATGAAAAGGCACCAATTCAGCTTTGAATTAATATCATTTGTGAAGTGAAAACCCATCCCAGTGAACGATCCTAGAGCCACTATGCTATAGTAGCTTTGTCTTTGCTACCCTAGTATATGGTGTAATAGGTTATAAATTTTGTTGATTAATCCCTCAATCAAGGAGCACCAGCTGGACACGAATCAGCTGAGACACCAATTAGGCATGAATCAAATGGCGCCGTTGCCGGGGATGGTGCCACTTTGCAGTGATATGATCTTTTGAGAACACTTGTGATCTTCATCACAAGTTTGGTGACTTTTCTTTTCCTTTTACTAACTCTTTTTATTTCTTTGTTATTCATATTTTAGTATACCTTTTATTTAGCTTTTAGTTTACCTTAATTTTCTTTCTTTGGATTGTTTTTCTTTTATTTTCTTTTGTGTTCTCTGTTCTTAATTCACAAATTGCTAGTTGTGCATGCCATATTGAATACGAGATAGCAGAGGAAGCCATGAACTTCATCAGTTGTATGGCTGAATTTTCAAGAGAATGGGGTGAACCAAATGCTAGAGATATGGGAAGAATGATGTCTCAACCTAAAGCTAAGGGTGAGATGTATATTTGGAATGACGGCATGGACATGAAGGCAGAGATTGCAGCTATGGAAAGGAGATTGGATGAGCTAGAAATGAAGAACATGCAAGAAGTGCAAGCCACCTCTCGGACACCATTGCAAGCTATGCCTTGTGCCATTTGTCGATCATATGAGCACTTGGTTGAAGAGTGTCCTATCATTCCAATAGAGAGGGAAATGTTTGGTGATTGCAACACCTACAATTCCAATTGGAGGGACCATTCAATATTCTTTTGGAAACCACAGCCGTCTCAGTATCAGCAACCTGCTCAAGCACCTCAGCAAGCCTCAAACCTTGAACAAGCTATGATGAATCTTAACAAGGTCATGGAAGACTTTGTTGAATCTAACAAATCCATCAATGCTCAGCTCAGTCAAAGAAATGACTGTGTAGAGAAAAAGATGGATGAAGTGCAAAATTATCTATCTCAGAAGATAGATAATCTCCAAGATTCAATCTCAAGGTTTGCCAACCTCAACACAGTGCAAGAGAAAGAAAACTCTCCTTCTCAACCTTATCAAAATTCCATGAGTATCCATGAAATGGAGGCTAAGGAGGGAGAATCTTCACAAAAGAGGGAAGTCAAAGAAGTGATCACTTTGAGTGGTAAAGAGGTTGATCTGCCCACATGCAAGCTAGAGCATAAGGTAGAGAGTGAAACAGAGAAAGAAAATAGGGAGGAAATCAAAGGAAAGAAAAAGGGGAAAAGCATAGAGAAAGATGACTATGATCTTAAATTGGATGAAGAACCACAGAGGATAGTCATCAAGGAAAAAATGAAGAAACACATGCATCCGCTTTTTCTCCAAGCTTTGCATGGCAAAAAGGGAATTGGTTTTGTTGCCATCATACATAGCAAATCTCTAATAAAGGATGCTAACTTCATATGGGATCCGGGCAAGCTGAATCAGGATCAAATTTTTTGATGGACTTAGTCTTTTTAAAGACTAACTAGTCCATAGCTTTTTGTTTTATTTATTACTTGTTTTAATTTTGATTTCAATGTTTTAATTTTGATTTCAATGCTTTAATTTTGATTTTAATGCTTTAATTCTAGTTTGTTTTGATGTAATATAGGTTTTTGGATGATCAAAATCAAGAGGAATTGCAAAGGAAGAAATCGGGAAGAAATCGGAGCGAAAACAGAGCAAAAACAGAGCAAAAACAGGGGAAAAATAGGGGTCTGCGAGATTTCGCAGCCTCTGCGAAATCGGCCTTTTGCTGCAAAATCACTTCGCAACACTTTTTAGCCCTCTGCGAACGGTTTCGCAGCTGCGAAACCGGTGTTTGGCACACGAGTGCCACTTCGCGGCACAGGAACCCCAATTTCGCAGCTGCGAAGTGGTCTGCGAACCACTAAGGCGTAAAAAGCCCCAATTCCGCAGCGATTTCTCAACAATTTCTCCATTCCGCGGGGTGTTTCGTAGCTGCGAAGCCACCTTTTGGCACACGAGTGCCATTCCGCGGTACAGTGACCCCAATTTCGCAGCTGCGAAGTGGGCTGCGAACCACCAAAACATGAAAGTTCCCATTTCCACAGGAAAAGCTCAATTTCGCAGAGGATTTCAAAGCTGCAAAACCAACTTTTGGCACACGAGTGCCATTTTTGCAGCACGGTGACCCTTATTTCGCAGCTGCGAAATGGCTGCGAACGTAAAAACTTTCAATTTCGCAGCCAAAGCCCAATTTCGCAGGGTATTTCAAAGCTGCGAAATGGATGCAAACGTAAAAACTTCCAATTTCGCAGACAAAGCTTCATTTTGCAGGGCACTTTTGGGCTGCAAAAATCACTTTTGGGCTGCAAAATCACCTCCAAGCTTCGAAATGGCCTTCAAATTGTGAAATTGACTTGTAAAATGGAGGGAAGTTTGCAAAAACACCTTGCAAAGCCAAGGGAAGTTGCTAAAATGCCAACAGAGCCCCACGTACCAGCTGAGTACCCTCTGGAACTCATGAACAACCACTTTTCTCCATTTCAGCCATGGCCAAGACTAGAGGACAGGCCCGGCACCCTGAGATCACACACATGAAGCCTCTCATTCCATTTCTTACCTCCTTAAAACCATCAAATCCCATAGCTGTCAACTGAGAGCTCCAGTTGAGGAGACTATGCCATCTAAGGAGACTACCAAAGCAGAGGTTGAAGTTCTGATCCAATCCACTCAAGAGGCCACCACAGATGCATCAGCTCCACAAGACCCTTCCATTACTTGATCATCTTTTTATTTTTTTTTGTCTTTACATATTATATTAGTATACATAATTCCATGTTTTGATGTCTTATATTCTGGGATTGGATGTATTACTGATGATACATCATATATAGACATCATTTTTGTTAAACTTGGCATTTTTCTATTTCCTCTACTCACTAACTCTTATGTTTTCTTTGAAACATGTGGTTTCTCCTATACGACTCAAACTTCATGTCACTAAGAAGGTACCACTTCCTCCCTATTTTTTAATCGCTTTTGTCACATTGAGGACAATGTTCAGCTTGGTTGGGGGGAGAGTTGAGGAAGTAAGTATTGTTATTAATGCTAAGTTATTTTGGTAATTTAGTTGCTTTTTGCTTAATTTTTAAAATTTTAAGTTTTTTTATTCTACTCTCCATGGTTATTAAGGAAAAATTTTCAAAATGAAAAGGGAGAAATTGAATTTTTGTCTTTTTACATGACTTAGAGTTTGTATTATGCTTATTAAAGTTGATAAATTGTTGAAACTTCTTTTGAATTCAACCTCAGTTCTTCCACTTTAAGCTATCCACACACTGTGCACAATAGGTTCCGATTATAAGATGAAAAACTATTTCCTCTTGACTTAGGAAAATTTTAGACTTGGTACCTTTGACCTCATTTAATAGTGTTGGGACACCTTATGAAAGGCCAATGAGCCTTTGAAAAAAAAGAAAGAAAGAAAGAAAGAAAAATGTTTGCTTATCTTGAAACCCGAGCAAGGTCTGAGGGGTATATGGTGAAAATCTTTGAAGCCTGGTGCCCTAAGCCTTAATTGGTTGGGAGTCACCGACCTCAATGCTCGTTACAAGGGTGAATAGGTGGAGTTTAACATACTGTAGGTGCTTGGGTATTAAAATTCATTCTCAAAAGTCCGGGGTGAAATCCGAGGAGTTAGTGGTTGAAAAATCCTTAAAGCTTGATGCCCTAAACCTTGATTGGTTGGGAGTCTTCGATGGACCCCCGTTACATGGACAATTTAGAAAAGAATGCCTTTAAGCTTTGTACTCCTACAATGAAAAAAATTGTGAAAAAAGAGGTGCGTTCTTAGCCTATTGGAGGTTGATTAGTTTGCTAAGCTTTGAAAAAAAACTAGGTTGGGGGGAGAGATTAGTTCAACATACTATATTCGGAAACTAATAAGTAACACTTAGATTTTTGTGGAAGAGTAAGGTTTGACCCTTTGGGAATGGAAACTCTTTTAAAGCTTAAATTTGCATAATGCCTTCTCTTTAAGAATTGTGATTAGACAATTTATTTGATAGCTCCTATTGAAGTTTGAGTTTTATTTCTTTAATGTTCCATGTGAGAGTTTGATCAGTCATGCCACTTAAACATTTTTTGAAGTGATCAGCATGATGTTGTAAATTATGGTAGTTTTATTTTATTTTTCTCTCCTTCATTGCTAAGGGACTAGCAATATGTCGGTTGGGGGGAGTGATTACTACTCAAAAAGTGCTATTTGATAGCTTATAATTAATCCTTTTAAACACTCTTGAGTAGTAATTATTGCCTTTTAACCCAATTAACATGTTAAGGCCCCTTGCAATCAATTCTAATCAAATTGTGTAAGTTTTGGTGTTTTTGTTAGTATTTTGATCACCAAAGCATTAGGAGATTGAGGAGAGTTATATGGAATCCTTGGCAAACAATGGGAAGCTTAGAGGCATGAAGAACCAAAGCTTTGAAGTCCTTTGCCATAAGCAAATCCGGAATGCAAGGAGAAAAGCAAAGAGGAAAAAACAGAGTGAAGAAAACAGAGGAAGCATACTTGATGACAGTCACTGCAGCCACTTTTGGAGCACTTCCTGGAGTCCAAATTATGCATGCTATATGTCATTTGAAAGCTTAGGAAGTCAACAATCCAATGCTTCAAACGGTGCACGATTTGGAGCTGAAATGAGGAAGTTACATCCTTTGGAAGACAACTGCTCCAAGCTGAAGGAAGGCTTCAGAAAAAGTGCTGCGGAATCAGATTTTGTTGCGAAGTGATTTCGCAGCCTTTTTGCACAGTGCTATGGAACTCCCCTGAAGCTTCACGCCGCGATGGAAGCCAAGCACCACAAGATGGAAGTCCACTTTGCAAAGGTGTTGAAGCAGCTGGTTGCTATGAAGAAATTTCGCAGCCCTTCTTGTGCACCTGCGAAATCTCGCAGACCTCACTTGTCACCTGCGAAGTGGTCCTGAGTGCTTCCCGATATTTGTAACCGACACTTGGAGATATTTTTTTGATTAGATTTTTGTTGTCTAAATGCCCAAATTCTCCTTGTAAGTCACCAATGATAGATTTCCTTAGCTTTTAAGTTAGGAATTTGGCAAAATATCATGTAATAGCTGTAAGTGTAATTTTTGGTTTAAAAGGGAGCCCGAGGAGCCTGTTCTAGGGGGTTCCATATAATCCATCATATAATATATGTGAAAGGGACGAACAGAGCACTTGCTCTGTTTCATATATATATTTTTGTTTTCTCATTCTTTTTCTTTCTAGCCAATCAAACTTTGAGGATTTTTCCTCAGAGGATGAGAGGCTGAGCTCTTTGTCTCTTGGAGCTAAGGTAACCGGGTAAGTTTCCTCAGGCATAAATTGGAAGTTTTGTTGTTTTAGTTTGGAATGAAGAGTAAGTGTGTCCCATGAATGGTTTCTACGTTTTTAGTTAACTTAAAACACCTTGGAGTCACCTGGGCCAACACTTGGTAAGGCAAGTGATCTCTAACCATGGAGATGCACTAGTTTACCCCTTGCGAGCCTCTGGTAGGTGACTTGAAGGTAGGATTTTCTAGAATAGCCAACACTTGGTAAGCTTTTGGACTCTTAGGAGACATCCATTAGTTACCTCTTGCGAGCTTTTGACGGGTAATCCAAGGTTAAAGATCACCTTGAATGGTAAGGCTAGTGAGAGGCTCAAACCATTGCAAGTTGCATCAGTGAGAGAATTAAAGCTGAAATCCAATTGAGGGATGCATTTGTGCAGCACCTGTTAGAGAATTGACTTTATGTTAATTCTCTAATGTGAGGAAATGAAACAAGTGACCGGAACTCTCCTTTGTGCATAAGGAATCTGAGCCTAGTGATCTAAACTCCAAGAGACACTTTTCTTTCTAAGTAAAATCAGTTACTACTATTTTTGGTTAGTTTAAAACCAATCCTTTTTCATTCAAACGTCTTTATGTTTTCTTTTAAAGCTAACCTTGAAATGAAAAGGCACCAATTCAGCTTTGAATTAATATCATTTGTGAAGTGAAAACCCATCCCAGTGAACGATCCTAGAGCCACTATGCTATAGTAGCTTTGTCTTTGCTACCCTAGTATATGGTGTAATAGGTTATAAATTTTGTTGATTAATCCCTCAATCAAGGAGCACCAGCTGGACACGAATCAGCTGAGACACCAATTAGGCATGAATCAGCTCTGTTTGACACTTTTCCATGAAATGGCTCCACCAGCTAACATAAAAATGTATCTTGAAGTAGATTTGCGATCATCAGAACAACCACCAAAATCAGAATCTGAGTATCCAACTACCTCGAGATTATCCACCTTCCTATACACAAGCATAAAATCCTTCGTTCTTTGTAGATATCTCATAACTTTCTTTGCAGCAACCCAATGATCATGTCCAGGGTTCGATAAATATCTACCAAGAACGTTAACAATGAAGGCGATATCAAGTCTTGTACATACTTGTGCATACATTATGCTACCAATGACACTAGCATAAGGAATAGTCTTCATGACATCCTTTTCCAAATCATTCTTTGGACACTGTTCATTACTGAGTTTATCTCCCTTCACAACAAGTACATCACTAGCTTTGCACGTCTGCATATTGAATCTTTTAAGCACACGATTGATATAGGCTCTCTGAGATAGCCCAAGGAGGTTTCGAGATCTATCACGATAAATCTCAATACCCAACACAAAAGATGCTTCTCCAAGATCTTTCATGTCAAAATTAGTAGACAAAATACACTTGGTATCATTCAAGAGATTCACATCGCTACTAGCAAGTAGAATGTCATCGATATAGAGAACCATGAAAATGTATTTGCTCCCATTAACCTTCATGTAAACGCACTGATCAAACTTGTTCTCTATAAAACCAAAAGACGTCACAATTTTGTCAAATTTCAAGTACCACTAGCGAGAAGCTTGCTTGAGACCATAAATTGACCTTTTCAATCTGTATACCATGTTCTCTTTTCCATTTTCCTTAAATCCTTCAGGTTGTGACATGTAAACCTCCTCACTCAAATCACCATTGAGAAAAGCTGTCTTGACATCCATCTGATGAAGCTCTAAGTCAAAATGAGCTACCAACGCCATAACTAGCCTAAAGGAATCTTTGGTAGAGACTGGTGAGAAAGTCTCTATGAAATCAATGCCCTCTCGTTGTGTATACCCTTTAGCAACCAACCGAGCCTTGTATCTTTCAACATTTCCTTTGTTGTCTCTTTTGGTCTTGAATACCCATTTGCATCCAATGGGTTTATATCCTTTGGGAAGATTAATAAGTTCTCAAAACATCATTATCTGACATAAACTACATCTCATCTCTCATGGCAATCAACCATTCATTTACCTTATCACTACTGAGAGCTTCACAAGAAGTAGTAGGGTCCACTTCTTCTCCAATGTCATACTCTCCCTCTCCAAGGTAAACATAATAATCTTAGATAAGGCAGGTCTCCTAGTTCTTTGTGATCTCCTCATTTCCACAGGAGGAATCTCATCCACAATATGGTTTATTTCGACAGTAGGGAAATTGACAGTAGCAACTCCTTGTTGAATCCCAGAATCAAAAGCTCCAACATGAAGGTTAACATCTGAAATTGGCAAACGTAAAGAAATAACATCCATGGGTTCCACTCTTTCATCGGATTGAGAGGATATACTATCAGCAACATCCAACTCTAAAAACTTTGCCACTTGAGACTCAAAAATTCTAGTGCCACGAGTCGAACAATAAAACTTGTATCCTTTTGAGTGACTAGGATACCCAATAAAGTAGCACCTAGTAGTTCTCGAATCCGTCTTCTTTAAAGAAGGATCATAGATTTTCACCTCAGCTGGACATCCTCATACTTTAAAATGATTCAAACTGGGTTTTCTGTCTGTCCATAGTTCAAACGGTGTTTTAGGCACAGACTTACTAGGAACACGGTTCAGAATGTAGGTTGTTGTTTTAATGGCTTCACCCCATAAGTATTCTGGAAAATTTGATCTACCCATCATGCTCCTCTTCATTTCCATAAGAGTGCAGTCGCGCCTTTCTGCTACGCCATTCTGTTCAGGACTACCAGGCATAGTATACTGAGCAACGATACCATTATCTTGTAAGTACCTTACAAAAGGTCCCTTTTGTTGTCCAGCATCACCATGCTTCCCATAATACTCACCACCTCGATCAGATCTCACAATTTTGATGACTTTCCCCAATTGTTTCTCAACTTCAGTTCGGAAGACTTTGAACATTTCAAGAGCATCTACCTTTTCTTTGATAAAAAATACATAGCCGTAACGGGAAAAATCATCAATGAATGTAATGAAGTACTTGTTGCCACACAAAGTAGTGGAATAAGGTCAATTAATGTCTGTATGAACAATCTCCAACAAATTTTGACTACAAGTTGCACCCTTTTCTTATTCTTTGTCAATTTTCCTTTCACACAATCAACACAAATTTCTAAGTCATCAGAATCAAGGCGGGGAAGAATCCTAGAACTAATTAAGCGTTCTACTCGTTTTTTAGAAATGTGCCCCAAACGCTTATGCCATAACAATGAAGATCTTTCCTTAGTCAAAGGTCTTTTAGCAACATTGTTTTCAACATTGTAAGAACAAGTAGATAACAACGACAATCAATAAAGCCCGTCAGATAAAACACAATTGTCAATCACTTTAGAGTCATAAATCACATCAACTCTTTTATTTTCAAAAGTGAAACTATATCCAACTTTATCAAGTACTGAAAGGTAAATTAAATTCCTTCTAAATGAAGGTACACAAAAAACATTGTCCAAAACAAGCTGAAAACCATAATCTAATTCTAAAACAGCAACCCCAATATGCTCAACATCAATCCCGATGTCACTACCAACTTTAAGCTTTGACTCTTTTTCACTTGGCTTCCTTAGATTTCTTATCCCCTGTAAAGAAGTTGCAACATGAACAGTAGCACCACTGTCAAGCCACCATGAATCTAAAGAACATTAACTAAATTAGATTCAAAACAGACATAGGCAGATAACATACCATGTTCCTTCTTTTTTCTTCTCTAGCCAATTCTTAAATTTAAAGCAATCAACCCTGTTGTGACCCTTTTTGTTGCAGTGATAGCACTTAATGTCTGTGTTCTTGGCATTTCCATTCTTCTGCTTTTCACTCCCACTCTTCTTGAAATTCTTATTTTTCTTATGACTATGGAAGTTGGGTTTTCTAGTCTTTTCAACTTTTTTTATTATTATTCGATTTTCCAAGAGCAATGAGATGAGCAGATTCATTCTTTTCTCTTTTCAGCTTTTCTTCCTTAGCCACACACTTAGTGATCAAGTCATTCACACCCCAAGACTGATTCAGGGTGTTGTATGCAGTCTTAATTTGGCTAAAAGAAGATGGCAGAGTATTGAGAGCTTGATGAACAATAAACTTATCGGGAATGGGAATGTCTAGTGCTTTCAATCTAGTATGAAGATGCACCATTTTTAGGATATACTCACGAACCCCTTTCATATCATCATACCTCATATTCATCAATTCATCCATAAAATGCCCAACTTCAGCATTGTCAGATGTTTGGTATCTATTTGCCACAGCAATGAGAAATTCCTTAGCATTGTTGCTCTCAGGTATTCTTCCAAGGAGATGCTCAGCAATGGACCTCTTGATTGAAATAAGACTCAAACGGTTCGATCTTTCCCATTTCGCATAATGAGCTCTCATAGCTTCAGTGCTTTCATTAGTAGGCTTAGGAGGTTCATCTTCACGTAGAGTCATGTCCAAGTCCATCATTCCTAAAACAAACTCTATGTCTGATCTCCATCTCTTATAGTTCGACCCACTTAGAATTTCAATTGTAGCATTATTGTTGTTCACAACAAAGGAAACTGATTGACAAAATTTTGCAACTAGATCAATTATGGGCAATAGGTAAAGAAAACTTAAATAATCATAAGCAATACAATACAAGAATCAATTGTACTATCATAAACTCCCCTTTGGGCAGAGTCCACAATAAACAACTATTCTCTAAGCATGAAGATCAACAAATAATTCATTAAAATTTATTTCCTTTGGGCAAATAAATTTATCAAATTATTTATCTCATTCAATATCCTCATGTTGTTAAATTAATTTGCACAATAACCCCCTTTGGGCAGGCGATTGTACAAATTAATCTAAAATTTTCCCCATCAACAAAATAGGAACTCATAAACTTGCAAATTTTGATGGTTAAACCACTTTGGTGAAATAGCCTCAACAATTCACATGCAACGTTCCAAAATTGGGTAAATTAAAAAAAATTTCCCAACAACAATAGTGCATATTAGCGATATATATGCATATGATCAATTATAGTTGCAAGAATTTGAACAACAATTTTTTATTATTATTATTATTACACTTTAAACTAATTATTGAACTAGTTTATGTGATTTAGAACAAGTAGGAGAGTATGCATGAAAAAGTTTCAATCTAGAGAGAGTGAGTACTACACTCCTATTCCATATATATTAGCATAATTTCTGGTAAATTCTCAACAGAAAATTATACCAAAAAATAATTTTAAGCTAATTAAATCACATAAATAAGTAATAATTATTTAATAAATATTTTTGACTCCCAAAAAATAAAATAATATATCTAGAAAAATATATTACAAAAAAACGAGCGCATAGGAAAAAATGGGGCTCAAAACGGACACCGGATGAGGTTACACGCGCCTCACACACTTGACCCGCGAGTGGGGAACGTGTGGCACGTGTGGCATGTGCTGGAGGTCATCTTCAACCTCCAGCATTGTGTCCAAAATTCTGCAATACGGGTCAAATGACCCGGTTGCAACCCAGATTACAAACAATTGAAAAAAAGGTTTTTTTTTATCGGGATCTTGAGGGGTTTTAAACTTTAGGTTGTTTCTAACAATTCTAGGACATTTAATCATTAAAAAAAACAACTTAAAGATCTCCATAATTGATTAACAAAATTCGGTTTTTCATACCTCCATAGCCAAGATTGAAAAACTCTATTTCAACACCTATTTCGGCCTCATTTTACATGTATTTTTACCTTAACAATATAAGAAATCTCTCTACAACAATTAATTTAACAAAAAAAACTTCTCAATCTTGCTCAATTTTAAAAAAATAAAATAAAACGAATTTTCTAAGGTTCATACCCATATTTTCGAATTTTCAATTTTCACCAAATTGAGCCAAAAAACCAAAATTGATGCTACATATCAACTATAATATATGTAAACAACAAAATCTAAGAGTTTAATTTGAGTAAAACACAATAATTTGAACAAATAAAATTTTTCTTGAATTTTTAAACAAGAAAATTCTGAAAATTTAAAAACTTAATTACTCCCAATTTAAGCAACGAAATTGCACATATGATATATCAATTTGAAGCTTGTGACAAGAGGAACAAAAGGCCTAAAGTTTCACAATCAAAAGAAACTAAAAAAAAAAAATACACATTCATGGATCACAGATTCGGCTCCGAAAAGAAAATAAAATAAGAAACTAAAAATTTTATTTTCGATTTCCAAATGTAGATCCTAAATCATGTAAATCGGGCTCTAATACCACATGTAAAATATTTACATAATCACACAGATTAATCATACATGATTAAAGGATACTAACAATAGGAAATCATTATAAAGAACATACCTGTTTGAGCCATGATAAAAAATCGTGATTGATTGTTGCAATCAAGTCTTCCTCTCTATGATCTTGATAACAGCTATGGTGGCTCTATGGGAAAACAGAAAAACCTTTTTTATCTAGATTAGAGAGGGGACTTAGCATAACTCAAATTGGATTCTCATTGGGCCCTCCCATAATGGGCTTCAATGAGACCCATAGCCTACACTTGCCACTCAACTCAACTTCTACTCAAAATATGTAAAACTCAATCCAAAATGTGATCACTAGTTAATTAGGTTCATTATATAATAGACTATCCATTAACCCGTTTTTGCAAATATAAATTATTCAATTAATGTTAACCCATATAAAAAATTTTCCAACAGGATTTTCTTCTCCAAATTGAATTCCTAAGCTTTTTTAAATTCAGTTAATTTTTTTTTTCCACCACCCCCTTAACAAAATGGTAATTAAATATGAAAAGAGGTTTTACAGATAAGTTATATAATTTTTAAAGTATAATTTTTTATATTTTTATATATGAATTGCATTCTATATACCTTAGTTATATTTTTGTACCCTAATCATCTTTTTTGTACTTAAGTTATATAATCTATATGTTAATATTTTAGTCGCATATTTTATATCTTAGTTATTACTAACATCTGTTGTATTTAGGTAATAATTTTCATACTTTAATGATTTGATAACATTTTTTATACCTACGTTCCTTTTTTTTTTTTATCTTAATATCTAGGTTACCTTTTTTGTACCTCAATACCCGGTTCGTATTCTTTCCATCATAGTTACATTAATATTCATATCTAGAACATACTTTTTATGTCTTATAACTTTGGTTTTTTTTTTTTTAGCTCAGTATACCTTAGTCATATTTTTTATAATTTCATCACATTATTCATACTTAGATAATATTTTTTTGTACCTTACTAACCTATTCACATTTTTTATAAATCAATAGCATGTTTTGTAATTGTTAATCAAACCACACACACGAGTGGAAATAAAGAAAATACGAGATTTCTAATGTTATTAAGTGATCAATGTGATTCTTATATATACAAAGTATACTAACACTTAAGAATACAATAATTAAATACAATAGGAGCAAACTCGTCATTCAATAAAAAATAAAAAATAAAAAAATAAAAAAATCCAAGGGGTTTTGCCCCCCTTAAACTCTTGCAAACTCAACCCCATTACCCCTTACATGGATAACAAGATTGATTCAAGCTTTATAATATAATAGTAATTGGTTATATTATTTATATCTACATCGTACTTTTTATGTCTCGGTACCTTGGTAACATTTTTTGTACCTTATTATAGATTAGTCAACATATTTCACATAATAGTCACATTTCTCATCATTAAATTGGTTATTCGTACCTAGATCATATTTTTCAGAAAATTTTCACAGTATTCATACTTGTACTATATATTTGTATGTGAGTACTCTAGCCACATTATTTATACTTAAAACATTTTTTGTACCTTAATACCTTTAGGTGATATTTTTCATACCTTAGTACCTTAATCACATTTTTGATACCTAGATTACAATGTTTATACCTTTAATAATTTGATCAAAACTTTCATACCTAAGTCATGTTACTAATTTAAGTGTATTTTAGTACTTCAATCACATTCTTTTTACCCTTATCATATACTTTGTATCCTATACATTGCTTGCTTTTTCATATCAATGTCACAAATTTTTTACCATAATACATTGATAATATATTTTGTACCATTCTCATGATTTCCACACTTTGGTTACATTATTTGTATTCTAATCATAATTTCACTTATTCTAACCGATTTATAATAATATATTTGTTTATTAAAATTATTATTATTATTATTATTATTATTATTATTATTATTAAACAAAAAAATGTGAGTCAAAAGTCCAATAGTGAAAACTTGCACAATAGCACAAATTTATACACAAAGATAAAAATAAAATAAAAATGTTATTATCTTAACCTTTCTTCAAAAAAAGTGGTGAGAACTCGCATAAAAGTACAAATTTACATAATTTTTAATTCATTTAGGATTCAGAAAAAAGAAATATGGAATAAATTATTGTATACTTCCAATTAAAGCTTTATTAAACACTTTAAGTTCCAAACATGAACAGATATCCAAGTTTGATTAACTATCTATATATATGCAAGGAAAAAAGTAAAGTAGGACAATAAAAGATGCTCTGAACTTCTCAACAATGGCAGCGTAGAACTGAGTTGTGAGTTGTGAGATGTAAGAGTTTAGGTATCAACAAACTCATTTTCCTTATATGACTAATCATTTTGTTCTTCTACCTCCTTTTTCTTATTTCATATATATATATATATATACATAGTTTATATGCGAATGTGTTTTGTAACTTATAGGGGGGGTGAAAAATGCTAGAGAAGGGAAAAGAGTCGTAAAGAATTTATTTTTTCTCTTCACATGTAACATGTGATAGTGTATGAATTATTATTAGGGTGGTGAATAACTCTTTTTAAATTGGTAGCATTTCCTATGAATTTGACAGACTGTGTTTTGCTTAATTGTTTGCACTAATAAGTTGCTCCTTACTTGTGAAAAGTGAATTGTACATATTTAATAAGAACAATGAATTATTTTGTTAAATTTATCAACCATGGTGAATGGAGACTTGGAACCAATTACTAATTAGTTTAATTGTAAGGAGCCATAATAATTAAATGAAGGCTATATTAATATGCTGAATATTCAGTCAGATGATGGGATTAATTTATCTGGATTTTGATTCAAAGGTATGTACGATTATTTAATGACCCCACCAGCCTCAATCATGCATATCAAGCAAGCCTCGATGATTCAAATAAAGTAGCTCCTAAAGCCTCAATAATGCATCCCTCTGGCCCCACCGCTTTCAAAAGGATAGACCAATATTAACCTCACAAAAGCTGCAGATCTTATCTATTCATCTCACTCGCCTTTATTCATCCTCCATTCCTCTTCATTCATCAATCCCACCTTCTTCACCCTCCCCATGGCTGATGCCCTCGTTTCTGTTGTGCTGGAACGCTTAACTTCGGTTCTTGCACAGCAGATTCATGAACATGTTTCTCTGGTTCCGGGTGTTGAATCAGAAATTGAAAGTCTCAAAAACACACTCTGCTCCGTCCGAGATGTTCTTGAAGATGCCGAGAAGAGACAAGTGAAGGAAAAATCTGTCCGAGGTTGGTTGGAGAGGCTCAAAGACATGGCCTACGAAATGGAGGACGCGCTGGATGAGTGGAGCATTGCTATTCTTCAATTCCAGATGGAGGGAGTTGAAAATGCTTCCACGTCTAAGACGAAGGTAAGCTTCTGTATGCCCTCCCCTTGCATCTGTTTCAAGCAAGTTGCTTCTCGTCGTGACATTGCTTGTAAGATTAAGGGCATTAAAAAAAAACTAGATGATATTGAAACGGACAGAAAAAGATTTACTTTTGTCTCTAGTAGGAGTGAGGAGCGATCACAGCGATTTATAACTACCTCTGCAATTGATATTTCAGAGGTGTACGGTCGGGATATGGATAAAAAAATCATATTAGACCATTTGTTGGGTAAGAAGTGTGAAGAGAAACCTGGCCTCTACATCGTCTCCATAGTTGGGACGGGAGGCATGGGCAAAACAACTCTTGCTCGACTAGCCTACCACCACCCAGAGGTGGAGACCCATTTTGATGAAAGAATATGGGTTTGTGTTTCTGATCCTTTTGACCCAATCAAAGTTTGTAGGGCTATTGTTGAAGCCCTCCAAAAAAAGCCTTGTAATCTCCATGATTTGGAAGCTGTACAACAAGAAATTCAAACATGTATTGCCGGACAGAAATTCCTTCTTGTGCTAGATGATGTGTGGACTGAAGACAATCAATTATGGGAACAACTGAAGAACACCCTCCACTGCGGAGCAGCAGGGAGTAGAATTCTGGCGACCACACGCAAAGAGAGTGTTGTTAAGATGATGAGAACTACGTACAAGCATCCCTTGGGGAGCTGTCTTTGGAGCAATCTCGGGCATTATTCCATCAAATAGCTTTCTATGAAAGGAGTACTTGGGAGAAAGAGGAAGAATTAAAAGAAATTGGTGAGAAAATAGCAGACAAATGCAAGGGCTTGCCCCTCGCTATAAAAACTTTAGGGAATCTCTTGCGCATAAAAAATAGCGAGGAAGAATGGAAGAACGTATTGAATAGTGAAGTATGGCAGCTAGATGAGTTTGAGAGAGATATTTCCCCTGCTTTGTTGTTGAGTTATTATGATCTGCCCCCTGCAATTCAACGCTGCTTCTCATTTTGTGCTGTTTTTCCAAAAGACTCGGTTATTGAGAGAGATGAGCTGATCAAGTTGTGGATGGCACAAAGCTATCTCAACTCTGATGTGGTTGGGAGAAAGTACTTCGAATATTTAGCTGCTCGGTCTTTCTTCCAAGATTTTGAAAAAGATGATGATGGTAATATAATAGGTTGTAAGATGCATGATATAGTGCATGATTTTGCTCAATTTTTGACTCAGAATGAATGCTTTATTGTGGAGGTTGACAACCAACAAATGCAGAGCAAAGACTTACCCTTCAAAAAGATTCGTCATACCACCTTAATTGTCCGAAAGAGTACCCCCTTGGCTAAGGCAGCATTCAATTCAAGAGTTCTTGAAGCCTTAACTAATTTGTTAGGGCTCAGGACATTAGATTTGAGCAGGAATCAGTTGATTGATGAACTTCCTAAGGAGGTAGGAAAATTGATACATTTAAGATACCTTAATCTATCATTATGTGATAGTTTGAGAGAGTTGCCTGAAACAATTTGTGATTTATATCATTTGCAAACCTTAAATATTCAAGGATGTTCCCATCTTCGGAAACTACCACAGGCAATGAGTAAACTAATTAATTTGAGGCATCTTGAAAATTCTGATACTCGTAGACTAAAGGGCTTGCCAAAAGGAATTGGAAGATTAAGCTCTCTTCAGACACTGGATGTTTTCATTGTGAGTAGTTATGGCAATGATGAATGCCAAATAGGAGACCTGAGAAACTTGAACAACCTAAGAGGACGTCTTTCCATTAAAGGGTTGGATAAAGTGAACGATGCAGGGGAGGCAGAAAAAGCAGAATTGAAGAATAAGATCCTCCAACGTTTGGATTTGGAATTTGGTAGAAAGGAGGGGACCAAGGGTGTGGCTGAAGCTCTACAACCCCATCCAAACTTGATATCTCTACGTATATTCGATTATAGTGAAAGAGAGTGGCCCAATTGGATGATGGGTTCATCATTAGCTCAACTGAAATTACTTGAGCTCGAGAATTGCATAAGCTGTACATGTTTGCCTCCTTTGGGGCAACTGCCTGTCCTCGAGGAGCTAGTGATATGGAAGATGTATAGTGTGATATACATAGGTAGTGAGTTTTTGGGATCATCATCAACAGTATTCCCAAAGCTGAAGAAATTGGCTATTGTCCATTTGGCTGACTTGAAGCAATGGGAAATAAAAGAAAAAGAAGATAGGTCAATAATGCCATGTCTCAATCACTTGATTACGGAATTCTGCCCACAGCTGGAGGGACTGCCGGACCACGTGCTCCAGAGGACATCATTGCAGAAATTGGACATTCGATATTCTTATATTCTGGAACGACGCTATCAAAAGGATATTGGAGTGGATCGGCACAAAATATCTCATATCCCAAAAGTCAAATATTCACTGGACTGAATGAATGGTCATCATGCTTCACCTCATGTCGCTCTTGTTACAGGTAATTTGAATTTATCTTAGTTTTCATTTCCATTGCATCCATAATCGCACACATTAATCTATTTCATGAATATTCTATTTTGCATAACATTATTATCTTGTATCCATAGGTCCATTTTGGCACATGTACACTGTTGCTAAAGTGTTTATCCTATAATATCTACACCTTGCAAAATTTAAAAATAAAATAAGAGAAATAAAAATGAAAACCTTTTGTACAAAAAAACTTGAAACCTTTTCTATTCTAAAAGTGTTTTGTTACATGATTAAATA
Source organism: Vitis riparia (assembly GCF_004353265.1). NCBI lineage: Eukaryota > Viridiplantae > Streptophyta > Magnoliopsida > Vitales > Vitaceae > Vitis > Vitis riparia. The sequence continues at coordinate 8,550,679 of NC_048439.1, read as the reverse complement.
CCTTGAAAAAGCTCCAACAACCGTGTAGAAGAGATTTTTGGTGATCTTTAGACTCTATACATACTATATAATGTTATATATTATCAAATTCCATTTTAGGGTACACTTTTCTTGGGCATGGGCCTATAGTTCCCTCCTTTTTAGTGGAGCTGGGGGTTTTCGGCTTAGAGTAGACTTTTGTTGGGCCATGGGCCTAGTGTTTCCCCTTTTCTGGTGGTATGGGCGCAATGATTGATCAGGTTTCAGGCCCATGGGTATATATATAAATTGTAAAAATAAAGAAAATAGAGCAAAGAACTGAAAGCAGAAATTCAGAAAAAGTAAACTCTAAATTATCTCTTTCTAAAAACCCAAATTCTACTTATAGGGTTATAATCATAATGACTATAATTAATATATTTTTTATAGTTATGAAGGTTATATGAATAGTTGAAAGGTTTAATACAATGGTAACATTCCCTTTTGATTGTTAGTAATTCTTATAATATCTCCGTTAAATTTTATTAAAAGTTAAGGATAAAAAATATCGGCTTTGACGGATATTTTGAAAAGAATTAAAAAAGATTATAAAACAAGAAATAATACATCTATTTAAGTTGTTATTCTTAAATAATATATGTATAATATAATTTGTAATATTTGACAATAAATTAATAATATATAACACTGAAAATATATTTCATAGAAAAATATAATTTAGATGTATTTAATGATAAAAAAGAAATGATTCCATATGTATGATTTTTAAAATATTTATAATTTTATTTTTAAATTTAAAATTCTATATATTTAATTAATATCTAAAATATTAACAAAAACTCATTAAAAATTATGATAATGGTTTTTATATTTTTAATACTTTGCTAAATTGAATTTGGATATAAGATAATTAAAATTCAATTTTACTAAAGTTATATATTATCAAATAGGATATTTATAGTGTAAAATGCCTACTACTTTTTTCCCCTTAGTTTCTTTATCTATTATGGTTCTTAATTAGACAACTAAAAGTGTTTCCAAGTGAAGCTGATCTTTGCATATCTTGGATCCTAATGGGGAGTTCTATTTATGGGAATGAGAATAAAAAATAAGATGGGTAGGAAGGTGAATCATATTACTACATACAAGACAGAAACCAAAATTCCAACAGGAGTAAGATTTAATTTTCATAGTGATGAAGTTTTTATTCCTTTTCTTATTCCAAAAAATAATATTTCAAATATAATGAATGAGAAATGAAACAAATGAAAAACATGATCTAAATGTTAACTAATTAATATTTTAATAGCCTAACCTATTAGATTATTTGCTCAAAATATAGCAAAGAAAATTTCATAACTTATCAATAAAAACCATCTTGATTCTTGTCTCAAAATTATATCCAAAGACATCATTTATTATTATTATTTGTCATTTTTAGTTGCAAGCTTTGATCTTTATTTTTGTCTTGACTTATTTTATTTGCTTTCTTATTTCTTTTCCATCTTAATTTTATTGGTTATGGAGTGTGAAGGAGATTAACACTATTGTTTTTCGTTTCAGAGAAGCAAGTTCAAATAAAGAGGAGAAAATTCCCAACACCTATGTATTGTGAAGTTGTCTATGAATCAATTTCAAATTGATGATTTGTAATTTCTCTTTTTCTTTTCCCCGTTTATTGGTTTGCCTATATATGTAAGAATGTGTAAACTTCAACTTTTTTGTTTGGATTTATTTCCTACAACATAAATGGTTTGCGAATGATGGGAACTTGCATGCATGCATGCATGATGTTTCTTCTTATTTGTTTTAAGGACATATCTATTGTTAACCTAATGGATGAAGTGGGATGTTCTTGAAATTTCAATGCAAAGGTTTCAAACGCTTGGTTGTGATTCCAACAAAAAATTTCTCCTAGAGGGGGCTTTGCCTAATAAATGTGAGGTATTATCAAGTAACTTAAGGTCCGTTTGAACATGTTTTCTGAAACTTATTTTTTAAAATTGTTTTTTATTCTTTAATTTAAAAACAATTTTTAATAACAAGTTTCAGAAAACGTGATCAAATGGATTCATGTTTTCCTTTTGTTTTTAAAAATGGGTGAAAACAACCCTTATTTGTTCTCTAAAAATTATTATCTATTTCACTTTGTTTTTAAAAAATGTTTTCAGAGAATAACGATAAAACAATGTTAGAAAATTTTAAAAATAGTTTTCTGTTATTTAAAAACAAAAAATTGTTTTTAAATCAAATGACCAAATAGACTTTTAATGTTTGTTTGGATACACTTTTTAGTTTTATAAAATGCTTTTTGTTTTTTATTTATAAAATTAGAAAATAGTAGTTTCTTTGTATAAGATATAAGAATTCTGATAATTTAAAAATAATTTAACAAATTGAAATATTAAAGAAAATTTACTATCTCAAAATTTAAAATTTTTTAAAATGAATTTAAAAAATATAAAATAAATTTATACTTTTTATACCAGATATCTATTTACATAAAAGTTTCTAATTTAAAAGAAAAAAAATGGGAAACTCCAAAGGGTACTTAATTCTATAATGTTGGCATTATAATAGACAAGCTGTTGGTTGGGAGTTCCCGAGAAAGCATCTCCATAGTTGGGATGGGAGGGATCGGCAAAACAACTCTTGCTCAATTAGCATACAACCACGAAAAGGTGAAGGCCTACTTCCATCAAAGGGTGTGGGTCTGTGTGTCTGATCCTTTTGACCCAATGAGGAATTCTAGGGCTATTCTTTAAGCCCTCCAGAAAGAGTCTTCTGGTTTCCATGAGCTGGAAGCTGTACAACAAAAAATTCGCACGCTTATTGCCGATAAGAAGTTCCTACTTGTGCTACGATGTTTGAACTGAAAACTATGAATTGTGGGAACAAGTAAAGAGTTCTCTCAAGGGTGGGGCACCCGGAAGTAGAATTTTGGTGACCACACGAAACGAAAACGTTTCTACAATCATGGGAACCACGTACAAGCAACCCTTAGGAGAACTGTCCAAGGAGCAATGCCGGTCATTGTTCAGTACCATAGCGTTTCATGGGAGGAGTGGAGAAAAAGTTGAGGTATCTTGAAAGTTGTGGTACTCTAGAGGGCTTACCAAAAGGAATTGGAAGATTAAGCTCTCTTCAGGCACTGGATGTTTTCATTGTGAGTAGTCATGGCAATGATGAATGCCAACTAGGAGACCTGAGAAACTTGAACAACCTAAGAGGACGTCTTTCCGTTGAAGGGTTGGATGAAGTGAAAGATGCTGGGGAGGCAGAAAAAGCAGAATTGAAGAATAAGATCCTCCAACGTTTGGATTTGGAATTTGGTAGAAAGGAGGGGACCAAGGGTGTGGCTGAAGCTCTACAACCCCATCCAAACTTGATATCTCTACGTATATTCGATTATAGTGAAAGAGAGTGGCCCAATTGGATGATGGGTTCATCGTTAGCTCAACTGAAAATACTTTACCTCGACTCTTGATTACGATGTCCATGTTTGCCTCCTTTGGGGCAACTGCCTGTCCTTGAGAAGCTGGTGATATGGAAGATGTATGGTGTGATATCATAGGTAGTGAGTTTTTGGTATCATCATCAACAGTATTCCCAAAGCTGAAGGAATTGGCTATTTTACGTTTGGATGAATTGAAGCAATGGGAAATAAAAGAAAAAAAAGAGAGGTCAACAATGCCTGTCTCAATCACTATTAATAAACTATTAATAAAAGTTATAATTCACTAAAATCACCTATTAATAAAACAGTTAGACATCATTTAACAAACATACCTTAGATATCTATTTTTTTAAAATTTGGAGATGATAAAGCTAAAATCCAAGAGTTAAAAAAGACCGGCATCATTTTCCATCTACCTAGGCCCTGCACGCATTTAACCCAAACAAAAACTACAAAGCTCCATTGATGGACAGCAAAAATACCCAAAATTGATGAACATGTTCTCCTTGCTTTTAATGGAAAAAAGGGTAAGGTTACAAGGAAATTAGAAACAGAGCTGTTCTAAAAAGAGGTATAAAGAAAAGTAACACACTACCGTCCTGACTCTTCTGTGACAGTTAAAACCATTTTGCCTGTCCTCCCTTACCAATCATGATTTATCATCATCATCATCATCAGCCCTTCAAAAATAATATTTCCCTAAACATAGAAACTAACTTGAAAAACCCACAATGTCGGGATGGATGGATATGGAGATTAGATGAATTGGTGAGAGGTGCCCAATAAATATTGGGGAAAAAAGAGCTAATCACCCCTTTGCCCATGTATTTTTCATCATCCAATTCCTCAGAAGATCTTGAAAAGCAACCCACCATGAGTGGCAAAAAAGGGAGCAAAGACGAGAGACTCCACTGTCATGAGCTTGATAAGGATGTTGAGCGATGGGCCTGAGGTGTCCTTCAGTGGGTCTCCAATGGTGTCACCAATCACAGCTGCCTTGTGTGGATCAGACCCCTTTGGGCCAAGGGTCCTTGCATGCTCGGAAGCACCAGCCTAACAACAAAATTCGAAAAATTACCACTTAATGGAATAATATCGTCAAAGCAATAATAACAGTAAACACGGGTCAAGAGAGGAAACCACCTATAGCCTCACTTCACCGTATGCTTACCTCAATGTACTTCTTGGCATTATCCCATGCACCGCCAGTGATAGAAGCAGAGATTGCTATCTGTTAAAAGCACACATCCAAAAGAGCAAATCAGAAAATAAAATTTCAATTAACAGCCAAAAACAAAGCTCCTAGAAAGTACTTCAGATGAGCATTTTGTTTCTTTGCGAAGTCTCTGACTACTCATGCATGTCTATATTGCTAGACACACCTAACAAGATTTTGTTCCCAAATTTCACTAACTTAAATTCAACCCTGACTTTTCTTCGCATAATTCATGATATTTTTAAGATAAACTGCCTCTTTTTTTTTTAATAGATCAGAAACCATGAAATTCCAATTATACATTTAATGATCATGATATTACCTGGACTCCAGATAGAGTCTCCACGCCAAAGAAGGTCCCAACGATAAGGGGTGTGAGCATGACAAGGGCACCAGGTGGAATCATCTCCTTAATGGATGCATCAGTAGAGATCTTGACACAAGTGGCATAATCAGGCTTGGCGAGGCCCTCTATCAGACCTGGAATGGTGTTGAACTGTCTGCGAACCTCCTCAACCATCTTAAGAACTGCACTTCCCACACTCTTCATGGTCATGGCTGAGAACCAGTAAGGAAGCATTGCACCAACAAGCAAATTCACCCTTTGTTCACAAGAAACACTGTTTCACCAAGATTGGGGGTAAAATCACTCAAATTGGTCACTTTTCACTTCCATTACAAACATACATTTTGGGTCTGATTGAGCGCTTTAGGCTTTTGAATATGTATTTATTTTCGTTTAGTATTTATTATTATTATTATATCATTATTATAATTCAATTAGTTGTCTCTCGACCACCAACTCATTTTTTCTTAATAAATAAGATGAGACCATTTCTCTCTCTAGATTTTTTTGAAATCTTTCCACGATTGTCTTGGTGGAGTTGACTTGGGCTTTTTCATTTTTCTTACCACCTTAAAGGAAAAGGAAAATGAAGGTAAAGGGAACTTTTTTTTTTTTACCTTATTTTTAAATTTAATATTTTAGAAAAATTTTAAATCCGTGTTGCCATGTTTTCTTAAATTTGTTTTAAAAAATTAGTAAAAATAATTTCTACTTATTTTCTAAAAATTGTTTTTTATTTCATTTTATTTTTAAAAATTATTTACAAAATAACAACGAACAATCAATTAGAAATTCTTTAAAATAATTTTTTATTTTTAAAGACAAAAAATTATTTTTAAATTATAAGACTAAATAAGCTTTATATTTTTTTTAAGTAATCAATTATTCTTATTATTTATTATTATTATTATTATTATTATTATTATTATTATTATTATTACTTTGTAGGTGATATATTATAAAATAAAATTTGATTTTTGAATTTTTTAAACTTTTAAAAAATATTAAGTATTTATTTTTATAAGGAAAATACTTCAAAAGATAAGAAAGTGTAAAAGTTTAAGTGATTAAATGATAGGTATAGTTGGATACATGTGTAAAGTAATGTTATTAGTTTATTATATTGAAAAGTAGAAAACTTTAAATAATAAAATGAGATTATTAATGAATAGAGTGAGGGAGAAAGTAATAAAAAGTAATAACTAAAGTATGGAGGAAGAAGAGTATGGGGTGGATGGTAGATGCTTACTATTAGTATTTCAATGATTTGTTTTAATTAAAAAGAAATTTAGAATTTTTCATTTTTAAAAATTTAATAATTAGTTTTTTGAAATTTGTTGAATAGCTTGAGTTGGTATTTTTTTTTATCACCGCTTATTTTTAAATGTATAAAAATAAATACCCTTGGAAAAATATGAAATGTAAAAATATAATAAATTTGAGGAATAAAAAATTAATTTCATTTATGATGTTGAGGTTTTAATTAAATATATTTAATTTGGATTAATTTTAAATTTTTATCCATATTCATTTTTATTTTAGAAAAATGTATTTTGAAGAAATTTTAAATTAATAAGATTAAATGTATTTAATCAAATATTAAAGGGAGGTGACTTAAATTATCATGAGGAATAAATTATGAATTTTTTAAATAAAATGAGAAAAACAGGAGGATAAAATATAATCAACTCTTTTTATTTTTGTTATTATTAGTTATAAAGTTAACAATAATTTGTTTTTAAAATTTTTAAATAACTTAAAAAGATTTGAATAGATTTGGAATATTTACCATTTTTCTCTTTTATTTTTGTTTTTTTTTTTTGGGGGGGGGGGGGGAAGGGTTTAAAGTGCTTGAAGGGGAAACTTTGAAAGGGTGATGTGGCTTGTCTAGATTTCTCGTCACGTGTTTCGATAAGGGGTGCCTGACAACGGGTAGGATAGAACTTTTACATAAATTTATTTATTTATTTATTTTATTATGAATTACAGAACAAAGCTTACCATAACCCCGCGTCTACATTTAAATCCTAAAATTTCAAATTTATATAATTATCAAACAAGTGATTTTATTTAATTTTTTCATAAAATAAAATATTTATGTAATAAACCAATAGATAAATTAAATATATTCAAATTATTATTTAAAAGCTTATATATTTTATTGAACTACAAAGCTTAAGTTAATTTTATTGTGTTTGCTTGGAAGATCAAGGGTTGAGTTCCTTATTAAACTAGTAGGAATTGAATTATCCATTTAATTAGCAGGAAGGGGGCAACTAGAGAAATTTTTTTTTTATATACTATAAATGATGAATTTTCCCCATTATATATTCAACCCTATTATGTTTTTTAAGGTTTGTTAAGAGAGTATTCTCATAATTGAGAGATTTGTTTTTAGAATGTCACCATTGTGATTATTAGTGAATTGTTGAGTGTTGATACACTCTATGAACATAGGATCACATTGATCATTGAATGATGTAAAATATCCCCCCCTTTTTTTTTTGTTCATGTTGTTTTGGTTAACAAATTTGTCATATGGTTTTTTTAATCAATCTCAAAATGCATATTTAGACATAATGTATCATTGATATTGCTTAGAAAAAAAATTAGATGTTAAATTGAGATATAAATCAAAGTATAATGATAAATTTTATAACTTTTCAATTTTTTTAAAATTTGGATTGAACTCAAGCTACCAAGTTATATGACTCAAATCCTATTAGAACAGGTTGAACTTTTTCCTAATTTATTTTTTTTCTCCAAATTATTTCATTTTTTAAATTTTATTTCCTATATTTTTATACTAAAATTTAAATAATAATTAAAATAGCATCCAAATGGACTAATAATACAAAAAAAAAAGGCAATAAATTGAATATATACGATATATAAGTATAAACTTATCTCTATGTTGTTACTATGTCTCTTTTAGAAAAATTAGTTTGACCAATTTCAAGAAAATAGTTCATTGTCTGGTTATTTTATTTATTATCATTATTATTGGTTAATATGAATGTCTATAAAAGGCTCTTTATTTCTTTTTATTATTGATTTCATTCCTTTTTAGAGTGTTATAAATGAACAAAAATTTGAGTATGAACAGAAAACCATTAATTTCTAATTAAAATATTTATTACATAAATAAATAGCTATATATATATATATATATATATATATATATATATATATATATATATATATATATATATATATATCTTGTTTTGATAAAAAAAAATAGAAAAAAGAAAAAAATGAGAGAAAATAAAAAATAAAATTATGTAATTCCAAAAAGATATGTGGACCCCATATTTTGCTCAATGTGTTCCCACTCGATGGCGCAACCTCGTTTTTTATTTATTTGGTGAAAAATATGATTTTTAGAAAAGGTCTGAGAATGACAGCAAACCCTAAGTGTGACTCCTTATTTAAAAAAGACGGTCTATGAAAAACCAAAGTTGGGTTCGAGGGTCAGGTTACTTATAAAAAAGGTACGACAAAAGACCAAAGCACCCCTCTAAATTCCTAAAAACGGGTCTCTACTAAATAAGGTGAGACAAGCATGATAAGTAACTAGAAAATCAATGGATACCCACAATGATCATAGGTCAAAAGCAAGTCATGATAATGAATAAATAAACAAAGTGAGAGTGAGAGTGTACCTTGGCAGCAGGTAATAAAGCGCTATCATAGAAACAAGGTTACCTTAAGTATAAAATTATTACATGCATATCAAAGAGCAAGAAAAAGATCAAACAACATTCATTAAGTATAGCAATTGATAATCAGAAGAGAAAACTCATATGTAGGGCCCCCACCAAAGCCCAATTTATCTTTAATGAATTAGTCTCACAAATTCCATTATTTTGGAATTATGAAAAAAAAAATCATTCTTGCTTATTTTAAATCAAGAGAAACAGAAAATTATTTGAAAAATGAATAAAATTTGTACAAGTACATACCAAAATGAGAATGACAACAGACTTATTAAAATCAGGATTTTTGGCAACCTAAAACCCTAATAAAAGATGAAAAGTTGTAGAATTAAAAAATATTTGAAAAATGGAGTGAAATTAAAACTATTCAAAAGAAAATTAGAGTTTTGAAATTTGAAATCTTAAAAATTAAATTTTGAAAATGAGAATTTTAAAAATTAAATTTGAAAAGTGGAATTTTGAAAAATTGTTTGAAAACAAAAGTTTTGAAAATTAAAGATTGGAAAATTAAATTTTTTAAAATTAAGCTTAAAAAAATGGAGTTTTGAAAATTAAATTGAAAATTGAAGTTTTGGAAATTATTTGAAATTTGAAATCTTGAAAATTAAATTTTAAAATTGAAATTTTGAAGAATTATTTGAGAATGGAGGAATAGAAAAAAAAAATTAACATCAAAAGAAGAAAAAATAAGTGGACCGACACTTGGCCTTTTGAGTTGCGTGTCAAAGGTGCCCATACATGGCCATGTGGAAGTGGGGCCTAGTGTCACAGGATGCTTCAAATGACCCTCCCCATGGGCTTATATAGGAGGAGGGAAGCTTCTGGAGACTCCTAGAGCCATCTACACTAAGCCATTGGTGGGAAGAGTGTGGAAGGTTCTAGAAATGCCTAGAGATGCCCACACATCTCTACACTATGGTGGAAGGAATGAGAGGAGTCCAAGGCTTTCTAGAGACTTCTAGGAATCTCTTGTATATTCTTGTACATAGGGTTGTACATAGAATAGTGTAGGATGTTCTAGAATATTCTTGATTTGTAAGGAACCCTCCAAGGTTCCAGAGAGTTCCCTTGGTGCTTATAAATAGGTGAGGGCCTCATTTGGCCAAGGCACCACCCAAATCACTTCCTAACCAAGCAAGTGAGCATCCAAGCACTTGTAAAGGCTTTCTTGAGTTAATAAGAGCTTCCATTCTTTAAGAAGTTGCCTACCAAGCTTCTTAAGCTTTTGAGTCGCAAGTGTCTTAGCCTAGCAAGCTAAGCATTGGGGAGCAAGGCTGACTTAGCAAAATCAAGCGTCTTGGCTTGTCTAAGTGCCGCATGAGCTTAGTGAACGACTAAGTCCGTGACACTAGGGTAGAGAGATGCTAGCAGAAATGAGGGTGACGACTAGCAAGACCGAGTTGATAAGCTTTAGCAGCTACATTACCAACTATGCGAGCTAACATTTTTCTAATATTGCAGAATGATGGATAAATCAGTCCCTTGTCATAGCTTTCCTATGTCACCTATGCAACCAAAGCTTCCGAAGCAGCTAAAAGCATGTTGCCATGCACATGAATTGCATCAGACATGATCAAACCCAACCCAAATCCAAGAAATGTGTAAGCGTTGTTTGCCAAGCCAAACAAAAAGTTTGCCATTGTATTCAACTGGGTTGAATAGGCTTCCACTTGCAAAGATCATGTGACCCTTGCTCCACGTATAATCTTCTTCAGCAGTGTATTCAGATTGTGAGGTTGGGTTGGAGATTACAAGAATCAGAGGTTTCTCATTGAAGGATGTCATGGCTTCAACTACCTCCTTGGTAAAAACACTACAAAAGTTTGCCAAATGGAATCATAATTTCCGACACCCTTGATTGACTGAATGAAAATCTCGTCAACCTGGCGTAGAATATCCAAGGCGTTTCCTTCTGTAACGTTCCCCAAAACTCGCAATACAAGACCCGGCCTAAGGAACGGATGGCATTGTAGAAATGCCTAAGGAACATTCAAGATCCTCCTCAATTCACAAACCTCATCCTTAAACAGAAGTTTAAGTGGTTCAATAAGCTTCAATTTCATATCCTTGGGAAACCCTCCAACATTATGATGGTTGTTGATTGTGTGGGAGTGAGTTCTTCCACTTCCAAGTGGTGGGCAAGGTTCAATCACATCTAGGTACAATGTTCCTTGGACCAAGTAAACGGGTTTCTTTCCAAATTTACTTTCCAAAGCTTCAAAGTGTCATCAAGAGTAGCAATGAGAATGTACTTGCCATTGGGAGAGAACTTGGCGAATGAATTGGCGGGACCATTATCCTCAATGAGCGTCTTCAAGAGAGCACCAGTGTCGGAGGCTCAAATTTTGCAGGAATCGTCGTGACTACCAAAGACAATGAGAGATCCGTCACGGTTGAAATGGATGGAAGTGATAGGCATGGAATGGATATTCATCCCATTAAGAGCACAAGAAGATTGTTGATACCATTCCTGTATGATCGGTGCTTCTGGAAATGTCCAATAACTTCAGCGGAGTCAACTAAATGTGTTGCTTTTCCAAAGAAGGAATAAACTCCAGTTGATATCACCAAAGCTTCAATCTCTTCATGCTTACATGTTGAACCAAAAAAAAAAAACTTCATCACCTGTTTTTTTGGTAACGGGTAGGATGGGAATGAATGGAAGAGGTGGTTAAGGAAGTGAGTTTATAAGGTCAGGTGTTGAATGGGGTTGTGGGTAGTGATAGAAGTGAGTTCGGTGGTGAAACCAGTTATGGACAGTGGGTGTGATAGATGGGGAGTGATTGAGTGGGCATGGTGATGGGTGTGTTGGGGTATGAAGATTAGAAGGATGGTGAGATGAAGGTGGCCATGTGCATGGTGTAGGGGCCTTCTCCCATGTGTCCACCAATACGTCCACGCATCTGTCCACATGGCATCGTTATGGCTAAGCCACATGTCACATCTCTCATCACTGTCCAAACGACTTCCAAGACATCCGGGGGAACCTCTTGTCCGGACCATTTAGGCCATTAATCGAACTGCACTCTCCTAATAGCCTCAAGTCTTCTCTGGTATGAGATCATGACTAATTGACATCGAATTGAGTGATAAGACTCTTCCCACCCTCATGTCTGCTTCAATAGACAAGGCCTTAGAGCATCAGCAAGGTGGAAAGGATGGCAGGTTGTGTCATGAAGCGTCACCTACATAGCCCTCAATTGCCCTACAGATGTGATGATTGCTCTATCGCTACTACGCAAATCATCATTGTATGAGCCAACTCAGTATCGTTGAGCTTCCTCCACCTTAAAGCATTATAAAAACACAAGTGAAGAAGAACAAAAGAGGAGGATACTATGAGTTCTCTCTCTAGCTCTCACTCACTCTCTCTCTCTCTTTCTCTCTCTCTTTCTCTCTCTCTCTCTCTCTCTCTCTCTCTCTCTCTCTCTCTCTTTTTCTCTCTCATTTGGGATCTCTAGCCTGACTTGAGCTTCGGAGGGGGTGCTCGGACAAACCGTCTGGGCATCTTCATGCAGGGAAGCAAGGAGTCTAGATTCCAACATCTAAACGAAAACTTTTCCTACCACGACTAAGGGAGGAATCCATCCTCAGTTGACAAGGTTGCAATATTGGCACCTTCTGTGGGAAACATAAAAAAAAAAAAATGTCAACACCCTCCAGAAGTCAATTGTCAGCCATGGGTGACGAGGGTAACTTTGATTGGCGTGCAAATATGGAAATACGCCAGCGAGAGAGTGAACGACAAGTACATTCTCAGTTCATTACATTTAGGTATAGTTTAAGTTAGTTCATCTAGGTACATTTTTAGAAGAGTTTATTTAGTTGCATTTTAGGAAGCTTTAGGTGCATTTTAGAACAACATTTCATATCATCTTACATAGCATGTGCATGAGGGCTTATTTGGGATGATAAGGAAGGCATTAAGACATTAAGACATTGATATTTTGAATTGAGTTTAGGAAGGAAAGGATCCTCTTTATATTGAAACACGACTACCATTGGAATTTTAAATGGAGTAAGACTCTAAAATGAGAAGGAAATTGGGTGGACTTGGAGCATTACCATATGGAAATTGGAAGATTCACAACATAATAACAATTTAAAGAAAAAAAGACTCTCATGGTGATGGACGGCAAAGAGAGCTTTAGATATGGAAGGATCTTTTTTTAGGAGATTTTATTAAGGAGGATTCTTTGAGGCCATGGAGATATGATTCACGCCACATGGATATTTTGAAGGAAAAAGGATTCTTGAGATTAACAGCTACCATTAAGAGAGCATGAAAGATTGGAAAAGACATAAGGAAAGGGGAATTTTTTTGGAAGTTGAGTTGGAAAAAGACTAAAGGAATAAACGGCCGCGAAGGGAATTTGGAAGGTATAATTCATGCACAAGGAGATTTTGAAGATATGTGGGCTGCCACTTGCCATATGAGACGAGATTTTTATATAAAAAAAATGTGGACTCCTAGAGATAGGGGCTGCCATAAAGATTGGAAAAAAAAATGACTCATTATTCATGGCATTAAGGGAGATTAGGGACTTCTAATAGGAGATTTGAAGTATCACGTGGGATATACAGGTTGTATTCTAGAAGGGATTCAAGGAGGGGGAATTCTTGGATGGAAAATAACTTATTTTTGAGAAATCATCAACAATGTTCTGTTTTTTTTTTTTTTTTTTTTTTTTTTTTTTTGGCTTGGATTAAGAAGGAAAACAAAGGTTTTTTTTATGGGAATAAGGCTAGTCAAAGGGAGATTTGGGCCAGGTTTTGGGAGTGAGATTTAGGTCAGTTTTCGAAGTAATCAGGCAGGTGGTGGAGAAAGGTAAGACGTTTTGGGAAAGTTTGAAGATTGAGTGTGATTCTGAGGTATCAGATTGAGCGTGTGAGGACATTCAATATATTTTTGGAAGGAAAGCAGACGCCATTGTGATCTTTTCTACACCAAGCATGCAGTAGTAGGGGGGAAAAGGAGCCACGCCCTCATCTTCAAATACTGCCCGTCTAACAAAGAGGTGGCACTACTTTTGGATCACAGCAAGGCACACGACTACAAGAGAAAAGGGCAATGTATAGGTTGTCACTTTAGTGCAAGATGCAGTTCACTTGGAGAGTATAAAAAAAGATCAGGCTGGAGAGAGGAATGACACATAATTAGGCAGCAAACACACACAGGCTAAACCTTGGAAAGAAGGCACATCCATCACAAAATTTTGGAAGATACATCACACATCAACATATCAAAGGTAAGTCTAGGTTCCTTTTAATTTCATTTCTTTTTCTTTTTTTGGTTTCTTATTCTCTGTAAGTCCTTTAATGATAAGTTTCATCAATTTCTTTTAATACATGATTTCAATTATTTTGAAGTTATTAATTGTCAATATCTCATCTAGGAGTACATTTTTAATATTTTTAAAGATAGTTTTCATTGATCTCTTATTTATACATGGCTTTAAAATTTCTTGTTGTTAGTTTGATGTTAGAATATGTTCTTAAATTTCTTTAGGCTTAGACTTCATTGAACTTGATATTCAATATTTCTATATTATATTATTGTTGGTTTAATGATTTAATTTAGAGATTGGTATATATATTCTTAAGTTATTTAGGTTTAGTTTCCATTAGTTTGTTTTGTTAATTCCATGCTTTCAACAATCCATGTTCTAGTTTTTGTTCTTAGTTTTTAGGTTTAAATACCTTTGATCATGTTATTCCATCTGTTTTATAACTTATTATTGTTGGTTTATTGATTTAATTTAGAGATTGGTATATATATTCTTAAGTTATTTAGGTTTAGTTTTCATTAGTTTGTTTTGTTAATTTCATGCTTTCAAAATTTCATGTTCTTGTTTTTGTTCTTAGTTTTTAGGGTACGTTCCTTTGATTATGTTACTCCATGTGTTTATAATTTATTATTGTTGGTTTATTGGTTTAAATTAGAGATTAGTGTATATATATTCTCAAGTTATTTAGGTTTTAGTTTCCATTAGTTTAATTAAATTTACATGTTAGATGCTTTAAAAAAAAAAAATCATTGAGTTCTCATCTTGATAATTTATATGCTAAGTGATTTTAAAAAATTCATTGAGTGTTTGTTTTGGTAAATTTATATGCTAGATTGTTTCAAGAAATTCATAGAATGTCCGTTTTGATAATTTATATCTTAGAAGGTTTTAAAAAAATCATTGAGTGTTTGTTTTGATCCATTTATATGCTAGATACTTTTAAAAAAATTCATAAAATGTTTGTTTTGATAATTTATATGTCAAATGTTTTAAAAAAAGAAAAAAAATATATTGAGTGTTTGTTTTGCTAAATTTATATGTTAAGAGCTTTTAAAAAAATTCATTTGTTAAGAGCTTTTAAAAAATTCATTAAGTGTTAGTTTGATTAAATTTACATGTTAGTTAAAATTTCATTGAATGTATGTGTGGTTAAATTTTCCTATTAGTATATTTTTTTAAGAAATTCATTAGATGTTACTTTTGGTTAAATTGTTAGTTTTCCTCATTTTGATACTTAGTAGGCTCCTTGAGGATTTATTAAGTTCAAACCTTTTTTTTAAGAAAATGTTTTCTTAATTCATTTGGAGTTAAGTCAAAATTTCTTTTCAAAAATGAAATTTCTCCATCATGAATGGGGCTCATGGATCATGAATGAAAAGATAGCCAAAAAGAATATCTAAGTTGATTTTTCTCTTGTTTTCAAATCCTTTTAAGTTAGGAATCAAAAATCCCAACTTTTGCATTTTTTGTTCGGAATTTCTTAATTCACTTGGTTCCTTTTTGCTCCTCCTAAAATCATTTAAAAAAAGAAATTTAAATTATTTTTTAAAGGATTTGAATCATCTAAAGACTTTAAAAGAAAATTTGCTCTAGGTTTAGGGTAAAAATCACACTTTCTTTTAAAAACATGCAACTCATTTCCTTCAAATTGCATTCTCCTTTTGGTTTTCCAAAAACTTTGTTTTTATTCTCATAAATTTGAACTTGTGCCCCCAAACTAATGGAAATGTTCTTGGCCTTGGTGAATCTTTTCACTTGAGGTTGAGGATGCACAGGTTTAACTTATGAATATTCAATGGGGATTGATGGAACCCCTACATGAAAGATTTTTAAAACTCATCTTTGTTGTTAGTTTCAACTTAGCTAATGACACTTTAGTTTTAAATTTTGTTTTGATTCCTTTTTGAGTGTGTTAAAAAAATTTTCCAAAATTGTATGATGTTACTCACTTCTTAAAATTGATTCTAGAATGTTATTTGCATCAAAAAACTTTTCCCAAAGTTGAGTTATTTAGTTGGATATATACCTTGTATAACTAATGTCTCTATAAGTTCATGCCATGCAAATACTATGCACAATAGGTTTTGCTCTCATAATTACTTGTCATCATCTTTTATCCTAACTTCTCTATTTGTATTGGAAGTGCATTGCGTTTAAGATATGTTATTCAGGTACACTCTCCACCCTTCACTTTTTTTTAATTACATAAGAAATGTTTTGTGTGAACTATATTTATGTTTGATATTGTCCTTGATTGCCTTGATGTTTGTTTCATTTTTTTTTTAATGAGATGCATGTTATATATCTTTTTGTTTGAACTAATTTTGGTATCTTGTAATAGCATTTTAAGTTGCAGGTACACATCTTACTCTTCCTTTATGATTGTGACGTAAATTGATTGTTTATCATATTTAATATATTATTAGAATTTAGGTAAACACTTTAACCTTTTTTAGTACCCTAAATCAATCAATTAACTACCACACTTCTCTCAACCTGACTAGTATAGACCTTTTTAGGGCTTAAAGGGGTGTTACCTTTTTTAAGTACCCTCCCGATAGGTAACCTAATCCCCGAACCTAAACTCAAATTTTTCAAAGGCACTTTTCCAAAAGTTTAAAGAGTCATTTTTTTTAAGGTTTTAGTTTCTTACTTTATTTTTCCTTTTAAAAAATAATAAAAATAAGTGGCGACTCTTATTTTTTTTTTTAATAAAATACAATTTTTCACTTAAAAAGTGAGTCTCACCATTGAGTGGGGCCGCATGTAAAAAATGCAGATCCACAAGGTTGTCTCTTATATTTTTTTTAAGTTGAATGGCATTACATTATAGCAATAGAAGACTTATGAGGTAATGAAGGCAGTTTTCTCAAAATTCGATGAATGCATAGGTATTTGATGGTGTCTGAAAAAGGTATCAAGAAACAAGAGCATTCCATGTCCGGTTGTCGTGTCAACTATTTGATCTATTTGTAGTAGTAGGAAGTTATCCTTTGGGCAAGCCTCATTTAAGTCTATGTAGTCCACACATACTCTTCATTTCCTGCCTTTTTTAGGTAGTACCATTACATTGGCTAACCAATTGGGGTACTTCACTTCTCTAATAAATCCAGCCTCTAACATGTTACTTATCTATGTCTATGTTGGCTTATGTCGGTCCGGATGGAAACATCAAACTTTCTATTGTATGGATCGTGTTGTTGGAATTACATTCAACTTGTAACATAGTTATCTGATAACACTATCGAGTTGCCAGCTAGCTCCCATACAGATCCACTTAACCTTTCTCTATCAAGTAACTAATCATTTGATAGTACGTAAACAAGATGGCCTTTATCTTATGCAACCATGCTCACCCAAGTATGGCATTGTAGGGTGTTAGATATCCTACCATGGAAAACCTTAGACATAAAGTGACAGGCTCAACTTCAATAGGGTGCAAGGCATCTCCCATAGATATAGTGGTAGCCCCATTAAATTTGGACAAGATGCAATCAAGATTTTCCAATGCTTCATGCGAATGACTCATTTGCTTTTGAGTTAACATTTGTGAAAGATTAGCGGAGCTACTCAGTTCAACTAAAATTCTCCACACACAAAAGCCACTAACTCTGAGGGTTAAAACTAGTTCGTCTTCATGAGGCACTATGACCCGATTGGGATTGACTGGTGTTAAAGTGAATAACCCATCAATTGGTCGAGCACTTTCAAGAGTGAAAGTGCACTGAACCATATTCACCCATTCTCTTGCAATGGTGATCCTAATCATGTTCCTCCTATGTCACCTGGACTGGTATTTTATCACTTGAAAGCGTTATTCAACAGGAAAAGTCAGGATTCTACTCGACGCTTCTTTTAGTACTTCATTGTGCCCCCAAATTGTTTAGACGTAATGCTTCAAGTGTCCAACTTTTACTAGATTTTCCACCATGTAATGCAAATGTCAACATTCTTTTGTAGTATGACCATACTCCTTGTGATAAGAGCACCATCGACTTTGATCTCTCTTAGCCAAATCTACTTTGATGGGCATTGTCTTTCTGAACTCTAGTAGCTCTTGGATAAGAGGAGAAATCCACTCGTATGAGACAGTCAAAGGGGTGAACGGAAACAGTTCCCATCTCTATTACCCTTGTTAGGAGGATCTTCGATTTTCCTACCTTAATTGATTGTTAGATGGCTTTGAACCCTCGGCTTGCTATTGCTTTTGGCCACCTAGTTTGTGATAAGAATCTTTTGGGACACTACCCAAACATTATCTTCAAGGATTGCGTATTTATCTACCCTCCAAAATAGGTCGTCCATTATGGCATTTGGATTTTTCACGAGGGATTCGAAGAAAGAGGTACCTAGACTTATACTTCTCTTAAAAATCTACAGTTGGGCGTCCATGCTATAAGACTCCACCTGCAACACCGCTTG
The DNA here is from genome assembly GCF_004353265.1 of Vitis riparia. Lineage (NCBI taxonomy): Eukaryota > Viridiplantae > Streptophyta > Magnoliopsida > Vitales > Vitaceae > Vitis > Vitis riparia. The sequence continues at coordinate 8,532,255 of NC_048439.1, read as the reverse complement.
ACAAATTGCTTGATGAAATCCCATAACAACTCGTTTTCCAGTATTCTGATGTTTTGCAAAGTGCTTATGTGTTATGTTTTTATTGGGTCAAGCACAAGTAGTTTGCCACAAATGCCTCCGAGACATCTCTAAATAAGTTGACCAAATTCTAGGGGACCTCATGAAACCATGACAAGGGTTGGCTCATGAAGGCTAGTTGGAAAGACTTTGCATAATAGCAAATCATTGCTTATATCAAGGGTCATTATTTGTCAAAAATGCATTAAATCATTGAAGGGGTCACTCAATCCATCATACACGGTAAATTTTAAAACTGTGAATCCTCTAGGTAATTTGTAATTGACTATGTGTGAGTTGAACAATGTAGACAACATATCGTCCAACTGTCTGCTTACTATGCCTAGGGACACGCCTTTGGCAATGCCTCGTGCAACTGGAGCTCAGGATTCATACATTACGGTAAATGGCTTAGTAGAGCGCCCTCTTGGGGATGACTAAACCAGTTTTTTGGAGCACCCAACGTACATGGCCCTCACTTCAATCCTCGCTTACATTTTTGTTTGATAGTACTTGTAGCCTCGTCTACCTGGCTTTTCCAAACTAACTACTTTATTCTGGATCCCCACAGGGTTGATAGGGTTAGGGAGCTGCTAGCGAAAAATCATTGTCTATTTGCAATTATGGTTCTCTATCAAGCAAGGGAACTCCTATCATTCTTCGCACTGGTTGGGTGTGCAATGGCTTCTCCACTTGCATAACGTCTAATGGCCACTTATGCCCACAATTCTTCATTTTCCCACTTTAGCCGATTTGCATGCTGAAGCAAAGATTGCATGCATTGCTCATACTCTTCCTACCTTTTCTCCATTTTAGCTTGCCACGCATGGAACCTATCATTCATACTTGTTGAATAAGGATGCATTCTAGGAGGTATGTTAGTCATTCTAACTTGAGGTTCTTAGTTCAATTCCCACAAATGGCGCTAATTGTTAGTCAAAGATCAACAATCCTCTCCTCCAACTGGCCTCTTTGATCCGAATGGTGGGTGTTCTTGCAATAAGAAGTGTTCTAGGTAATTACTGCAAATATATTAAATTAGGATGTTGTCAGGACATCTTTAATTATGACAAGTAACTGGACGGCCACGAGGTTAGTCTCTAGACAGCCACAGGGTCCCATAGTTTCCATATGAATTATTTTTCATATTTTCAATTGTCTCCCAAATTAGTCTACAAAAAAATATCAAACAACTTAGAACATGTTTTCTATGCTCATAATTTTAAAGTAAGCATTTGAAAACAATGATAACATTTTCATTTGAATTTGTCATTACAACACAGTTTCACCTTTATGCTCCATCTTTGAGTTTGAGGCCAAAAGGGCCCCATGGCCAAAAAAAGTCTGTTCTATCTAGACATCTTCCCAAACTTACAATCAAACAAAAATATTATCCAATCTAAACATCTTCTCAAACTCATAATCAAACTAGTCCTAGAAGTCACATAATTTCTTCTTCTTCTTTTTTTTACTTCAATTAAAACCACATTTGAATAAACAAAAATGGGCATTGCATCTAAGTTGTGATAAAAGAGCTAGAATGAATCATAATTTCGAACAACAATTTGAAACATGACCCGTACTCCATTCAACTCCAAACTTTCATGACTATACCAAAATTGGAGTAGGTTGAGATGGACTCCACTCAATTACAATACATGCATTGATAATAAGGAACAAAAAGGTGAACCAGGATTTTCTTCTCCAATTTGAATTCCTAAGCTTTTTTAAATTCAGTTAATTTTTTTTTTTCTACCACCCCCTTAACAAAATGATAATTGAATATGAAAAGGGCTTTTACAGATAAGTTATATAATTTTTAAAGTATAATTTTTTATACTTTTATATATGAATTGCATTCTATATACCTTAGTTATATTTTTGTACCCTAATCATCTTCTTTGTACTTAAGTTATATAATCCATATGTTAATAATTTAGTCGCATATTTCATATCTTAGTTATTACTAACATTTGTTGTATTTAGGTAATGATTTTCATACTTTAATGATTTGATAACATTTTTTATACCTACATTCCTTTTTTTTTTTTTATCTTAATAGCTAGGTTACCTTTTTTGTACCTCAATACCTGGTTCGTATTCTTTCCATCATAGTTACATTAATATTCATATCTAGAACATACTTTTTATGCCTTATAACTTTGGTTATTTGTTTTTATCTCAGTATACCTTAGTCATATTTTTTATAATTTCACCACATTATTCGTACTTAGATAATATTTTTTGTACCTTACTATCCTATTCACATTTTTTATAAGTCAATAGCATGTTTTGTAATAGTTAATCAAACCACACACACGAGTGGAAATAAAGAAAAGACGAGATTTCTAATGTTATTAAGTGATCAATGTGATTCTTATATATACAAAGTGTACTAACACTTAAGAATACAATAATTAAATACAATATGACCAAACTCGTCATTCAATAAAAAATAAAAAATAAAAATAAATAGAAAAATCTAAGGGGTGTTGCCCCCTTAAACTCTTGCAAACTCAACCCCCATTACCCCTTACGTGGGATAACAAGATTGATTCAAGCTTTATAATATAACAGTAATTGGTTATATTATTTATATCTACATCGTACTTTTTATGTCTTGGTACCTTGGTAACATTTTTTGTACCTTATTATACATTAGTCAACATATTTCACATAATAGTCACATTTCTCATCATTAAATTGGTTATTTGTACCTAGATCATATTTTTCAGAAAATTTTCACATTATTCGTACTTGTACTATATATTTGAATGTGAGTACTCTAGTCACATTATTCATACTTAAAACATTTTTTGTACCTTAATAACTTAGGTGATATTTTTCATACCTTAGTACCTTAATCACATATTTGATACCTAGATTACAATGTTTATACCTTTAATAATTTGATCAAAATTTTCATACCTAAGTCATGTTACTAATTTAAGTGTATTTTAGTACTTCAATCACATTCTTTTTACCCTTATCATATACTGTGTATCCTGTAAATTGCTTACTTTTTCATATCAATGTCACAAATTTTTTACCATAATACATTGATAATATATTTTGTACTATTCTCATGATTTCCACACTTTGGTTACATTATTTGTATTCTAATCATAATTTCACTTATTCTAACCGATTTATAATAATATATATTTGTTTATTATTATTATTATTAAACAAAAAAAATGTGAGTCAAAAGTCCAATGGTGAAAACTTGCACAATAGCATAAATTTATACACAAAGATTAAAATAAACAAAAAAAAATGTTATTATCTTAACCTTTCTTCAAAAAAAGTGGTGAGAACTCGCATAAAAGTACAAATTTACATAATTTTTAATTCATTTAGGATTCAGAAAAAAGAAATATGAAATAAATTATTGTATACTTCTAATTAAAACTCTATAAATCACTTTAAATTTCAAACATAAACAGATATCCAAGTTTGATTAACTATTTATATGCAAAGAAAAAAATATAGTAGGACAACAAAAGATGCTCTGAACTTCTCAACAATGGAAGCGTAGAACTGAGTTATGAATTGTGAGATGTAAGAGTTTAGGTATCAACAAACTCATTTTCCTTATATTGCTAATCATTTTGTTCTTCTACCTCCTTTTTCTTATTTCATATATATATACTTTATATGCAAATGAGCTTTGTAACTTATAGAATGCTAGAGAAGGGAAAAGAGTAGCAAAGAATTTATTTTTTCTCTTGACATGTAACATGTGATAGTGTAAGAATTATTATTAGGGTGGTGAATAACTCTTTTTAAATTTGTAGCATTTCCTATGAATTTGACGGATTGTGTTTTGCTTAATTGTTGCACTAAGTTGCTCCTTAATTGTGAAAAGTGAATTGTACATATTTAATAAGAACAATGAATTATTTTGTTAAATTTATCAACCATGGTGAATGGAGACTTGGAACCAATTACTAATTAGTTTAATTGTAAGGAGCCATAATAATTGAATGAAGGCTATTTTAATATGCTGAATATTCAGTCAGATGATGGGATTAATTTATCTGGATTTTGATTCAAAGCTATGTACGATTATTTAATGACCCCACCAGCCTCAATCATGCATATCAAGCAAGCCTCGATGATTCAAATAAAGTAGCTCCTAAAGCCTCAATAATGCATCCCTCTGGCCCCACCGCTTTCAAAAGGTTGGTTGAAGGGGCTCAAAGACATGGCCTACGAAATGGAGGACGTGCTGGATGAGTGGAGCATTGCTATTCTTCAATTCCAGATGGAGGGAGTTGAAAATGCTTCCACGTCTAAGAAGAAGGTAAGCTTCTGTATGCTCTCCCCTTGCATCTGTTTCAAGCAAGTTGCTTCTCGTCGTGACATTGCTCTTAAGATTAAGGACATTAAACAACAACTAGATGATATTGAAATGGAGAGAATTAGATTTAATTTTGTCTCTAGTGGGAGTGAGGAGCGACCAAAGCGACTTATAACTACCTCTGCAATTGATATTTCAGAGGTGTACGGTCGGGATATGGATAAAAAAATCATATTAGACCATTTGTTGGGTAAGAAGTGTCAAGAGAAATCTGGCCTCTATATCGTCTCCATAGTTGGGACGGGAGGCATGGGCAAAACAACTCTTGCTCAATTAGGCTACAGCCATTCAGAGGTGAAGGTCCATTTTGATGAGAGAATATGGGTCTGTGTTTCTGATCCTTTTGACCCAATCAGAGTTTGTAGGGCTATTGTTGAAGCCCTCCAAAAAAAGCCTTGTAATCTCCATGATTTGGAAGCTGTACAACAAGAAATTCAAACATGTATTGCCGGAAAGAAATTCCTTCTTGTGTTAGATGATGTGTGGACTGAAGACAATCAATTGTGGGAACAACTGAAGAACACCCTCCACTGCGGAGCAGCAGGGAGTAGAATTCTGGCGACCACACGCAAAGAGAGTGTTGTTAAGATGATGAGAACTACGTACAAGCATCCCTTGGGGGAGCTGTCTTTGGAGCAATCTCGGGCATTATTCCATCAAATAGCTTTCTCTGAAAGGAGTACTTGGGAGAAAGAGGAAGAATTAAAAGAAATTGGTGAGAAAATAGCAGACAAATGCAAGGGCTTGCCCCTCGCTATAAAAACTTTAGGGAACCTCTTGCGCATAAAAAATAGCAAGGAAGAATGGAAGAACGTATTGAATAGTGAAGTATGGCAGCTAGATGAGTTTGAAAGAGATGTTTCCCCTGCTTTGTTGTTGAGTTATTATGATCTGCCCCCTGCAATTCAACGCTGCTTCTCATTTTGTGCTGTTTTTCCAAAAGACTCGGTTATTTTGAGAGCTGAGCTGATCAAGTTGTGGATGGCACAAAGCTATCTCAAATCTGATGGGAGTAAAGAGATGGAGATGGTTGGGAGAACGTACTTTGAATATTTAGCTGCTCGGTCTTTCTTCCAAGATCTTGAAAAAGATGATGATGGTAATATAATAGGTTGTAAGATGCATGATATAGTGCATGATTTTGCTCAATTTTTGACTCAGAATGAATGCTTTATTGTGGAGGTTGACAACCAACAAATGCAGAGCATAGATTTATCCTTCAAAAAGATTCGTCATACCACCTTAGTTGTCCGAGACAGTACCCCTAATTTCGCCTCCACTTATAACATGAAGAATCTTCACACCCTATTGGTTGAGGAAGCATTCGATTCAAGTGTTCTTCAAGTCTCACCTAATTTGTTCAAGCATTTGACATGTCTCAGGGCATTGGATTTGAGCAGGAATCGGTTGATTGAGGAACTTCCTGAGGTAGGAAAATTGATACATTTAAGATACCTTAATCTATCATGGAGTCATCGTTTGAGAGAGTTGCCTGAAACAATTTGTGATTTATATAATTTACAAACCTTAAATATTCAAGAATGTTCCAGTCTTCAGAAACTACCACAGGCAATGGGTAAACTAATTAATTTGAGGCATTTTCAAAATTATAATACTCGGAGTCTAAAGGGCTTGCCAAAAGGAATTGGAAGATTAAGCTCTCTTCAGACACTGGATGTTTTCATCGTGAGTAGTCATGGCAATGATGAATGCCAAATAGGAGACCTGAGAAACTTGAACAACCTAAGAGGAGGTCTTTCCATTAAAAGGTTGGATGAAGTGAAAGATGCAGGGGAGGCAGAAAAAGCAGAATTGAAGAATAAGGTACACCTCCAACGTTTGGAATTGAAATTTGGTGGAGAGGAGGGGACCAAGGGTGTGGCTGAAGCTCTACAACCCCATCCAAACTTGAAATCTCTACGTATATTCGATTATAGTGATAGAAAGTGGCCCAATTGGATGATGGGTTCATCATTAGCTCAACTGAAAATACTTTACCTTGACTCTTGCTTAAGAAGTCCATGTTTGCCTCCTTTGGGGCCACTGCCTGTCCTTGAGAAGCTGGATATATGCTTTATGTATGGTGTGCAATACATAGGTAGTGAGTTTTTGGGATCATCATCAACAGTATTCCCAAAGCTGAAGGAATTGACTATTTATGGTTTGGATGAATTGAAGCAATGGGAAATAAAAGAAAAAGAAGAGAGGTCAATAATGCCATGTCTCAATGACTTGACTATGCAAGATTGCCCAAAGCTGGAGGGACTGCCGGACCACGTGCTCCAGAGGACACCATTGCAGAAATTGTACATCGCAGGTTCTCCTATTCTGGAACGACGCTATCGAAAGGATATCGGAGAGGATCGACACAAAATATCTCATATCCCACAAGTCGAATATTCACGGGACTGAATGGTCATCACGCTTCACCTCATGTCGCTCTTGTTACAGGTAATTTGAATTTATCTTAGTTTTCATTTCCATTGCATCCATAATCGCACACATTAATGTATTTCATGAATATTCTTTTTCGGAAGCTTTCCATTTTGCATAACATTATTATCTTGTATCCATAGGTCCATTTTGGCACATCTACACTGTTACTAAAGTGTTTATCCTATAATATCTACACCTTGCAAAATAAGAGAAATAAAAATGAAAACCTTTTGTACAAAAAAACTTGAAACCTTTTCTATTCTAAAAGTGTTTTGTTACATGATCAAATACCTTGAAAAAGCTCCAACAACCGTGTAGAAGAGATTTTATGTGATCTTTAGACTCTATATGTACTATATAATGTTATATATTATCAAATTCCATTTTAGGGTACACTTTTCTTGGGCATGGGCCTAGTGTTCCCTCTTTTCTGGTGGAGCTGGGGGTTTTCGGCTTAGAGTAGACTTTTGTTGGGCCATGGGCCTAGTGTTTCCCCTTTTCTGGTGGTATGGGCGCAATGATTGATCAGGTTTCAGGCCCATGGGTATATATATAAATTGTAAAAATAATATTTCAAATACATTAATGAATGAGAAATGAAACAAATGAAAAACATGATCTAAATGTTAACTAATTAATATTTTAGTAGCCTAACCTATTAGATTATTTGCTCAAAATATTACAAAGAAAATTTCAAAACTTATCAATAAAAACCATCTTGATTCTTGTCTCAAAATTATATCCAAAGGCATCATTTATTATTATTATTTGTCATTTTTACTTGCAAGCTTTGATCTTTATTTTTGTCTTGACTTATTTTATTTGCTTCCTTATCTTTTTTCCATCTTAATTTTATTGGTTATGGGATGTGAAGGAGATTAACACTATTGTTTTTCATTTCAGAGAAGCAAGTTCAAATAAAGAGGAGAAAATTCTCAACACCTATGTATTGTGAAGTTGTCTATGAATCAATTTCAAATTGGTGACTTGTAAATTCTTTTTCTCTTTTTCTTTTCCCCTTTTATTTGTTTGCCTATATATGTAAGAATGTGTAAACTTCAACGTTATTGTTTGGATTTATTTCCTATAACATAAATGGTTTGCGAATGATGGGAACTTGCGTGCATGCATGCATGATGTTTCTTCTGATTTGTTGTAAGGACATATCTATTGTTAACCTAATGGATGAAGTGGGATGTTCTTGAAATTTCAATGCAAAGGTTTCAAATGATTGGTTGTGATTCCAACAAAAAATTTCTCCTAGAGGGGGCTTTGCCTAATAAATGTGAAGTATTATCAAGTAACTTAAGGTCCATTTGATCATGTTTTCTGAAACTTATTTTTTAAAATTGTTTTTTATTCTTTAATTTAAAAACAATTTTTAATAACAAGTTTCGGAAAACATGATCAAATGGATTCATGTTTTCCTTTTGTTTTTAAAAATGGGTGAAAACAACCCTTATTTGTTCTCTAAAAATTATTATCTATTTCACTTTGTTTTTAAAAAATGTTTTAAGAGAAAACGATAAAACAATGTTAGAAAATTTTAAAAATAGTTTTCTATTATTTAAAAACAAAAAATTGTTTTTAAATCAAATGACCAAATAGGCTCTTAGTGTTTGTTTGGATACACTTTTTAGTTTTATAAAATGCTTTTTGTTTTTTATTTATAAAATTAGAAAATAGTAGTTTCTTTGTATAAGATATAAGAATTCTGATAATTTAAAAATAATTTAACAAATTGAAATATTAAAGAAAATTTACTATCTCAAAATTTAAAATTTTTTAAAATGAATTTAAAAAATATAAAATAAATTTATACTTTTTATACCAGATATCTATTTATATAAAAGTTTCTAATTTAAAAGAAAAAAATGGGAAACTCCAAAGGGTACTTAATTGTATAATGTTGGCATTATAATAGACAAGCTGTTGGTTGGGAGTTCCCGAGAAAGCATCTCCATAGTTGGGATGGGAGGGATCGGCAAAACAACTCTTGCTCAATTAGCATCCATCAAAGGGCGTGGGTCTGTGTGTCTGATCCTTTTGACCCAATGAGGATTTCTAGGGCTATTCTTGAAGCCCTCCAGAAAGAGTCTTCTGGTTTCCATGAGCTGGAAGCTGTACAACAAAAAAATCGCACACTTATTGCCGATAAGAAGTTCCTACTTGTGCTACGATGTTTGGACTGAAAACTATGAATTGTGGGAACAAGAAGAGAGTTCTCTCAAGGGTGGGGCACCGGGAAGTAGAATTTTGGTGACCACACGAAACGAAAACGTTTCTACAATCATGGGAACCACGTACAAGCAACCCTTAGGAGAACTGTCCAAGGAGCAATGCCGGTCATTGTTCAGTACCATAGCGTTTCATGGGAGGAGTGGAGAAAAAGTTAAGGTATCTTGAAAGTTGTGGTACTCTAGAGGGCTTACCAAAAGGAATTGGAAGATTAAGCTCTCTTCAGGCACTGGATGTTCTCATTGTGAGTAGTCATGGCAATGATGAATGCCAACTAGGAGACCTGAGAAACTTGAACAACCTAAGAGGACATCTTTCCGTTGAAGGGTTGGATGAAGTGAAAGATGCTGGGGAGGCAGAAAAAGCAGAATTGAAGAATAAGATCCTCCAACGTTTGGATTTGGAATTTGGTAGAAATGAGGGGACCAAGGGTGTGGCTGAAGCTCTACAACCCCATCCAAACTTGAAATCTCTACGTATATTCGATTATGGTGATAGAGAGTGGCCCAATTGGATGATGAGTTCATCATTAGCTCAACTGAAAATACTTTAGCTCGACTGTTGCTTAAGATGTCCATGTTTGCCTCCTTTGGGGCAACTGCCTGTCCTTGAGAAGCTGGTGATATGGAAAATGTATGGTGTGAAATACATAGGTAGTGAGTTTTTGGGATCATCATCAACAGTATTCCCAAAGCTGAAGGAATTGGCTATTTTACGTTTGGATGAATTGAAGCAATGGGAAATAAAAGAAAAAAAAGAGAGGTCAACAATGCTATGTCTCAATCACTATTAATAAAAGTTATAATTCACTAAAATCAACTATTAATAAAAAAGTTAGACATCATTTAACAAACATACCTTAGATATCTATTTTTTTTAAATTTGGAGATGATAAAGCTAAAATCCAAGAGTTAAAAAGACCGGCATCATTTTCCATCTACCTAGGCCCTGCACGCGTTTAACCCAAACAAAAACTACAAAGCTCCACTGATGGACAGCAAAAATACCCAAAATTGATGAACATGTTCTCCTTGCTTTTAATGGAAAAAGGATAAGGTTACAAGGAAATTAGGAACAGAGCTGTTCTAAAAAGAGGTATAAAGAAAAGTAACACACTACCATCCTGACTCTTCCGTGACAGTTAAAACCATTTTGCCTGTCCTCCCTTACCAATCATGATTTATCATCATCATCATCATCAGCCCTTCAAAAATAATATTTCCCTAAACATAGAAACTAACTTGAAAAACCCACAATGTCGGGATGGATGGATATGGAGATTAGATGAATTGGTGAGAGGTGCCCAATAAATATTGGGGAAAAAAGAGCTAATCACCCCTTTGCCCATGTATTTTTCATCATCCAATTCCTCAGAAGATCTTGAAAAGCAACCCACCATGAGTGGCAAAAAAGGGAGCAAAGACGAGAGACTCCACTGCCATGAGCTTGATAAGGATGTTGAGCGATGGGCCTGAGGTGTCCTTCAGTGGGTCTCCAATGGTGTCACCAATCACAGCTGCCTTGCGTGGATCAGACCCCTTTGGGCCAAGGGTCCTTGCATGCTCGGAAGCACCAGCCTAACAACAAAATTCCAAAAATTACCACTTAATGGAATAATATCGTCAAAGCAATAATAACAGTAAACACGGGCCAAGAGAGGAAACCACCTATAGCCTCACTTCACCGTATGCTTACCTCAATGTACTTCTTGGCATTATCCCATGCACCGCCAGTGATAGAAGCAGAGATTGCTATCTGTTAAAAGCACACATCCAAAGAGCAAATCAGAAAATAAAATTTCAATTAACAGCCAAAAACAAAGCTCCTAGAAAGTACTTCAGATAAGCATTTTGTTTCTTTGCGAAGTCTCTGACTACTCATGCATGTCTATATTGCTAGACACACCTAACAAGATTTTGTTCCCAAATTTCACTAACTTAAATTCAACCCTGACTTTTCTTCGCATAATTCATGATATTTTTAAGATAAACTGCCTCTTTTTTTTTAGTAGATCAGAAACCATGAAATTCCAATTATACATTTAATGATCATGATATTACCTGGACACCAGAAACAAGGGAGCCAGCTAGTACTCCAGATAGAGTCTCCACGCCAAAGAAGGTCCCAACGATAAGGGGTGTGAGCATGACAAGGGCACCAGGTGGAATCATCTCCTTAATGGATGCATCAGTAGAGATCTTGACACAAGTGGCATAATCAGGCTTGGCGAGGCCCTATATCAGACCTGGAATGGTGTTGAACTGTCTGCGAACCTCCTCAACCATCTTAAGAGCTGCACTTCCAACACTCTTCATGGTCATGGCTGAGAACCAGTAAGGAAGCATTGCACCAACAAGCAAATTCACCCTTTGTTCACAAGAAACATTGTTTCACCAAGATTGGGGGTAAAATCACTCAAATTGATCACTTCACTTCCATTACAAACATACATTTTGGGTCTGATTGAGCGCTTTAGGCTTTTGAATATGTATTTATTTTCGTTTAGTATTTATTATTATTATTATTATATCATTATTATAATTCAATTAGTTGTCTCTCGACCACCAACTCATTTTTTCTTAATAAATAAGATGAGACCATTTCTCTCTCTACACTTTCTCTCTCTAGATTTTTTTGAAATCTTTCCACGATTGTCTTGGTGGAGTTGACTTGGGCTTTTTCATTTTTCTTACCACCTTAAAGGAAAAGGAAAATGAAGGTAAAGGGAACTTTTTTTTTTTACCTTATTTTTAAATTTAATATTTTAGAAAAATTTTAAATCCGTGTTGCCATATTTTCTTAAATTTGTTTTAAAAAATTAGTAAAAATAATTTCTACTTATTTTCTAAAAATTGTTTTTTATTTCATTTTATTTTTAAAAATTATTTACAAAATAACAACGAACAATCAATTAGAAATTTTTTAAAATAATTTTTTATTTTTAAAGACAAAAAATTATTTTTAAATTATAAGACTAAATAAGCTTTATATTTTTTTTAAGTAATCAATTATTCTCATTATTTATTATTATTATTATTATTATTATTATTATTATTATTACTTTGTAGGTGATATATTATAAAATAAAATTTGATTTTTGAATTTTTTAAACTTTTAAAAAATATTAAGTATTTATTTTTATAAGGAAAATACTTCAAAAGATAATAAAGTATAAAAGTTTAAGTGATTAAATGATAGGTATAGTTGGATACATGTGTAAAGTAATGTTATTAGTTTATTATATTGAAAAGTAGAAAACTTTAAATAATAAAATGAGATTATTAATGAATAGAGTGAGGGAGAAAGTAATAAAAAGTAATAACTAAAGTATGGAGGAAGAAGAGTATGGGGTGGATGGTAGATGCTTACAATTAGTATTTCAATGATTTGTTTTAATTAAAAAGAAATTTAGAATTTTTCATTTTTAAAAATTTAATAATTAGTTTTTTGAAATTTGTTGAATAGCTTGAGTTGGTATTTTTTTTTTATCACCGCTTATTTTTAAATGTATAAAAATAAATACCCTTGGAAAAATATGAAATGTAAAAATATAATAAATTTGAGGAATAAAAAATTAATTTCATTTATGGTGTTGAGGTTTTAATTAAATATATTTAATTTGGATTAATTTTAAATTTTTATCCATATTCATTTTTATTTTAGAAAAAAGTATTTTGAAGAAATTTTAAATTAATAAGATTAAATGTATTTAATCAAATATTAAAGGGAGGTGACTTAAATTATCATGAGGAATAAATTATGAATTTTTTAAATAAAATGAGAAAAATAGGAGGATAAAATATAATCAACTCTTTTTATTTTTGTTATTATTAGTTATAAAGTTAATAATAATTTGTTTTTAAATTTTTAAATAACTTAAAAAGATTTGAATAGATTTGGAATATTTACCATTTTTCTCTTTTTTTCTTTTTTTTTGGGTTTTTAAAGTGCTTGACGGGGAAACTTTGAAAGGGTGATGTGGCTTGTCTAGATTTCTCATCACGTGTTTCGATAAGGGGTGCCTGACACCATTAGACACTACTAGATCTCAACTGGTAGGATAGAATTTTTACATAAATTTATTTATTTATTTTATTATGAATTACAGAACAAAGTTTACCATAACCCTATATCTCCATTTAAATCCTAAAATTTAAAATTTATATAATTATCAAACAAGTGATTTTATTTAATTTTTTCATAAAATAAAATATTTATGTAATAAACCAATAGATAAATTAAATATATTCAAATTATTATATAAAATCTTATTTAAAAGCTTATATATTTTATTGAACTACAAAGCTTAAGTTAATTTTATTGTGTTTGCTCGGAAGATCAAGGGTTGAGTTCCTTATTAAACTAGTAGGAATTGAGTTATCCATTTAATTAGCAGGAAGGGGGCAACTAGAGAAATTTTTTTTTTATATACTATAAATGATGAATTTTCCCCATTATATATTCAACCCTATTATGTTTTTTAAGGTTTGTTAAGAGAGTATTCTCATAATTGAGAGTTTTTTTTTTAGAATGTCACCATTGTGATTATTTGTGAATTGTTGAGTGTTGATACACTCTGTGAACATAGGATCACATTGATCATTGAATGATGTAAAATATCCCCCCTTTTTTTTGGTTCATGTTGTCTTGGTTAACAAATTTGTCATATGGTTTTTTTAATCAATCTCAAAATGCATATTTAGACATAATGTATCCTTGATATTGCTTAGAAAAAAATTAGATGTTAAATTGAGATATAAATCAAAGTATAATGATAAATTTTATAACTTTTCAATTTTTTTCAAATTTGGATTGAACTCGAGCTACCAAGTTATATGACTCAAATCCTATTAGAACAGGTTGAACTTTTTCCTAACTTATTTTTTTTCTCTAAATTATTTCATTTTTAAAATTTTATTTCCTATATTTTTATACTAAAATTTAAATAATAATTAAAATAGCATCCAAATGGACTAATAATACAAAAAAAAAAAAAAAAGGCAATAAATTGAATATATACGATATATATAAGTATAAACTTATCTCTATGTTGTTACTATGTCTTTTTTAGAAAAATTAGTTTGACCAATTTCAAGAAAATAGTTCATTGTCTCGTTATTTTATTTATTATCATTATTATTGGTTAATATGAATGTCTATAAAAGGCTCTTTATTTCTTCTTATTATTGATTTCATTCCTTTTTAGAGTGTTATAAATGAACAAAATTTTGAGTATGAATAGAAAACCATTAATTTCTCATTAAAATATTTATTACATAAATAAATAGCTATATATATATATATATATATATATATATATATATCTTGTTTTGAGAAAAAAAAATAGAAAAAAGAAAAAAAATGAGAGAAAATAAAAAATAAAATTATGTAATTCCAAAAAGATGTGTGGACCCCGCATTTTGCTCAATGTGTTCCCACTCGATAGTGTAACCTCGTTTTTTATTTATTGGGTGAAAAATATGATTTTTAGAAAAGGTCTGAGAATGACAGCAAACCTTAAGTGTGACTTCTTATTTGGAAAAGATGGTTTATGAAAAACCAAAGTTGGGTTCGAGGGTCAAGTTATTTATCAAAAAGGTACGACAAAAAACAGAAGCACCCCTCTAAATCCCTAAAAACGGGTCTCTACTAAATAAGGTGAGACAAGCATAACAATTAACTAGGAAATCAATGGATACCCACAATGATCATAGGTCAAAAGCAAGTCATGATAATGAATAAATAAACAAAGTAAGAGTGAGAGCGTACCTTGGCAGCAGGTAATAAATCGCTATCATAAAAACAAGGTTAGCTTAAGTATAGAATTATTACATGCATATCAAAGAACAAGAAAAATATCAAGCAATATTCATTAAGTATAGCAATTGATAATCAGAAGAGAAAACTCATATGTAGGGCCCCACCAAAGCCCAATTTATCTTTAATGAATTAGTCTCACAAATTCCATTATTTTGGAATTATGAAAAAAAAAATCATTCTTGCTTATTTTAAATCAAGAGAAATAGAAAATTATTTGAAAAACGAAGAAAATTTGTACAAGTGCAAACCAAAATGAGAATGACAGCAGACTTATTAAAATCAGGATTTTTGATGACCTAAAACCCTAATAAAGGATGAAAAGTTGTAGAATTAAAAAATATTTGAAAAATGGAGTGAAATTAAAACTATTCGAAAGAAAATTAAAGTTTTGAAATTTATTTGAAAATTGAAATCTTAAAAATTAAATTTAAAAAATGGAATTTTGAAAATGAGAATTTTAAAAATTAAATTTGAAAAGTGAAATTTTGAAAAATTGTTTGAAAACAAAAGTTTTAAAAATTAAATTTAAAAATTAAAGATTGGAAAATTAAATTTTTGAAAATTAAGCTTAAAAAAATGGAGTTTTGAAAATTAAATTGAAAATTGGAGTTTTGGAAATTATTTGAAATTTGAAATCTTGAAAATTAAATTTTAAAATTGAAATTTTGAAGAATTATTTGAGAATGGAGGAATAGAAAAAAAAAATTAACATCAAAAGAAGAAAAAATAAGTGGATCGACACTTGGCCTTTCGGGTTGCATGTCGAAGGTGCCCATACATGGCCATGCGGAAGTGGGGCCTAGGGTAGAGAGATGCTGGCAGAAATGAGGGTGACGACTAGCAAGACCGAGTTGATAAGCTTTAGCAGCTACATTAGCAGCTATGCGAGTTAACATCTTTCTAATATTGTAGAATGGTGGGTAAATCAGTCCCTTGTCATAGTTTTCCTATGTCACTTGTGCAGCCAAAGCTTCCGAAGCAGCTAAAAGCATGTTGCCATGCACGTGAATTGCATCAGACATGATCAAACCCAACCCAAATCCAAGAAATGTGTAAGTGTTGTTTGCCAAGCTAGACAAAAAGTTTGCCATTGTATTCAACTAGGTCGAATAGGCTTCCACTTGCAAAGATCGCGTGACCCTTGCTCCATGTATAATCTTCTTCAGTAGTGTATTCAGATTGTGAGGTTAGGTTGGAGATTACAAGAATCAGAGGTTTCTCATTGAAAGATGTCATGGCTTCAACTACCTCCTTGGTAAAAACACTACAAAAGCTTGCCAAATGGAATCATAAATTCTGGTACCCTTGATTGACTGAATGAAAATCTCGTCAACCTGGCGTAAAATATCCAAGACGTTTCCTTCTATAACGTTCCCCAAAACTCGCACTACAAGACCAGGCCCAAGGAACGGATGGCTTTGTAGAAATGCCTAAGGAACATTCAAGATCCTCCTCAGTTCACGAACCTCATCCTTAAACAGAAGTTTAAGTGGTTCAATAAGCTTCAATTTCATATCCTTAGGAAACGCTCCAACATTATGATGGTTGTTGATTGTGTGGGAGCGAGTTCTTCCACTTCCAAGTGGTGGGCAAGGTTCAATCACATCTAGGTACAATGTTCCTTGGACCAAGTAAACGGGTTTCTTTCCAAATTTACGTTCCAAAGCTTCAGAGTGTCATCAAGAGTAGCAATGAGAATGTACTTGCCATTAGGAGAGAACTTGGCAAATGAATTGGCGGGACCATTATCCTTAATGAGCGTCTTCAAGAGAGCACCAGTGTCGGAGGCTCAAATTTTGCAAGAATAGTCGTGACTGCCGGAGACAATGAGAGATCCGTCACAGTTGAAATGGACGGAGGTGATAGGCATGGAATGGATATTCCTCCCATTAAGAGCACAAGAAGATTGTTGATACCATTCCTGTATGATCGGTGCTTCTGGAAATGTCCAATAACTTCAACGAAGTCAACTAAATGTGTTGTTTTTCCAAAGAAGGAATAAACTCCAGTTGATATCACCACAACTTCAATCTCTTCATGTTTACACGTTGAACCAAAAAAAAAAAACTTCATCGCCTGTTCTTTTGGTAACGGGTAGGATGGGTATGAATGGAAGAGGTGGTTAAGGAAGTGAGTTTATAAGGTCAGGTGTTGAATGGGGTTGTGGATAGTGAGAGAAGTGGGTTCGATGGTGAAACCAGCTATGGGCAATGGGTGTGATAGATGGGGAGTGATTGAATGGGCATGGTGATGGGTGTGTTGGGGTATGAAGATTAGAAGGATGGTGAGATGAAGGTGGCCATGTGCATGGTGTAGGGGCCTTCTCCCACATGTCCACCAATACGTCCACGCGTCTGTCCACATGGCATCGTTCTGGCTAGGTGACCGAAAATTCTCTATTGTACCAAAATACTTAGCCTTTTTACGTAGTAACTCTGGTCAAGAAAAACTAGAGAAAGAGTCACTACGGCTTTTGTAGTATTCCGGGTATCGTTCTCAAGGATTGGCTTATGAAAATTGTCAATACTAGAATAAATGAATTGTTTTTGTTTAAATCCTTAAGTGAAAAACAATATGTGAATAATGTGAAACTAAGTAAAAGAAATTAAATTAATAAGAGAAAATGAATGTTGATTTTAAATTCAATTGATTCAAGTTTGGGGTTTTCCACAATCCAACCTAGGGTATAGAATTTAGAGAAAACAAGGGTATTTTAAGTAATATGATCTTAGGGTTTTTGGGATCCTTGGCCACTCGCGATCAAGTTGAGTTCTATAACTCAAAATTGCATCCGAAACCTAATTTTTCCTTTTTAAAACATATTCATAAAACCATCAAATGAATGAAATTGATTATCAATTTAAGATTTGGCTTTTTAACCCTTCCTACTCCTTATAGCTTTGTTTAGGGGCAAATAACGGTAGGTAAGATGAGGATAACTAATGATCAAGAATTACCAAGAATCACTAGTATCAAGTAATAACCTACCGTATCATTCCCTAAACGAACTCACAAGGATAGGATAAAAATATGATAAATTGTCACCTAACCAATAATTAATCTCATTATTATAATAATTTACCCATTGTCCCTATAGGTTTCCTAGCCCTTAGGTTTTCATGCTTCAAGCCCCAAGTTGGCTCTTAGCCTCTCATGGGGGTGATGTCACATTCACGATCCATAATAGGGTAAAAATCCATAATTTGAATCAAAAGAAACTAAAAAAAATATATTCAATAAAGAAGAAAAAGAAAACAAACCAAAGTTCTCGTCTTCTTCCACCTTCAATGTTAAACTCTCTAGAAATAAAATCCAAGATCCCTAAAACCTAGAATTTGGAGAGTTTATATAATATCATCAATTATCTAACCTGTGGCACACTCTCATTGGCCACTTATTACAAAATAATTTCCTAAAAATGATTAAAAAATAATAAAATGGTGATTTCTAGTCTTGTGGGGTCCACCTAGGGTGGATGGAGTGCTTTAGATGCAATTCCCGAGGTAGAGGAGGCGGAACATCAAAGTGGCAATGGGTGAATTCGAAATTGGTGTCATTTCGAAGTGGATTTCGAATTCATAAGTTGAATTTCGAAATCATAAGTTGAATTTCGAAATGATTTCGAAATGACCCTCCAACTTGGTGCAGTTGTATTCAAATGGCCATAACTTCTTCATTTCAGCTCTGATTTGCAAACCGTTTGAAGCATTTGACTCCTGACTTCCCGAGCTTCGAAATGATATATAGTAAGTATATAATGGACTCCAGAAAATGCTCCAAATTTGTCCTCAAAGTCAGATTATATAATGCCATCAGATTTTTTAGTTCTAAATTTCCATGCAGTTGAATCTTGCTTCATGCCTCATTTCCCATGCTTTCTTGCCTTCTTTCTTACTCCATAATGGTCATTTATCATCCTCCAACCTCATGATATCCTTGTTTTGCCTTTCCTTACGTTCAATGAGTCTTGACTCACTTATTTCCTCATTTAGCCCTTTCTTGATCTTTCAAAATCTAAAGTCATTCAATTTGCACAATTTTCTTCCCTTGAACCTGAGATAAATCTCCAAAGTATAGATTAAACTCATGGCTAGGGCCTTAGCATTGATTTAGGTCAAGTTGGGTGATTTGAATGTCCTTTGGTGCACAAATCATATCGAATATGTGCCATTAGAGCACATATTTTGGCTCCAATCACTAGGCCACGTGTCACATCTCTCATCACTGTCCGGACGACTTCCAAGACATCCAGGGGAACCTCATGTCCGAACCATTTAGGCCATTGAGCAACCTGAACTCTCCTAATAGCCTCAAGTCTTCTCTGGAATATGAGATCATAACTAATTGACATTGAATTGAGTGATGAGACTCTTCCCACCCTTACGTCTACTTCAATATACAAGGTCTTAGGGCATCAGCAAGGTGGAAAGGATGGCAGGTTATGTCATGAAGCGTCGCCTGACACAGCCCCCAGTTGCCCTGCAGATGTGATAATTGCTCTGTCGCTACTACGCAAATCATCATTGTATGAGCCAACTCAATATCACTGAGCTTCCTCCACCTTAAAGCATTATAAAAACACAAGTGAAGAAGAACAAAAGAGGAGGATACAGTGAGCTCTCTCTCTCTAGCTCTCTCTCTCTCTCTCTCTCTCTCTCTCTCTCTCTCTCTCTTTCTCTCATTAGGGATCTCTAGCCTGACTTGAGCTTCGGAGGGGGTGCTCGGATAACCCATCCGGGCATCTTCGTGTAGGGAAGCAAGGAGTCTAAATTCCGACATTTGAATGAAAACTTTTCCTGCCATGACTAAGGGAGGAATCCATCCTCAGTTGACAAGGTTACAACATTGGCACCTTCTGTGGGAAACATAACAAAAATGTCAACACCCTCCAGAAGTCGATCGTCAGCCATGGGTGACAAGGGTTACTTTGATTGGCGTGCAAGTATGGAGATACGCCAGCGAGAGAGTAAACGACAACTACATTCTCAGTTCATTACATTTAGGTACACTTTAAGTTAGTTCATCTAGGTACATTTTTAGAATAGTTTATTTAGTTTCATTTTAGGAAGTTTTAGGTGCATTTTAGAACAACATTTCATATCATCTTACATAGCATGTGCATGGGGGCTTATTTGAGATGATAAGGAAGGCATTAAGACATTAAGACATTGATATTTTGAATTGAGTTTAGGAAGGAAAGGATCCTCCTTATATTGAAACACGACTGCCATTGGAATTTTAAATGGAGTAAGACTCTAAAAGGAGAAGGAAATTGGGTGGACTTGGAGCATTACCATATGGAAATTGGAAGATTCACAACATGATAAGAATTTAAAGAAAAAAAGACTCTCATGGTGTTGGATGGCAAAGAGAGCTTTAGATATGGAAGGATTTTTTTTTAGGAGATTTTATTAAGGACGATTCTTTGAGGCCATGGAGATATGATTCACGCCACATGGATATTTTGAAGGAAAAAGGATTCTTGAGATTAACAGCTACCATTAAGAGAGCATGAAAGATTGGAAAAGACATAAGGAAAGGGGAATTTTTTTGAAAGTTGAGTTGGAAAATGACTAAAGGGATAAACGGCCACGAAGGGAATTTGGAAGGTATAATTCATGCACAAGGAGATTTTGAAGATATGTGGGCTGCCACTTGGTATACACGGCTGCCACTTGCCATATGAGACGAGATTTTTATAAAAAAAAAAAATGTGGACTCTTGGAGATAGGGGCTGCCATAGAGATTTGAAAAAAAATGACTCATCATTCATGGCATTAAGGAAGATTAGAGAGGGACTTCTAATAGGAGATTTGAAGTATCACGTGGGATATACATGTTGTATTCTGGAAGGGATTCAAGGAGGGGGAATCCTTGGATGGAAAATAACTTATTTTTTAGAGAACATCAACAATGTTCTGTTTTTTTTTTTTGTTTTTTTTTTTTTTTGTTTTTGGTTGGGATTAAGAAGAAAAACAAAGGTTTTTTTTTATGGGAATAAGGCTAGTCAAAGGAAGATTCGGGCTAGATTTTGGGAGTGAGATTTAGGTTAGTTTTCGAAGTAATCAAGCTGGTGGTGGAGAGAGGTAAGACATTTTGGGAAAGTTTGAAGATTGAGCGTGATTCTGAGGTATCAGATTGAGCGTGTGAGGACATTCAATGTATTTTTGGAAGGAAAGCAGACGCCAATGTGATCTTTTCTACACCAAGCATGCAGTAGTATAGGGGAAAATGAACCACGCCCTCATCTTCAAATACTGCCCATCTAACAAAAAGGTGGCACTACTTTTGGATCACAGCAAGGCACACGGCAACAAGAGAAAAGGGCAATGTATAGGCTGTCACTTTAGTGCAAGATGCAGTTCACTTGGAGAGTATAAAAAAGATCAAGCTGGAGCGAGGAAGAAGGACACATAATTAGGTAGCAAACACACACAGGCTAAACCTTGGAAAGAAGGCGCATCCATCAGAAATTTTTGGAAGATACATCACACATCAACATATCAAAGGTGAGTCTAGGTTCCTTTTAATTTCATTTCTTTTTCTTTTTTTGGTTTCTTATTCTCTGTAAGTCCTTTAATGATAAGTTTCATCAATTTCTTTTAATACATGATTTCAATTATTTTGAACTTATTAATTGTCAATATCTCATCTAGGAGTACATTTTTAATATTTTTAAAGATAGTTTTCATTGATCTCTTATTTATACATGGCTTTAAAATTTCTTGTTGTTAGTTTGATGTTAGAATATGTTCTTAAATTTCTTTAGGCTTAGACTTCATTGAACTTGATATTCCATATTTCTATATTATATTATTGTTGGTTTAATGATTTAATTTAGAGATTGGTATATATATTCTTAAGTTATTTAGGTTTAGTTTCCATTAGTTTGTTTTGTTAATTCCATGCTTTCAACAATCCATGTTCTAGTTTTTGTTCTTAGTTTTTAGGTTTAAATACCTTTGATCATGTTATTCCATCTGTTTTATAGCTTATTACTGTTGGTTTATTGATTTAATTTAGAGATTGGTATATATATTCTTAAGTTATTTTGGTTTAGTTTTCATTAGTTTGTTTTGTTAATTTCATGCTTTCAAAATTTCATGTTCTTGTTTTTGTTCTTAGTTTTTAGGGTACGTTCCTTTGATTATGTTACTCCATGTGTTTATAATTTATTATTGTTGGTTTATTGATTTAAATTAGAGATTAGTGTGTATATATATATATATATATTCTCCAGTTATTTAGGTTTTAGTTTCCATTAGTTTAATTAAATTTACATGTTAGATGCTTTAAAAAAAAATCATTGAGTTCTCATCTTGATAATTTATATGCTAAGTGCTTTTAAAAAATTCATTGAGTGTTTGTTTTGGTAAATTTATATGCTAGATTGTTTCAAGAAACTCATAGAATGTCCGTTTTGATAATTTATATGTTAGAAGGTTTTAAAAAAATCATTGAGAGTTTGTTTTGATCCATTTCTATGCAAGATACTTTTAAAAGAATTCATAAAATGTTTGTTTTGATAATTTATATGTCAAATGTTTTAAATATATATATATATTGAGTGTTTGTTTTGCTAAATTTATATATTAAGAGCTTTCAAAAAAATTCATTTGTTAAGAGCTTTTAAAAAAAATCATTAAGTGTTAGTTTGATTAAGTTAGTTAAAAATTCATTGAATGTATGTGCGGTTAAATTTTCCTATTAGTATATTTTTTTAAGAAATTCATTAGATGTTACATTTGGTTAAATTGTTAGTTTTCCTCATTTTGATACTTACTTAGTAGGCTCCTTGAGGATTTCTTAAGTTCAAACCTTTTTTTTAAGAAAATGTTTTCTTAATTCATTTGGAGTTAAGTCAAAATTTCTTCAAAAATGAAATTTCTCCATCATGAATGGGGCTCATGGATCATGAATGAAAAGGTAACCAAAAAGAATATCTAAGTTGATTTTTCTCTTGTTTTCAAATCCTTTTAAGTTAGGAATCAAAAATCCCAACTTTTGCATTTTTTGTTCAGAATTTCTTAATTCACTCGGTTCCTTTTTGCTCCTCCTAAAATCATTTAAAAAAAATTTAAATTATTTTTTAAATGATTTGAATCATCTAAAGACTTTAAAAGAAAATTTGCTCTAGGTTTAGGGTAAAAATCACACTTTCTTTTAAAAACATGCAACTCATTTCATGCAAATTGCATTCTCCTTTTGGTTTTCCAAAAACTTTGTTTTTATTCGCATAAATTTGAACTTGTGCCCCCAAACTAATGGAAATGTTCTTGGCCTTGGTGAATCTTTTCACTTGAGGTTGAGGATGCACAGGTTGAACTTATGAATATTCAATGGGGATTGATGGAACCCCTACATGAAAGATTTTTAAAACTCATCTTTGTTGTTAGTTTCAACTTAGCTAATGACACTTTAGTTTTAAATTTTGTTTTGATTATTTTTTGAGTGTGTTAAAAAAAATTTCCAAAATTGAATGATGTTACTCACTTCTTAAAATTGATTCTAGAATGCAATTTGCATCAAAAAACTTTTCCCAAAGTTGAGTTATTTAGTTGGATATATACCTTGTATAACTAATGTCTCTATAAGTTCATGCCATGCAAATACAATGCACAATAGGTTTTGCTCTCATAATTACTTGTCATCATCTTTTATCCTAACTTCTCTATTTGTATTGGAAGTGCATTGCATTTAAGATATGTTATTCAGGTACACTCTCCACCCTTCACTTTTTTTTAATTACATAAGAAATGTTTTGTGCGAACTATATTTATGTTTGATATTGTCCTTGATTGCCTTGATGTTTGTTTCATTTTTTTTAATGAGATGCATGT
Organism: Vitis riparia; assembly: GCF_004353265.1. Lineage (NCBI taxonomy): Eukaryota > Viridiplantae > Streptophyta > Magnoliopsida > Vitales > Vitaceae > Vitis > Vitis riparia. The sequence goes on along the minus strand of NC_048439.1, from coordinate 8,508,501 downwards.
TATATATCTTTTTGTTTGAACTAATTTTGGTATCTTGTAATAGCATTTTAAGTTGCAGGTACACATCTTACTCTTCCTTTATGATTGTGACGTATATAGATTGTTTATCATATTTAATATATTATTAGAATTTAGGTAAACACTTTAACCTTTTTTAGTACCCTAAATCAATCATTCAACTACCACACTTCTATCAGCCTAACTAGTAGAGACCTTTTTAGGGCTTAAAGAGGTGTTACCTTTTTTAAGTACCCTCCCGATAGGTAACCTAATCCCCAAACCTAAACTCGAATTTTTCAAAGACACTTTTCCAAAAGTTTAAAGAGTCATTTTTTTTTAAGGTTTTAGTTTCTTACTTTATTTTTCCTTTTAAAAAATAATAAAAATAAGTGGCGACTCCAGTTTTTTTTTTTAATAAAATACAATTTTTCACTTAAAAAGTGAGTCTCACCATTGAGTGGGGCCGCATGTAAAAAATGCAGATCCACAAGGTTGTCCCTTGCATTTTTTTAAGTTGAATGGCATTACATTGTAGCAATAGAAGACTTATGAGGTAATGAAGGCAGTTTTCTCAAAATCCGGTGAATGCATAGGTATTTCATGGTGTTTGAAAAAGGCATCAAGAAACAAGAGCATTCCATGTCCGGTTGTCGTGTCAACTATTTGATCTATTTGTAGTAGTAGGAAGTTATCCTTTGGGCAAGCCTCATTTAAGTCTGTGTAGTCCACACATACTCTCCATTTCCTGCCTTTTTTAGGTACTACCATTACATTGGCTAACCAATTGGGGTACTCCACTTCTCTAATAAATCCAGCCTCTAACATCTTACTTATCTATGTCTGTATTAGCTTATGTTGGTCCGGATGGAAACATCAAACTTTCTATTGTATCGATCGTGTTGTTGGAATTACATTCAACTTATAACATATTTATCTGATAACACTATCGAGTTGCCAGCTAGCTCCCGTATAGATCCACTTAGCCTTTCTCTATCAAGTAACTAATCATTTGATAGTACGTAAACAAGATGGCCTTCATCTTATGCAACCATGCTCACCCAAGTATGACATTGTAGGGTGTTAGATATCCTACCATGGAAAAACCTAGACATAAAGTGATAGGCTCAGCTTCATTAGGGAGCAAGGCATCTCCCATAGATATAGTGGTAGTCCCATTAAATCTGGACAAGATGCAGTCAAGATTTTCCAATGCTTCATGCGAATGACTCATTTGCTTTTAAGTTAACATTTGTAAAAGATTAGCGGAGCTACTCAGTTCAACTAAAATTCTCCACACACTAAAGCCACTAACTCTGAGGGTTAAAACTAGTTCGTCTTCATGAGGCACTATGACCCGATTGGGATTGACTGGTGTTAAAGTGAATAGCCTATCAATTGGTCGGGCACTTTCAAGAGTGAAAGTGCACTGAACCATATTCACTCATTCTCTTACAATGGTGATCCTAATCATGCTCCTCCTATGTCACCTGGACTGGTATTTTATCACTTGAAAGCGTTATTCAACAGGAAAAGTCAGGGTTCTACTCGACGCTTCTTTTAGTACTTCACTGTGCCCCTAAATTTTTTAAATGTAGTGCTTCAAGTGTCCAACTTTTACTAGATTTTCCACCATGTAATGCAAGTGTCAACATTCTTTTGTAGTATGACCATACTCCTTGTGATAAGAGCACCATCGGCTTTGATATCTCTTGGCCAGATCTACTTTGATGGGCATTGTCTTTCTGAACTCTAGTAGCTCTTGGATAAGAGGAGAAATCCACTCGCATGAGACATTCAAAGGGGTGAACTGAAGCAGTTCCCATCTCTATTACCCTTGTTGGGAGGATCTTCGATTTTCCTACCTTAATTGATTGTTAGATGGCTTTGAACCCTCGGCTTGCTATTGCTTTTGGCCACCTAGTTTGTGATAAGAATCTTTTGGGACACTACCTAAACATTATCTTCAAGGATTGCGTATTTATCTACCCTCCAAAATAGGTCGTCCATTATGGCATTTGGCTTTTTCACAAGGGATTCGAAGAAAGGGGTACCTAGACTTATACTTCTCTTAAAAATCTACAGTTGGGCATCCATGCTATAAGACTCCACCTGCAACACCGCTTGACAAATTGCTTGATGAAATCCCATAATGACTCGTTTTCCAATATTCTGATGTTTTGCAAAGTGCATATGTTATGCTTTTATTGGGTCAAGCACAAGTAGTTTGCCACAAATGCCTTCGAGACATCTCTAAATGAGTTAACCAAATTCTAGGGGACCTCATGAAACGATGACAAGGGTTGGCTCATGAAGGCTAGTTGGAAAGACTTTGCATAATAGCAAATCATTACTTATATCAAGGGTCATTATTTGTCAAAAATTCATTAAATGATTGAAGGGGTCACTCAATCCATCATACACCGTAAATTTTAGAAATGTGAATCCTCTAGGTAATTTGTAATTGACTATGTGTGAGTCGAACAATGTGGACAACATATCGTCCAACTGTCTGCTTACGATGCCTACGGGCGCCTTTGGCAGGGCCTTGTGCAACTGGAGCTTAGGATTCATACATTACGGTAAATGGCTTGGTAAAGCGCCCTCTTGGGGATGACTGAACCAGTTTTTTGGAGCACCCAACGTACATGGCCCTCACTTCAATCCTCGCTTACATTTTTGTTTGACAGTACTTGTAGCCTCGTCTACCTGGCTTTTCCAAACTAACTACTTTATTCTGGATCCCCACAGGGTTGATAGGGTTAGGGAGCTGCTAGCAAAAAATCATTGTCTATTTGCAATTATGGTTCTCTATCAAGCAAGGGAACTCCTATCATTCTGCTTCGCACTAGTTGGGTGTGCAATGGCTCCTCCGCTTGCATAATGTCTAATGGCCACTTATGCCCTCAATTCTTCATTTTCCCACTTTAGCCGCTTTGCAGGCTAAAGCAAAGATTGCATGCATTGCTCATGCTCTTCCTACCTTTTCTCCATTTTAGCTTGCCACGCATGGAACCTATCATTCATACTTGTTGAATAAGGATGCATTCTAGGAGGTATGTTAGTCATTCTAACTTGAGGTTCTTAGTTCAATTCCCACAAACGCCGCTAATTGTTAGTCAACGGTCAACAATCCTCTCCTCCAACTGGCCTCTTTGATTCAAATGGTGGGTGTTCCTGCAATAAGAAGTGTTCTAGGTAATTACTGCACATATAGTAAGTTAGGGTGTTGTGAGGACATCGTTAATTATGACAAGTAACTAGATGGCCACGGGGTCCCATAGTTTCCATATGAATTATTTTTCATATTTTCAATTGTCTCCCAAATTAGTCTACAAAAAAATATCAAACAACTTAGAACGTGTTTTCTATGCTCATAATTTTAAAGTAAGCATTTGAAAACAATGATAACATTTTCATTTGAATTTGTCATTACACCACAGTTTCACCTTTATGGTCCATCTTTGAGTTTGAGGCCAAAAGGGCTCCAGGGCCAAAAAAAAGCCTGTTCTATCTAGACATCTTCCCAAACTTACAATCAAACAAAAATATTATCCGATTTAAACATCTTCTCAAACTCATAATCAAACTAGTCCTAGAAGTCACATAATTTCTTCTTCTTCTTTTTTTTACTTCAATTAAAACCACATTTGAATAAACAAAAATGGGCATTGCATCTAAGTTGTGATAAAAGAGCTAGAATGAATCATAATTTCGAACAACAATTTGAAACATGACCCGTACTCCATTCAACTCCAAACTTTCGTGACCATACCAGAATTGGAGTAGGTTGAGATGGACTTCACTCAATTGCAATACATGCATTGATAATAAGGAACAAAAAGGTGAACTAGGATTTTCTTCTCCAATTTGAATTCCTAAGCTTTTTTAAATCTAGTTAATTTTTTTTTTCTACCACCCCCTTAACAAAATGGTAATTAAATATGAAAAGGGCTTTTAAAGATAAGTTATATAATTTTTAAAGTATAATTTTTTATACTTTTATATATGAACTGCATTCTATATACCTTAGTTATATTTTTGTACCCTAATCATCTTCTTTGTACTTAAGTTATATAATCTATATGTTAATAATTTAGTCGCATATTTCATATCTTAATTAGTTAGTACTAACATTTGTTGTATTTAGGTAATGATTTTCATACTTTAATGATTTGATAACATTTTTTATACCTACATTCCTTCTTTTTTTTATCTTAATAGCTAGGTTACCTTTTTGTACCTCAATACCCGGTTCGTATTCTTTCCATCATAGTTACATTAATATTCATATCTAGAACATACTTTTTATGCCTTATAACTTTGGTTATTTTTTTTTTAGCTCAGTATACCTTAGTCATATTTTTTATAATTTCACCACATTATTCGTACTTAGATAATATTTTTTGTACCTTACTACCCTGTTCACATTTTTTATAAGTCAATAGCATGTTTTGTAATAGTTAATCAAACCACACACACGAGTGCAAATAAAGAAAAGACGAGATTTCTAATGTTATTAAGTGATCAATGTGATTCTTATATATACAAAGTGTACTAACACTTAAGAATACAATAATTAAATACAATATGACCAAACTCGTCATTTAATAAAAAATAAAAAATAAAAATAAATAGAAAAATCCAAGGGGTATTGCCCCCTTAAACTCTTGCAAACTCAACCCCCATTACCCCTTACGTGGGATAACAAGATTAATTCAAGCTTTATAATATAACAGTAATTGGTTATATTATTTATATCTACATCGTACTTTTTATGTCTTGGTACCTTGGTAACATTTTTTGTACCTTATTATATATTAGTCAACATATTTCACATAATAGTCACATTTCTCATAATTAAATTGGTTATTCGTACCTAGATCATATTTTTCAGAAAATTTTCACATTATTCGTACTTGTAATATATTTGTATGTGAGTACTCTAGTCACATTATTTATACTTAAAACATTTTTTGTACCTTAATACCTTAGGTGATATTTTTCATGCCTTAGTACCTTAATCACATTTTTGATACCTAGCTTACAATGTTTATACCTTTAATAATTTGATCAAAATGTTCATACCTAAGTCATGTTGCTAATTTAAGTGTATTTTAGTACTTCAATCACATTCTTTTTACCCTTATCATATACTTTGTATCCTATACATTGCTTACTTTTTCGTATCAATGTCACAAATTTTTTACCATAATACATTGATAATATATTTTGTACCATTCTCATGATTTCCACACTTTGGTTACATTATTTGTATTCTAATCATAATTTCACTTATTCTAACCGATTTATAATAATATATATTTGTTTATTATTATTATTATTAAACAAAAAAATGTGAGTCAAAAGTCCAATGGTGAAAACTTGCACAATAGCATAAATTTATACACAAAGATTAAAATAAACAAAAAAAATGGTTATTATCTTAACCTTTCTTCAAAAAAAAGTGGTGAGAACTCGCATAAAAGTACAAATTTACATAATTTTTATTCATTTAGGATTCAGAAAAAAGAAATATGAAATAAACTACTGTATGCTTCTAATTAAAGCTCTATAAATCACTTTAAATTCCAAACATGAACAGATATCCAAGTTTGATTAATTATCTATATGCAAAGAAAAAAGTATAATAGGACAACAAAAGATGCTTTGAACTTCTCAACAATGGAAGCGTAGAACTAAGTTATGAATTGTGAAATGTAAGAGTTTAGGTATCAACAAACTTATTTTCCTTATATTGCTAATCATTTTGTTCTTCTACCTCCTTTTTCTTATTTCATATATATATATAGTTTATATGTAAATGAGCTTTGTAACTTAGAGAATGCTAGAGAAGGGAAAAGAGTAGCGAAGAATTTATTTTTTCTCTTGACATGTAACATGTGATAGTGTAAGAATTATTATTAGGGTGGTGAATAACTCTTTTTAAATTTGTAGCATTTCCTATGAATTTAACGGATTGTGTTTTGCTTAATTGTTGCACTAAGTTGCTCCTTACTTGTGAAAAGTGAATTGTACATATTTAATAAGAACAATGAATTATTTTGTTAAATTTATCAACCATGGTGAATGGAGACTTGGAACCAATTACTAATTAGTTTAATTGTAAGGGGCCATAATAATTGAATGAAGGCTATTTTAATATGCTGAATATTCAGTCAGATGATGGGATTAATTTATCTGGATTTTGATTCAAAGCTATGTACCATTATTTAATGACCCCACCAGCCTCAATCATGCAAGCCTCGATGATTCAAATAGGTATCAACAAACTCAGTGGGGCATGGTTTTGATTCAAAGCTATGTACGACTAATTTATCAGGATTTTTTTCTCTTGACATGTGAATTACTATTTTTAAATTAGTAGCATTTCTTATTAATTTGACAGACTGTGTTTTGCTTAACTGTTGCACTAATAGGTATCAACAAACTCAGTGGGGCATGTTGTCGGTAGAGCCGCGTCAAAAATTTAATATAGAAGGAAATTTAATGTAGGAAAATTCTTGGCAACTTCGTGCCTCTAAGTATGGAAAAAAACTGAAGAAACAAAACAAACGCGGTTTCAATATCTAAAGTCTAAATTGTGGTGGTCGGCATGTTGTCGGTGGAGCCGCGTCAAAAATTTAACATAGAAGGAAATTTCTTGGCAACTTCCTGCCTCTTAAGTCTATAATGGTGGGGCCAGTTTGAGACCCTTAGCGAAGGAAAAGTCTTGGCAACTTCGTGCCTCTAAGTCTATAGAGGTTTTGTTGCCTTTTAAGGGTGAAGTAATACCAGAATTATTTAGCGAAGGAAATTTCTAACTACTGCAGCTCCAAAATGCTCAACAGTTCAAATAAAGTAGCTCCTAAAGCCTCAATAATGCATCCCTCTGGCCCCACCGCTTTCAAAAGGATAGACCATAATTAAACTCACTAAAGCTGCAGATCTGATCTCTTCATCTCACTCGCCTTTATTCATCCTCCATTCCTCTTCATTCATCAATCCCACCTTCTTCACCCTCCCCATGGCTGATACCCTCGTTTCTATTGTGCTGGAACGCTTAACTTCGGTTGTTGAACAGCAGATTCATGAACAAGTTTCTCTGGCTCCGGGTGTTGAATCCGAAATTCAAAGTCTCAAAAACACACTCCTCTCCGTCCGAGATGTTCTTGAAGATGCCGAGAGGAGAAAAGTGAAGGAAAAATCTGTCCAAGGTTGGTTGGAGAGGCTCAAAGACATGGCTTACGAAATGATGGACGTGCTGGATGAGTGGAGCATTGCTATTTTTCAATTCCAGATGGAGGGAGTTGAAAATGCTTCCAGGTCTAAGACGAAGGTAAGCTTCTGTATGCCCTCCCCTTTCATCCGTTTCAAGCAAGTTGCAAGTGAGCGGACCGATTTTAATTTTGTCTCTAGTAGGAGTGAGGAGCGACCACAGCGACTTATAACTACCTCTGCAATTGATATTTTAGAGGTGTACGGTCGGGATATGGATGAAAAAATCATATTAGACCATTTGTTGGGTAAGAAGTGTCTAGAGAAATCTGGCCTCCACATCGTCTCCGTAGTTGGGACGGGAGGCATGGGCAAAACAACTCTTGCTCGACTAGCCTACAACCACCGACAGGTGAAGGCCCATTTTGATGAGAGAATATGGGTCTGTGTTTCTGATCCTTTTGACCCATTCAGAGTTTGTAGGGCTATTGTTGAGGCCCTCCAAAAAGAGCCTTGTCATCTCCATGATTTGGAAGCTTTACAGCAAAAAATTCAAACATGTATTGGCGGAAAGAAGTTCCTTCTTGTGCTAGATGACGTGTGGACCGAAAACCATCAATTGTGGGAACAACTGAAGAGCACTATCTCCTGCAGAGCTGTAGGGAGTAGAATTCTAGTGACCACACGTAATGAGAATGTTGTTGAGATGATGAGAACTACATACATGCATTCTTTAGGGAAATTGCCTGAGGACAAATCTCGGGAATTATTCTATCAAATAGCTTTTTCCGGAAAGAATAGGGAGAAAATGGAAGACTTAAAAGAAATTGGTGAGAAAATAGCAGACAAATGCAAGGGCTTGCCACTCGCTATCAAAACTTTAGGGAATCTCATGCGTTCAAAACATAATAGGGAAGAATGGGAGAATGTTTTGTGTAGTGAAGTATGGAAGCTGGATGTGTTTGGAAGAGATATTTCCCCTGCTTTGTTGTTGAGTTATCATGATCTGCCCCCTGAAATTAAATGCTGCTTCTCATTTTGTGCTGTTTTTCCAAAAGACTCGGTTATTAAGAGAGATGAGCTGATCAAGTTGTGGATGGCACAAAGCTATCTCAACTCTGATGGGGTAAAGAGATGGAGATGGTTGGGAGAACGTACTTTGAATATTTAGCTGCTCGGTCTTTCTTCCAAGATTTTGAAAAAGATGATGATGGTGATATAATAGGTTGTAAGATGCATGATATAGTGCATGATTTTGCTCAATTTTTGACTCAGAATGAATGCTTTATTGTGGAGGTTGACAACCAACAAATGCAGAGCATTGACTTCTTAAAAAAGATTCGTCATACCACCTTAGTTGTCCGAGAGAGCACCCCTAATTTGGTCTCCGCTTATAACATGACGAATCTACACACCCTCTTGATTAAGCGACCAGTCTTATCAAGAGTTGTTGTACCCTTACCTAATTTGTTAGGGCATTTGACACGTGTCAGGGCATTGGATTTGGGCAGCAATACGTCGATTGAGGAACTTCCTAAGGAGGTAGGAAAATTGATACATTTAAGATACCTTAATCTATATTCTTGTGAGAGTTTGAGAGAGTTGCCTGAAACAATTTGTGATTTATATAATTTGCAAACCTTAAATATTCAACGATGTTTAAGTCTTCAGAAACTACCACAGGCAATGGGTAAACTAATTAATTTGAGGCATTTTGAAAATTTTGCTAGTCCGGGTCCATTTGAAAATTTTGCTACTCTGGGTCTGCCAAAAGGAATTGGAAGATTAAGCTCTCTTCAAACACTGGATGTTTTCATTGTGAGTCGTCATGGCAATGATGAATGCCAAATAGGAGACCTGAGAAACTTGAACAACCTAAGAGGAGGTCTTTCCATTACAAGGTTGGATAAAGTGAAAGATGCAGGGGAGGCAGAAAAAGCAGAATTGAAGAATAAGATACACCTCCAACGTTTGGATTTGGAATTTGGTAAAAAGGAGGGGACCAAGGGTGTGGCTGAAGCTCTACAACCCCATCCAAACTTGAAATCTCTAGATATATCTTGTTATGGTGATAGAGAGTGGCCCAATTGGATGATGGGTTCATCATTAGCTCAACTGAAAATACTTAACCTCTGGTTTTGCGGTGGATGTCCATGTTTACCTCCTTTGGGGCAATTGCCTGTCCTTGAGAAGCTAGGGATAGGTTTTATGCGTGGTGTGAAATACATAGGTAGTGAGTTTTTGGGAGCATCATCAACAGTATTCCCAAAGCTGAAGAAATTGCTTATTTCAGATATGAAAGAATTGAAGCAATGGGAAATAAAAGAAAAAGAAGTGAGGTCAATAATGCCATGTCTCAATTACTTGAGTACAATAGGCTGCCGAAAGCTGGAGGAACTACCGGACCACGTGCTTCAGAGAACAACATTGCAGAAATTGGACATCCGATCTTGTCCTATTCTGAAACAACGCTATCGAAAGGATATTGGAGAGGATTGGCACAAAATATCTCATATCCCAAAAGTCGAATTATGTTCATGGGACTGAATGGTCATCACGCTTCACCTCATGTCGCTCTTGTTACAGGTAATTTGAATTTATCTTAGTTTTCATTTCCATTGCATCCATAATCGCACACATTAATATATTCCATAAATATTCTTTTTATGTAGCTTTCCATTTTGCATAACATTATTATCTTGTATCCATAGGTCCATTTGGCACATTTACACTCTTACTAAAGTGTTTATCCTATAATATCTACACCTTGAAAAGTTTAAAAATAAAATAAGAGAAATCTTACAAAAAAAAAAAAAAACGAAAACCTTTTCCAAAAAAATACCTCATCTATACTTGAAACCTCAAATACCTTGAAAAAGCTCCAACATCTGTGTAGAAGAGATTTTAGGTGGTCATATGTGATCTCTAGACTCTATATATACTATATAATGTTATATATTATCAAATTCCATTTTAGGCCTCTTTTCTAGTGGAGCTGGGGGTTTTCGGCTTAGAGTAGACTTTTGTTGGGCCATGGGCCTAGTGTTTCCCCTTTTCTGGTGGTATGGGCGCAATGATTGATCAGGTTTCAGGCCCATGGGTATATATATAAATTGTAAAAATAAAGAAAATAGAGCGAAGAACTGAAAACAGAAATTCAGAAAAAAAAAAAAAAAAAAAAAAAAGTAAACTCTAAAATGTCTCTTTCTAAAAACCCAAATTCTACTTACAGGGTTATAATCATAATGACTATAATTAATATATTTTTTTATAGTTATGAAGGTTATATGAATAGTTGAAAGGTTTAATACAAGGATGGTAACATACACAAATTTCTACAAGTTTATAACATTCCCCTTTGATTGTTAGTCATTCTTATAATATCTCCGTTAAATTTTATTAAAAGTTAAGGATAAAAAATATCGGCTTTGACGGATATTTTGAAAAGAATTAAAAAATATTATAAAACAAGAAATAATACATCTATTTAAGTTGTTATTCTTAAATAATATATGTATAATATAATTTGTAATATTCGACAGTAAATTAATAATATATAACACTAAAAATATATTTCATAGAAAAATATAATTTAGATGTATTTAATGATAAAAAAGAAATGATTCCATATGTATGATTTTTAAAATATTTATAATTTTATTTTTAAATTTAAAATTCTATATATTTAATTAATATCTAAAATATTAACAAAAACTCATTAAAAATTATGATAATGGTTTTTATATTTTTAATACTTTGTTAAATTGAATTTGGATATAAGATAATTAAAATTCAATTTTACTAAATTTATATATTATCAAATAGGATATTTATAGTGTTAAATACCTACTACTTTTCTCCCCTTAGTTTCTTTATCTATTATGGTTCTTAATTAGACAACTAAAAGTGTTTCCAAGTGAAGTTGATCTTTGCATATCTTGGATCCTAATGGCGAGTTCTATTTATGAGAATGAGAATAAAAATAAGATGGGTACGAAGGTGAATCATATTACTACATACAAGAGAGAAACCAAAATTCCAACAAGAGTAAGATTTAATTTTCATAGTGATGAAGTTTTTATTCCTTTTCTTATTCCAAAAAATAATATTTCAAATATAATGCATGAGAAATAAAACAAATGAAAAACATGATCTAAATGTTAACTAATTAATATTTTAATAGCCTAACCTATTAGATTATTTGCTCAAAATATTGCCAAGAAAATTTCATAACTTATCAATAAAAACCATCTTGATTCTTGTCTCAAAATTATATCCAAAGGCATCATTTATTATTATTATTTGTCATTTTTAGTTGCAAGCTTTGATCTTTATTTTTGTCTTGACTTATTTTATTTGCTTCCTTATTTCTTTTCCATCTTAATTTTATTGGTTATGGAGTGTGAAGGAGATTAACACTATTGTTTTTCGTTTCAGAGAAGCAAGTTCAAATAAAGAAGAGAAAATTCCCAACACCTATGTATTGTAAAGTTGTCTATGAATCAATTTCAAATTGGTGATTTGTAAATTATTTTTCTCTTTTTCTTTTCCCCTTTTATTGGTTTGCCTATATATGTAAGAATGTGTAAACTTCAACTTTATTGTTTGGATTTATTTCCTACAACATAAATGGTTTGCGAATGATGGGAACTAGCATGCATGCATGCATGATGTTTCTTCTGATTTGTTTTAAGGACATATCTATTGTTAACCTAATGGATGAAGTGGGATGTTCTTGAAATTTCAATGCAAAGGTTTCAAATGCTTAGTTGTGATTCCAACAAAAATTTTCTCCTAGAGGGGGCTTTGCCTAATAAATGTGAGGTATTATCAAGTAACTTAAGGTCCAAGGAGCAATGCCGGTCATTGTTCAGTACCATAGTGTTTCACGGGAGGAGTGGAGAAAAAGTTGAGGCATCTTGAAAGTTGTGGTACTCTAGAGGGCTTACCAAAAGGAATTGGAAGATTAAGCTCTCTTCAGACACTGAATGTTTTCATTGTGAGTAGTCATGGCAACGATGAATGCCAAATAGGAGACCTGAGAAACTTGAACAACCTAAGAGGACTTCTTTCCATTAAAGGGTTGGATGAAGTGAAAGATGTTGGGGAGGCAGAAAAAGCAGAACTGAAGAATAAGATACACCTCCAACGTTTGGATTTGGAATTTGGTAGAAAGGAGGGGACCAAGGGTGCGGCTGAAGCTCTACAACCCCATCCAAACTTGAAATCTCTACGTATATTCGATTATAGTGATAGAGAGTGGCCCAATTGAATGATGGGTTCATCATTAGCTCAACTGAAAATACTTTACCTCGACTCTTGCTTAAGATGTCCATGTTTGCCTCCTTTGGGGCAACTGCCTGTCCTGGAGAAGCTGGTGATATGGAAGATGTATGGCGTGCTATACATAGGTAGTGAGTTTTTGGGATCATCATCAAAAGTATTCCCAAAGCTGAAGGAATTGGCTATTTTACGTTTGGATGAATTGAAGCAATGGGAAATAAAAGAAAAAAAAGAGAGGTCAACAATGCCTGTCTCAATCACTATTAATAAAAGTTATAATTCACTAAAATCAACTATTAATAAAACAGTTAGACATCATTTAACAAACATGCCTTAGATATCTATTTTTTAAAAATTTGGAGATGATAAAGCTAAAATCCAAGAGTTAAAAAGACGGGCATCATTTTCCATCTACCTAGGCCCTGCACGCATTTAACCCAAACAAAAACTACAAAGCTCCACACTGATGGACAGCAAAAATACCCAAAATTGATGAACATGTTCTCCTTGCTTTTAATGGAAAAAAGGATAAGGTTACAAGGAAATTAGGAACAGAGCTGTTCTAAAAAGAGGTATAAAGAAAAGTAACACACTACCATCCTGACTCTTCTGTGACAGTTAACCATTTTGCCTGTCCTCCCTTACCAATCATGATTATCATCATCATCATCATCAGCCCTTCAAAAATAATATTTCCCTAAACATAGAAACTAACTTGAAAAACCCACAATGTGGGGATGGATGGATATGGAGATTAGATGAATTGGTGAGAGGTGCCCAATAAAATACTGGGGAAAAAAGGGCTAATGACCCCTTTGCCCATGTATTTTTCATCATCCCATTCCTCAGAAGATCTTGAAAAGCAACCCACCATGAGTGGCAAAAAAGGGAGCAAAGACGAGAGACTCCACTGCCATGAGCTTGATAAGGATGTTGAGCGATGGGCCTGAGGTGTCCTTCAGTGGGTCTCCAATGGTGTCACCAATCACAGCTGCCTTGTGTGGATCAGACCCCTTTGGGCCAAGGGTCCTTGCATGCTCGGAAGCACCAGCCTAACAACAAAATTCCAAAAATTACCACTTAATGGAATAATATCGTCAAAGCAATAATAACAGTAAACACGGGCCAAGAGAGGAAACCACCTATAGCCTCACTTAACCGTATGCTTACCTCAATGTACTTCTTGGCATTATCCCATGCACCGCCAGTGTTAGAAGCAGAGATTGCTATCTGTTAAAAGCACACATCCAAAAGAGCAAATCAGAAAATAAAATTTCAATTAACAGCCAAAAACAAAGCTCCTAGAAAGTACTTCAGATAAGCATTTTGTTAATTTGCGAAGTCTCCGACTACTCATGCATGTCTATATTGCTAAACACACCTAACAAGATTTTGTTCCCAAATTTCACTAACTTAAATTCAACCCTGACTTTTCTTCGCATAATTCATGATACTTTTAAGATAAACTGCTATTTTTTTTTAATAGATCAGAAACCATGAAATTCCAATTATACATTTAATGATCATGATATTACCTGGACACCAGAAACAAGGGCGCCAGCTAGTACTCCAGATAGAGTCTCCACGCCAAAGAAGGTCCCAACGATAAGGGGTGTGAGCATGACAAGGGCACCAGGTGGAATCATCTCCTTAATGGATGCATCAGTAGAGATCTTGACACAAGTGGCATAATCAGGCTTGGCGAGGCCCTCCATCAGACCTGGAATGGTGTTGAACTGTCTGCGAACCTCCTCAACCATCTTAAGAGCTGCACTTCCCACACTCTTCATGGTCATGGCTGAGAACCAGTAAGGAAGCATTGCACCAACAAGCAAACCAATGAAGACCTTTGGAGTCAAGACATCAACAGTTGAGATCGATGCACGACTTACAAAGGCACCAAACAGTGCCAAAGACACAAGTGCCGCAGATCCAATTGCAAATCCCTGAGAACAAATGTAAATCAAACATAAAAATGAAGTTACAAACAGCCAAGTGAAGCTAAAAGAAATGTACACAATTAGATTTCAATAACAAATTACACAGCATAGCTGTGCATTGTATGGACTGAGTTTGCTTCACATTAGTTACGACAACCAACAGGCAGCTCACCACTTACAAGTTGTGAATAGAACCTTCTGGCTTACTGCTCATAGGAATGGCATTAGTTTAACACAAAAATGAACTACAACGCCTCTACACACTCTGAAAATTTATACTGAGATATTTTATTCCAAATTCAAAAATTGAGTTTCATCAATTTATAGGCCTAGTCAAAAGCCATATGGATGATAGGATGAGCCTTTCGTCTAAGGATACTTACCCTTCATGGATTTGGACCTTGCATAATGCATGTGATGATAAGACACTTTTCAATGACAACATTAGAACCAACCTACAGATGTGATTTACCTTCCCAATGGCAGCAGTGGTGTTGCCTGCGGCATCAAGTGCATCAGTTCTCTCTCGGATTCTGTGGCTCATGCCAGCCATCTCGGCAATTCCTCCCGCATTGTCACTGATGGGACCATAAGCATCAATAGCAAGCCCAGTAGCAATGGTACTCAGCATTCCTAGGGCTGCCACTGCAATGCCATACATGGCAGCAAAACTGAAACTAACAAAAATACTAACTGCAATAGCAAAAATAGGAATGATGACAGATTTGTATCCCAAAGCAAGGCCAAAGATGACATTAGTGGCAGCTCCAGTCCTGCAGGAATCAGCCACATCTTGCACAGGGCTGCAAATAAAAGAAACACAAGAATCAGAGTAGGAAAGCTGAAGACTATAACAAGGCAGGAATTCAGTGAGATTATAGATACCTGTATGCATTGCTAGTGTAATACTCAGTTACAAACCCAATAATAAGTCCAGCCCAAAGACCAACACCCACACATAAGAACAGCTGCCTGCAAACCCAAATTGAGTTAGTAGATGTATATCCATTTTTTCCAAGGAATTAACAATGTAAACCTTACCAATTCTTCACAACTTTCTGAGAGCCAAAATTGAAGATTGTGAAGGATGATGGAAGGGCAATCCAACTAACAATTGCAACTCCCACAGTCATAAGAACAGTGGAGATGATAAGCTGTTTCTTTAATGCTGGTTCGATTTCCTTGACAGCCTTGATTTCAAAGAAATCCGTTGCAAAGAGAGTGGTGATCAAACAAACAAGGATACCCATGGAACTAACAAGAAGGGGATAACACATAGCAGTGAAATCATGATTGATACCAAATGATGAGATGGAAGCAACAACAAGAGCAGCACAGGATGACTCAGCATAAGAGCCAAAAAGATCAGATCCCATTCCAGCAATATCCCCAACATTATCACCAACATTGTCCGCTATCACCTACAAGAAGAACATTGGAAGCTAATTATTAAAAACCCAAGGGGGCAATGTATTAAAGAACCGGATGCACTAGACTTTCAAGTGATGATATTGCTTACAGCTGGATTTCTTGGATCATCTTCAGGAATGTTCCTCTCAACCTTTCCCACAAGATCAGCACCAACATCAGCAGCCTTTGTGTAGATTCCACCACCAACTCTACCAAAGAGAGCCATGGAAGATCCACCAAGTCCATAACCAGTAATAGCCTCAAAAAGGCCTTCCCAGTCATCACCATAGTAGAGCTTGAAGAGATTGATAGCTATGTATAGCACCAAAAGACCGTTTGCAGCAAGCAGAAAACCCATGACAGCACCAGACCTGAATGCAACAATGAATGCCTTCCCAACACCCTTTCTTGCTTCTAGAGTTGTTCTTGCATTAGCATATGTAGCAATTTTCATCCCAAGGAAACCAGATATGACTGAGGTGACAGCACCAAGCATGAAGGATACAGTGCTGAAGATAGCAGTGGCCAGTGCAGGCTTGCACATCTCCTGCGGGTTGTAAGTGCAAACCTGGCTCTTTGTACTGAAGCCATTGACAGAACCCAGAAAGAGGAAGATCAAAATTGCAAAAGCAACCATGAAGACACCAACATACTGGTATTCAGTGAAAAGAAAAGAGGTTGCACCTGTTACAGCCAAATATGGACCAAAACATTAAAAAAACATGTTGATATACAAATAAATAAAGAAAAAATTTTGCAACTTAAACATGAATACAAAAAGGATTCTAGTTAACGTGTGAAGCAAAAGAGCATAGAATAATACAATACAGAGATAACAGATATATAAGGAAACATCTCTATCATAATGTGATAATGTAGTAATGCCATGAGCAACAGAGAGCACTATCAATTTGACATACTACAGAGATGCATATTACAAGTAAGAGTGATAAAAAGGAGTGCAGTTCGCTAGCAACACAACAAATTGCAAGATGCGGGTAAATCAGAGAACAAATATTGCAATTAGAAATATCAAATATCAAGAGATAAAACAGCAACCAGACAAATCCCAAATTCAAATTGAATGCAGTCATTCCACAAGAACAAAACGCATGGCTAATCAAACAAGGGACTGGATGCCCTCAAATATTGGTTTGAGGACTGGAGTAGTATCAAATGCTGTGAATCATCCTCAAATCTTTTTTTTTTTTTTTTTTTTTGATAGGCAATGATTCATCCTCAAATCTTATATTAAAACTCCTCAAAAGAACATTGGAATATATTTCTTAAAAATTATGATAAAAGGATTCACAAGTGATAAAGGGAATGTCAAAATAATAACAATAACATAATAATAATAATAATAACAACAACAACTAGTACAATAATAAGTAATAGTACCACTACTACTACAAGTCAAAAAAGGTAGCTTCCAGCAACATCTCCAACAGGAAAATGCTACCTTTTGCAGTAAAGAGTTTTCGATGAAAATGTAGCCGAAATCATTATGTTGGACGATTACATAAGATAAAAAACTAAATACCCTTTTGGGAAATATTAAAAATTATCAACAAAAGTACTTCAAAAGTAGCAATGGACTGTGATTAGTATTATTACTACTCTCATAGTCGTTAATATATATATATATATATATATATATATAAGTTGAGAAAGATGGGTTGCCATAGAGTTAAGAAACAACTGCAATAGAACTTTTCCCTGAATTATTTAGACCGATCCATGTCTGCATAAAGTAATACAATTGCAAGAAACAAAATTATTATATTCCATTTTTACATTTATTATTGTTAACATATGACATGAACATAGTCCCCCCCTCACCCCACACACATGCATATATGACACACATACATATATGTGTGCGCGTGTGAATATTATATGTACACATTCGCTATATACATAAATAATAAATACACACTCATGTGCCCCATGTGATGTCCACGCTACCAATTATTATTATTGATATTAATGTCAAAATAAACCGAAAAGCTTTATTTAGAAAGGACAAAATAATTAACACCAAGTACTGATATCAATAAAACAGAACTGCACAAAGTGAAGAATACTCTTCCTCCAGAGAAGAAAAACAAATAAACCCTAGATCTGAACAATGATACAACCAAGCAAAAATTAAAATATGTTAAACAAATAGCAAAAAAGCGGATCGAACTGAAAACCCCACCTAAGATATGATATCAAAACCTCAAACTGGAACCAACATAAACCCTAAAACGTTGACACACGCAGAGAAAACCCAGCTCCATTTGGCAGCTGATAAAATGCGGAAAACAAAGCAACCAGATACCAGAGGATTTCTGGTAAATTAAAGTTCCATGTAAACAATCTAAAACCATTGTTGTACCAAGCCTTCATAGTAATCGAACCCCAGAAACCAATAAAACTCAAAGCTTTTTAACAAATTTTTTGTCGAGTAAAATAGTACGCTTCGTCTGGCTGCTGAGGAAACTGTGGAAAAGAAAAACCAAACCGCTCAAGTAACCACAATAAGGTGGGTTAGGATAACAATGAATATTTCCCTGTTATTATTTCTGAAACCAAAACAAAAATAAAATTTTCAAAATCCGGTTTTCCTAGGTTTTCTTAGCAACCAAACGGATGCCAAGCTTTACGTTTCCAGGACACTACAAATTCTTCTCCTTTCCTCGATTTCCTCAGGAACCAAACAGAAGCAAAACATTTCACCTTCCTGATACACAAAAGCAAGATCCATAAAAACAAAAACACGCTCAAACAGCACCACAGATCTACCAAAAACCTCAAGATCTAAACCCGAACCTCACCTTCGGAGATGGCGCTCTGTATCTCGGCGCACTTCACGACCACGTTGTGGTCATTGAGGCCTTCCTCTTCCTCAATCAGGTAGTCTCCGTAACCAGCGCCCTTGCCGTTGTTCGACGACGAAGAGTGCCGGTCCGGTGAGACCTTGATGCGCGAGACCAGAAACCACTGAATTAGAGAGAACACGATTCCGATAAAGGCGCAGACCGGAACCACTATCTCCGTCGCCAGATCCGACAATATCGTCGATCCCATCCTCGCCGGAACCCTACAACTCGCCGGAAAAATGGACAGAGTGAAAAAGAGTGTCACAGAGCTCTTGCTCTGTCGTCGACCGATTGAGGGTTTATATCGATATCCAGGAAAAATCAGAAGCAGGATTCAGATGCTTGACTCCCTTCCTTATTACGCTACACTTGCGACAGGGATCGTACATGTGGAGTTAGCACGCGTGTGGGACTATCAGACGGTGTGGGATTAGGGAACAGGTGTGGTATGGTGGGGCAAGCCACATCGTGTGAGGAAGGCGACGTTTTACCCAGTGTGGATAAAGCGGAAGAAGGAGATAACTTTAGCGCGTATTTTAGACGCATCAATGTCGGAATTGGCTTTTGGAGAATGTATAGCGTGCTCCGCAAGACCACTAATCATCATGCTCCCTCACATCGCTTTCTAATCATTCTTGTCTCTTTCCCCTTCAAAATATATGGACTTTTGTAAATGAATTCAAAATATTTCACCTCATATAAAATATTTGAAAACCCATGACTCTAATAATACATTGTTTATCTCACATTCAATATTTCAAGAGATCATAGCAATTATAAATACTAAATTAGAAAATTTAATACTTTTGGAATGTGGAAAAAAATTATAAGCAAAAATACATTTCGTAATGATTAATCTCGGTATTTCATTTAAAATAAATAATATATTAAAATATATGTATCAACAAATAATCTATCTCACCATTTATTTTTTGAATAAATACTTAGAATAAGTTTAGTAATAATTTTAAAAAATATTTTTAATCTTTTTAATATTTTCAAATATTAAAAATATTAATAGTATTTTTTTAAAATCATTACCAAATAAGTTCTTATTTTATTACATCATTAATCAAATATAGAATATGATATAACATTCGAGTTCCTTATCTTATTCCATATTCGATGTCATAACCAATCATGACCTTAATATTTAATATTAATATGATTTAAATAAAATTAAAATCACAAAAATAAGGATAAAAGTAAAACTCCTCGTTAAAAAAAAATGGTCAAAACTTTCCACGGACGTGATGAGGGGCAAAGATGATCCATTAGATAATTGATAGTGTACGAGCGGGGGGGAGTAGAGAAGAAATACCCAAAAATTGGTCACACAGATTGGCTAGTAGTTAGAGGATATTTTGGAGGTTTTTCGAACGGCTTCTGAGGCTCCTGACGTCGCTGCCTTGTATTGGATGGTGTGCAGAGTCGTCTCTATGGATAATACCCTTCTTTTTTTATTTATTCATTTATTAAAAAAACTTGTGGTTTTTACTTACTTTTCGGTAACCACTCGCGCGGTCGCACCTCACGAGCCAACATCTCGACTCAAAACAGACCAAGATTTGTGGACATATCTCATAAAAATGGTCAATTTTAAACCGCAGAAGACAGTGTCATATAACCAAGGCTTAGTGGTATGGGGAAGCTCCAATACATGTGATATAGGGGGGCAAAAGTTTGTTGCTTCTTCATGAAGAGTGGATATGAGAGTGAGTGGAGGGAGGGGAGAAGAAGACAGGTGGGCATGAGCAGGGCAGTGGGCAGTGGGTATTTTGTTTGCTTTATACTGAAGAAGAAAGCAACATGGTGGTCCATGGAGGTGGAGGTTGAGACTCGCCTCTCAAGGCTCTGCGCCATACAGGACCCCACTTTTCCTCAATATATTCCAAGGATCCAGTTGTCCAATCCTCTTTCATATCTTCCCGAGAAATGTCCACCAAACACTATGTGATAAACTGATAATGCGTTGCTTCTACCAAAATGTATGTGTCTGTTTTTTTTTTGGTTTAAAATTAATGATAGGGTTTCTTTGTTTATTTTTATGGGTCTGGTTTGGGTCATTTATTTGATTTTCACTCTACCCACAATAGTAAAAATTTAATTTTTACCAAAAAGATATTTCTTTATTATTTTTGTAAAGTATTTTTAATGAAAGCGTTTTCTTCAAATATGTTTTTTTGAAAAGTTACCCATAAAATATTTCCTCAAAAAACATTATTAGTATTTTCCAATTCAGATGAAATAACCAGAAGAAAACATGATATAGACTAAAAAAAAAATAGAATTTCTAAAATAACCAAATTAAAATCATAAAATTCTAATGTAAAATCGTTCCATTAGACTTTTAAAAGGGAAAAGTTGGATTTGATTCATTGATATGAAAATATATAAAAAAAAATAATCCAAAAATTTTTACATTATTATTTATTATATTTATTTATTTAAAAATAGTTTAAAATATATCGTATTTTTTAATAAATCATCCAATTATTCTTAAAAATATATTTTTACTTGTTATGTCATTGTATAAATTTTTTTCTAGAAAAATCAAACAAGAAGTTTGAATTTCTGGATTTTTTTTTTAAGGATAAAATCAAACAAAAAAAAAAGGTTTTAAATGAAGGGTTAAATGATTGATTTTAAATAATTTGAAAAACAATATTGTACCATCCCTGGTGAAAGTTGGCCTTCTCCTTTATGCCAGACAGCTTTGCATATGAAAAGGAAAGGTCACACCATTTCAGTCCTTTATATGCTAAACAACTACTCAACAAGCATGCCCTGTTAGAGATGGGTATCCTTTTCACATACATAAGAGCCCCTTACATTCATGAACTAAATGACAATGTTTCAAAGGTCCTTCCATATCTACTAGGTTAGGGTTTCTAAGTTGGGAAATTTTAAATTCTTTTTCAACTCTCTAGTCTAAGGTTTGGTGGAGGGGTCCTTATAACTTTTCTAAAATCTTTCCAAGCATGGTTGGATCCACATAGTCGGTTTATACTTGAATCAAAACAAAACTGATTTTTTATCGATGAAAAAATTAAAATAAATCAAATTAATTTAAGGTTGGTTCAAATTGAGTTAGATTATCAAGTTGATATTAATTTGTTTGTCTAAAAGTCAATTTGTTAGAAAAAAAAATTAAATTGAGTTTGCATTTCAAAAAATATTTAAAGATTTTACTCATGAATATATTTAAAAATTAATTTTATTATAGTCTAATAATGATGAATTACTTTTAATAAAGAATACATAAAATATATAATAATAATGGAATTTATTACATATTTTACGCATTGTCCCCTCATATTCAAAATCGAACACATTGCTTTCCAAACTTCTTAAATAACAACATTTTTCACACTTTTTGTTGGATGGAAATATCACGTATTATGGCACTTAACCGAATAAGTAATGATAGATTTGTAAATTCAATCACCCAAAAATCCTAAATAAAGCCATCAGTAAAGCCCTCCCTTGTTCTTCATTTGAAACCCTAACCCTACAAACCCTACAAGCCCTAAAAGGCCTAAAAGCCTCAAATACCTAATGCAAACATTGAAGGGCTAAGGGTTTGATTTAAATGGTAAATTTCTTTTTTCTTACAATGTTTTGCTTCAGTTTTTTCTTATATGACTAAGAAAATATAAAGGAAAACGATGTTTTTCCCTCTATATTTCCTCCTCGTTTAATTGATTTCCTTTTCTCCCCGCATTTTGACAATGGCAATTGTATTTTCTTTTTCATTTTCACATGGGTATTGATTCTTAGGAGTGTTGGAAATTTTAGGTCCGTTTCTAAGTTGAAACCAATGAAGTAGTAAAAAAATGAATGAAGTAGCGAAGAACGAAGAATAGGGAGAGCTTTGGACTTGTCAGTGATTAAATTTACAAATATCATTACTATTGAAGCACACAGCACATGATATTTCCGTCTATTGAAATTAACATTGTCCCACAAGAAATGTAGAGTGCTAATAAGTTTAGAATGCAATATGTTTGATTTTGAATTTAAGGACAATGTGCAAAATATGCGATAGATTATGTTGAGAGGTAAGGTATATTAAACCCTAATAATAAATGTTGAAACCTAATTAAACATTTAACCATTATAAATCATAATAAATAAAATTTTAAAAATATTATATTGATTCGATCTTTATTGATTACGAAATAAGAAAATTCAAAATTCAAAATTAAATTGATAAAGTTGGTTTTCAAAATTCTTATACTGAATTGACTTTTATAATTGTTGAAAATCGGATTAATTTAATTAGTTTTAGTTGGATTGGTTTAATAAAAAATATATAAATTTAAAATTTTAAGAGTTCTTTTCAACCAAAAAATAAATAACCTTTTGATATGGTTGGATAGAATTTTCAAATTGAAATATTACACTTTTTCTGAAAAAATATATAAGGAAAAAAAAAATTATTCACTTAAATTTTTTAAAAATTAAAATAAAAATAATTATAGAATATAGTCTTCATACACAAAATCAACCCACGTGGTAAAAATTTCTTTCTACCAAGGCAGAAAATTTCAAACATCTTCTAGAGACCGAGAATCTTATAAAGACCTCAAAATTTTTAAATACGCACCCGTAAAGCTCCACGTGTCCCACAACTCTCTGTGTCAATTGAATGGAGGATCGATTCTGTGAGGCATCTAATTATCAGTTTCTGCCACGTGTGACTAGGTTTCTGCTACGTGTACCTTAATCATCACGATATGGCATCATGAAATAATTCAGCAGTGTAGATGTCGTTTTAGTATTAATGCGTGAACATTAAAATATCAAATCCTAGTAATCAACATCATGTCTTGTCAAGATTCTAATCTCAGCCAACTACCCATACCATGATAGTGAAATTTAGTGGCAAAAATCAATTAGTTTAGAAAGCTATGGTGCTTTCTTGTCAATCATCCCATCTAGGGTTGGAATTGTCTCCTAACGCTTTGGGGTATTTCTGTATTTGGTACGCAATGACATAAATAGAAATGGAGAAGTTGATTTATTGGTCTCCTTCCCTTCTATTTCAAATATGATTTTTGAAAAATCATTTTTATTATAAAACAATTTTATTTTTATTTTTTTTATATCCATATATTAATTAATTTTGGTAATATTATTTCTAATTACCTAAAAATATTTTTATAAATATTATCTATGGGCATACCTTAATCATAAATATAAAAAAGAGTATCATCCGTATTACTTATTTGAAATATACAAACTCTTGGTATAATTTGAATGCGTTAAACTGACCTAATCCAATTCCAACCTAATATATGAGTGAGTTTGAACGATTATTTCCAATACTCGGGTTTGTGTTAAGTTTTTTCAATTTGAACTCAAATTGGGTTAAATTTGAATCATTCGAGTTTAACTCAAACTTGATTTAATGTTTTATAATATTTATAATATATATTATTATATAATAATATTTTATTTTATTTTATATATATTTTTTAAAATATCAAATTATATTATATCATATACTTTTTCAAAATTTTAGAAAATATATAAAATTTATGTTTTTTTAGTTATCTTGAACTTTTGAGTGATTTACTATTTAAATTTTATATAAAAATATAGAAAAAAGTTTTTTTTTAAATATTATAAATGAATTTTAAATTATGTGACCTTCGATTAATTCAAATTCAACCTGATTAACCTAGATATAACTCAACTAACCTGAACTTAAAGAAATGAGTTTGGTTTTGCCTTGAGTTGAGTGCCTCGAATTATAAGTCGAGTTAAATTGAATTCAAGTTGATTGTTTCTTAGAGTGCGTTTGACAATAATTTTAGGAAATATTTATATTATTTATAATACTTGAAAATTTTTATTTTTTAAGTATTAGAATTATTATAAATACTTTCTAAAATTACTGTCAAACACATTCTTAGTTTTGGTGAGGTTAAGATTAATGATTATCTCAATCATTATTGAAAGTGTTTTTAGTAGAATACATTGCAACTTATTTTTCTACATTGTAATTTTCCTACACAATTGATTTTCTAACACTACAAATAATTTTTTAGATTTTTAAAAATGTTTTCTAAATGTTATTAAACACTTAAAAGTACATTTGATAATGATTTATTAAGCGTTTTTAATTAAAAAATGTTATTAAAAATATATTAGATATTTGATAAAATTTAAGAAGCGCTTTCAAAAATTTTTTTTAAATATTTTTAGAATAAAAAATACTCTTTAAAATCACTATCTAATGAACTCTAAATTACCTTCTGTCCCTCCTAAATTTTCTTTCAATACTTTTTCCTCGGGTAAGAAAATATGATAAATTAATTTTTTTTTTTTTTTTTTTTTTGTGAACATTAAGGAGATTGCAATGAGACAAGGTTATAATTAGACGCAATTATAGTGGCAAATATGCATTATTGTTATGTAATCATTCCCTACAAAAATAATGGAAAATTAGACATTATACCAGAGATTATTGAAGACAAGTTCTTTGTTTTTCTTCTCAACGAGAATGATTGTAACTCAGAAAAATGGAGCATCACGAAAAATGGATTTTTGTTTGGATACTATACCTGATACTTTTCCTGCGGCCTACATTTTGCAGCTACGGAAATCAGCCCCCAGCTGGAAATTCACTTTCAAGGATTTTGGACCGAACACGACCCTATCATTGTTGATTTTTTCCTTATCATAAATATATGTCCACCTCTTCATCATCAATCATCCATTAAAAAAAACCGAAAAATCTGGATAAAATAATAATAATTGAACAATCATGAAAAGACACAGCATGAAGGTTCACAACTGACTTAATTTTTTTTCTTTTTTCGTACCATAATATTAGTGCTTTTAAGTTCAATTATTTTATTATTTGTCTTTAGCATGTAAATTTTCAGTCCGTTGAAATTAAAATAAACAAATAAATAATTGAATGATTTTTAAGTTCAATTATTTTATTATTTGTCTTTAGCATGTAAATTTTTAGTCCGTTGAAATTAAAATAAACAAATAAATAATTAAATGAGAAAAGGGATCCATGGGATCCTCACGATTTTAAAGCGCATTAATATAATTATGGAAAATCCATACTTATATAACGTTATAAACTTTCTCTCTTATCCGATGTGGGACATCACAAACACTCTTTCTAATAAGATATAATATTATGATATCTCACATTATATATAAGAGAAAGTTATTAAAGTTACGTATGTATGAATTCCTTTTAATCTTATAGATACATTTTAAAACAGTAAGAACTCTTTTGGATTTAAAGTGGATAATATTTATATGATACGACATTAATTATTTTCGGCCGAATGCAAGTATTAAAATCCGAGATGGTAATATTTTTTGTTTTTTAAGAGGTAAAGAAGTATATATTTTTTTGGGAGAATTATGTTTTAGGGGTAGATGGCCTCCCAAATTAACAAAAGATCCATATAACTCTTCAAATTGAGTTGAAGGATATGAAATAGTAATGGATAAATATACCATTTAAGAATACATATAAAATATTTTATAAAATTAAGTTAAATAATTTTTTTTCAATAATTTTTTTTTCAAAAATACTAAATTAAATAAAAGTGGTTTTCAAAAATATTAAATTAAATAAAACTATTTTAAGAAAATATTAAATTAAATTATTTTTTAAATATTAAATTAAATAAATTTATTTTAAAAAAATATTAAATTAAATAAAAGTATTTTTAAAAAATATTAAATTACATAAAAGTATTTTTTAAAAATATTAAATTAAATCAAAAATATTTTTAAAAATATTAAATTAAATAAAAGCATTTTTCAAAAATATTAATTTTTTTTCTCAAAATCAACAAATGGCGTTTTTGAAAATACTGAAGGATAATATCCTTCAACTCAATTTCCATACTTTCATTGAGTCTTGGGCTTAATTTAAAGAGTTACATGAACCTTTTGTTAATTTGGGGGTCCATCTACCCCTAAAACATAATTCTCCCTTATTTTTTTTTCTCTAAGTTATGGTTAGATCGGGTGATTGGACATAGCAACTAAGCAAGGATGGTGCCCAATTTTGAAAGAGAACCACTCATTAAGCATCAACCACTCAGCATCTGCCTAAAATCCGGGTATCCGATGGGCATTTGGGTATATTCCAAAAGATTATGCCGGGAATGTTGTGATATCCCATAAGTGGAAAAACCTTTTCTTCTAGAATATAATATTATATGCGTATCAGCTTTTCTTCCCCAAATGTTTTGACATTAGAGAAGCATTACAAATAATATTAGAATTACTATTTATATGAAATTATTATATTCGTATGAGAGAACGTGTTGTTACAATTCAAATATTAAAGTTTAAAGTTGTTTTTTTTAAATAATTTTAAAATTGAAAATTTTTATAAAAATTGTTTTAAAGAAAATAATTTTAATATAA
Source organism: Vitis riparia (assembly GCF_004353265.1). Classification (NCBI taxonomy): domain Eukaryota; kingdom Viridiplantae; phylum Streptophyta; class Magnoliopsida; order Vitales; family Vitaceae; genus Vitis; species Vitis riparia. The sequence goes on along the minus strand of NC_048439.1, from coordinate 8,481,368 downwards.
TTTAGATATACTCTAGAAAAAAATAATTTGTATACAAATCTTAAAATTAAAATTTATTTTTTTAAAAGATAATTTCATAATTTAGTTATTACGACCTTCTCCTAACTGTGTAGATATTGTTCGCTTTAAACCCAAATGGACCGTCATAGTTTTAAAACGCTACAGAGTTATGAAGAGTTCATACTTATATAGCGTTAGGAACTTTATTCTCTATCTGATGTGGGATGTCACAAACACCCCTCCATGCAGATACAACATCCTTGTTGTGACACAATGTCCTTATTGTGTTCCACAGGATTGCGAGACTAAATAGACAAACACCCTTATGGGGCCAAACAAACCCCATACCAACCATATAGATATTATATGCTTTTGGCTTAAGGAGACCCTCACGGTTTTAGAATGCGTCTACAAGGTTACGAGGAGTCCATACTTATATTGTATTTTGAAATGTGTAAAAATATTATTTTTATCTTTACATATGAATCAAATATATGTTTTGTATGGAAAATATATTTGAGTCTTTTATTTATTTATAAAAAATGAAAAATTGAGGAGATATAATGTTTTGTTTTGTAGGTTTGAATTAATGAAATAAAGTGTTTGACTCTAGATTATATAACCCTAGTCAACATGTTATAATTGTTGATATTTTCTGGTAAACAAATTTGAAACTAATTACTTAATTGTGAAATCTCACCTAATTGAGTACCATTTGTTATATGATAATAAGAGTAAAGATATTTTGAATGTATTCGATTTGGTTTTAATGAAAAATTATTTTGAAATAGATATGATAAAGTTTTGTTGAAAATTTTGAATGTATTAATATTTTGAACTCAAAAGTTTTTATGAAAATAAATATATATTATATTTCCTATTTGTAAGCATAATTAAAAATATTTGATCCATGAAACTATATTAATGTTTCTTATTGGGCTTTGAGCTCATTTCCCTTTGTTGATAATATTTCAGGTAACCTCAGTTTGAACAAGAAGTGACCGTTATAAGGGAAATTTGGCTTTATTAAGACATTTGTTTAAACTTTCTTTATTTTGAACATTATTTAGATGTTAAAACTTAATTCTCATTTGAATTATTTTGAGTTTGAAGTTATTTGGACAATAACACTTTGATTGATGTATTAGTTTTTTTTTTTTTTTTTTAATTGATACTTGGAGATTTTAGAATTTTATCATACTACTCTGAATAAGAATTTGGTAATTGGTAAATTTTCAGTTACAATATAAATGTTTGTATCATTTCCATTTTAAGCCTTTGGGCTTGATGTGTGAAATAACTGTCATGCCTTTGGAATGGGTTTTGGGCCGTGACATTAGTACTCCAATTGAAGTTGGATTTGATTCCTCCTCATTATAATTATTATAATAGATTCGAAAAATTCAAAAATATTTTTTCACAAATACCCTTATTCAATTAACTAATCACAAATCTATCCTTACTCAACTAAACAATCCAATGCAGTGTGGCTCAATTCAAATGACTCTGTAACCTAACAATTCATCAGACCATCTAGGCCTAAGAATTAAAACCCAACAACCAATCAAAAGGTACTCATCTGGCCCAAAAATATCCTAAGCCCAATAAACCCAAAATAAGTATACTATCATCTTCATATCAGAGGTACCATCGTCGGGGAGAAGCTGGGCAAAACTTGCGTCTCTCTGTTTTACAGGCTGGCCACACCAGTCCAGTCATGGCGGCAGCTCTCATGAACACGAGTTCCTTCCACCTCTTGACAAGGTTTCTCAATTCACGAGTTCAGACTTCCTTGCTAAGCAGAGATGGGTAAAAACCCTAGGTTACATAGAGGTCCAAGTTTCCCATCTGCTCTCTCAAACAAGCAAGTTCCATCTACCGATTCAGTCTACTTCGATTTCAGATACGTTCCAATCAATCTTCGACTTCAGGTACATCTGCCGATTCAGTCTTTTTTTTTTTTTTTGGGCAAAAAAGAAAGAAATTTGGGAGAATTGTTGATTGTTTTCCATTTGAGATCTAAATTGTTGTGGAATTTCCTAAATTGTTGTGACTATGTTGCTTATGTTGTGGAATTTTCTAAATTATTGTAGCTTCCAGCAAAAGAAATCGATATATTTTGTTTTTTCTTAATATTTCTCAAATCGTAATGACATCTTTATTGTTTGATTTTTGGATATATCAATTTGCAATTTCCATGTTATTGATTGTTTCATATTGCAATTTACCTAAAATGTTGATTTTTTTTTTTTTTTGAATGATTTCTCCATTATTCTTCTCTGTCACTTCCTTCATGTTACCATAAAATTTCTTTCCATTTATCATGAGCAAACATTTTTTGCCACGAAGTATGTATTTGGACGGATTCAGAACTTGGGAAATGGCGAAAAACAAATGCTTGTTAAATCCGACACGAAGGTTTTAAGATGGAGGAATTCTATGAGTAGGAAATTAGGAGTAACATTGAGGAATACCCGCATTTGAAAAAACATGGAACAGCTCCAGTGAATATTAATAAAGGAATTACTTTTGGGTGGGTGTTCATTGGTATAAAAGGTGAAAATGAGTTTAGATCATCATAGTGAGAAGTTGCTGTACATGTGTTAACAAATTCTATGTAGCCTATATACACTGTACTAATAGAATGGTATGCAGTCCTTAGCCCCAATTAAATGCAACAAACTCTTCTTGTGATAGTTTTGATTAATGTTTATTTTCCTCCGCTCAAACGTAAATTCCTGAACAAATTAGATAGTGCCATTGAGTGAATGAACATAGTAAAACTAAATTGATCATCGAATTGAAATGGTGACTGGTCCATTCTTTTTTGGTCATTCTGTTGGTTGAGTCTTTGGTTCTGAATATAAAATTTTAACTTGAGTTTGAAAGTTAGTTGGGCCATCCATGCAAATCCGTTTGTTGATTTTGGATTTAATTTCCCATATTTCTTTCACCTATCTAATGCATCTCAAGACCAAAGGTATCATCATTATGTTGTTAGTTAGCAACAATACATATTTCTGCTCATGGCCTTGTTTTTTTTGTCATTTTTGGTAAAAAATAACTTAATTTTGTCCTTCACCTAATTATTGATACCTATTAGAAAAGGTCACCATTTTAACATATACTTAATCAATTTGAATTAAACAGATGGTTGAAAAGTAAGAAAATGTTAACAAACCGATATTCTTTAAGTATTTTCAGTTGGGTTCCTTTAACAATCATGGAGGTTGAGAAAAGGTCATCATTAGAAAGCTAAGACTCTTAAAGGAACCCAACTTCCCATGATTGTCTTTTTCTCAACCTCCAATAATTGTACTGAAATATAAATATCTAAAATAGTAGAACTTTGTTCAATCAGTTGCGACAGGGATAGGAAAACCATTAAGGAAAGTAGAGGGACATGCTTTTAGCCAACTTTATCAAACTAATTTACAAAAAAGAAAAAAATTGAATAAATAAATCCTAATTGACAAATAGGTAGATATATTGTAAGACATCTAGCAAAAGAAGTGCAATTATGATACGTGACTTTCTGATAGTAAAAGAGAATGAGCACCATTTACAGCATGGATGGCATCCCTTTGAATGTCCTTTACCTCTTTCCACTATCTTTATTGCAATACACCTGTATATATTGCTGGAGGTTATGCAAAAGATTTTGAATCCACATAGACCAACTTTGGTCCATCCCCTATTTTTCCCATTATACCAAGCAATTTTGAGTGTTGTCCATAGTCAGCTGGAAATTGCTAAAATTCATCCACTGCAGTTTAGGTATATGAAAATAATTTATCAATTTGCTCATGTTTGATAAAATGTACAAGTGTCATAAGTGAAACTGAATCCCAAGGGAGGGAAAAAGGGTCTTTGAAAATGTTGTGCTTCTTTTGCATTAGTGTCCAGAAGTTGGATTCGACCTTCATGATTTGTGGAAATTAGAATATATTGGTTCATATTTGTTCTTTTCCTGCAAGGTTATATATATATATATACACCATACCTCTGACTCTGCAAAGAGTGATCTGCAGCATACCTTAAATATCTCCTAGACTCAAGATATGACCTTTGGAGCCAATAGGAGCACCCTCCAGTCTCTACTGGAGCTTATTGATGGCTATATCTATATAATGATGGATAATATTACTATTCGAATCTTCAAGCATGTACTTTTGTAGCCATTTGATGTGAGAAGTTATAGGTCAATTGATAGTTTTTATATGAATTTTTATTATTATTATCCCCCTCTTCTTACTAACGCCCACTCCAATCACTTTTCATTAAACCTGATTTCTCAAAAGAATTTGTGGCATTAGTTGATTCTAGTGCTGATATAAACTACGTACAAGAAGGATTAATTCCTACTGTATACTTTGAAAAGACTTTTCAAGGTGCTGTAAGTGCAAATACTAAACCTTTACAAATAGATTATAAAATTTCAAATGTTCATATTTGCAATAAAAATGTTTGTTTCAAGACTTCTCTTTACTCGTCAATGAGATGAATAAGGAGATAATCTTAGGAACCCCCTTTCTTGCTCGACTCTATCCTTTTAGAGTAGATGAAGAAGGTCTCAAAACTGTTTACAAAGACCAAGAGATTTGTTTCAAATTTATTAGTTCTTTAAGAATGAAAGAATTGAATGTACTTGAGAATGAGGTAAACTTAATTCAAAAGAAAAAACAACAAATCAAATTTATAAGTAAAGAAATTCATTATAAAAGAATTGAAGAAAATCTTTTACAAAAAGATATACAAACAAGAATTGAAAAGATTAAAAGGCAAATTGAAACAAATTTACGTTCTTCTGTTCCCAATGCTTTTTGGAATAGAATGCAACATAAAGTTTCCTTGCCCTATGTTGATGGATTTGATGAAATTCAAATTCCTACTAAGGTAAGACCAATTCAAATGAATGCTCAATTACTTGAGTATTGTAAACAAGAGATAAAAGATTTACTTGATAAAAATCTTATTAGAAAGAGTCACTCTCCTTGGAGTTGTGCCGTTTTCTATGTCCAAAACCCTCGAAAATTGAAAGAGGTGCCCCGAGACTTGTTATTAATCACAAGACTTTAAATATGGTTCTCAAATGGGTAAGGTATCCTATACCTAACAAGAGAAACCTTATAGGACACCTTCATAAGGCTTCAATTTTCTCAAAATTTGACTTGAAGTCTGGATTTTGACAAATTCAACTTCATGAACATGATAAGTATAAAACTGCTTTCATTGTTCCATCTGGGCATTATGAATGAAATGTGATGCCTTTTGGTTTGAAAAATGCTCCTTCAGAATTTCAAAATATAATGAATGATATCTTTAATCCCTATACTAACTTCTCCTTAGTATATATTGATGATATTCTTATATTTTTAAATTATATTGAACAACACTTCAAACACTTGGAAACTTTTCAAAAAATTGTTAGGGAAAACGGTTTAGTGGTCTTTGCCCCTAAAATAAAACTTTTTCAAACCAGGATTAGATTTCTAGGATTTGAAATCTACCAGGGTACAATCAAGCCAATCCAAAGGTCAATAGAATTTTCTAGCAAATTTCTTGATGAAATTAATGACAAAACTCAACTTCAAAGGTTCTTAGGAAGTCTAAAATATGTGTTAAGACTTTTATCCAATCCTTAAAACTATAATCAAACCTTTGTTTGCTAGGCTTAAACAAAATCCAAAGCCTTGGACACAAGAATATACAAATATAGTCAAACTTGTCAAAGAATAGGTTAAGAGTCTTCCTTGCTTAGGAATCCTTAACCCTTCAACCTTCCCTATTATAGAGACAGACGCCTTTAATATAGGATATGGTGGTATACTCAAACAAGATTTTCAAAATCAAATCTCCATTGTCCGCTTTCATTCCGGAATATGGGGTGGCCCCCAGGAAAATTATTCAACCATCAAAAAAGAAATTTTAGCAGTTGCTTTATGCATTCAAAAATTTCAAGAAGATGTTTTTAATAAAAAATTTCTTCTTCGTGTTGAATGCAAAAGTGCAAAAGAAATTCTTCAAAAAGATGTTCAAAATATTGTTTCAAAACAGATCTTTGCTATATGACAAGCGATCTTGTCAGTTTTTGATTTTGAAATTGAATTTATCAAAGGTGATTCGAACTCTTTTCCTGATTTTTTATCACGTGAGTTTTTACAGGGAAAACGAGCTCTCAAAAGCCCAAATCTAGTCCAAAAACCACAAAAGCGTCTTATGCAATGCCTCCAGTTAAACAGGAAAAGTCCAACACTCAAACCCAAAATAGATTCCAAGTTCTTGGAACTACTCCTTCAAACCAGCCCAAACCAACTTTTTCCCAAATGACCTCTTCAAGTCAAAATCAACAATATGTGGCTAAGGCCCATGTAATGAAGGTACAAGTTCTTGAACCTTTTCATCTTTCAAACTTTGGAAAACCAGAAATTTCAAAAATCTTTCCTCAAGGAAAATATTTTCTTCAAAACAACTTAGAGAAAACTCGAAAATTTTATGAGTTTATCCTGGTTGATACAGATTCTGTAGAAATTTCTGATATTCAAAATCAAACTTCTACATATATTTGTTATTCAAAAATGCAAGATTTGCAAAGTTCTTTCTCAAAAAATCGTAGGGTCAGTCTCTTGATACTCACAAAATGTTTTCTCAAAACTTTAGGTCAAAGGTGTATGATTATAATTCAGAGATTGAAACACTCTTTTATTCTTACCTTATGGGCTGAGGCTAAGTTGTTCATAGACGATTGCCCTCTAACTATAGCTAATTTTATTGATTGGTTAGGGTCTAAGTAGGCTTGTGGCAATTGGTTTTCTTTTTTGTCTTTTGGCCTTTGATGGCGGGTGTATAGGTTTGTATACTTAGAGTCGCTATATTAGCGGTTTTGAAGCCCATCGTTTAAGGCCACCGAATTGAAGAGTGGTTTGATGAGTCAACAGACAGTAACACATGTCTTCATTAACATCCCATAAAAAGGCAGAGGATGCAGTATCATCGTTAGAACCAGAATTAGAGAATTGAGACAAAGTCTCCGAAGCTTTCTTCTTAAGTAATTTGAGATGGTTTTTGAACTCTTTATCAGAAGAAAAAGAAGTTCGAGAAAGAAGAATAACATTAGGAGGAATTGGGATTGAAACCTTTGAAGATGAAGGTTTTGAAGGAGAATTTTTTGAAGATATCCATTGACGGATATGTGGAATTTCCTGAGTGGTCGAATGAGAGAAATTTGACCACTATTTGACTTTGAATTCTCTTGCCAAATGCGTGGGAAATGGTGCAGGAATCATATGTGAGAGAACGAAGTCCCAATAGAGAATCTAGGGAATTTGAAATTTTAAAAGGAAATATAATACTTGGGAATAGGAAGTCAGAACCAAATGATTACCATGTTCAGAAAAGTATTTGTATCCTTCAAGAATCTGAGGACATAAAATATCTTTAATGACGCCAAAAAATAGCCACCATTCTTGAAACCAATTTGGAAAATCAGTTTTATTTTTTATTTCATCACTTCAATGAAAAAACCAAGAGTGATCAAATGGGCGAAAGAAAAAGGTATAGTACCAAGCGTCAATATAATCATTATAATACGGTATTATAATCTTTTATTAAAAAAAATTATATTCTATTATTTATACCTACTTTGTACATTTGGTTGTAAAGTTTTAGAGTGTTTTTAAAAGTATTTATATCTAAAGTGTTTTTAATGGAAGTGTGTTGTTTGAAAGTGTTTTCATACAAATTAATTATTAAGTGTTTCACCATGAAATACTATAAGTGATTTTAAAATTTTTTAAGTGTTTCTTAAAATTTATCAAACACTTAAGTTTTTTTAAAAAATATTTTTTAGGTTAAAAATGCTTTTAAAATTATTGTCAAACAGAATCTTAATTTCTTAAAATACGATATCAATAAATAATTATTTATTTATTTTCTTATAACTAGATCCAACTTGTGTAAAATATTCCTTAACCAATTATTTATTTATTTTTGCCTATCCACTTTTTCTATTTTTTCATATTAAATAAAATTTAATTGAATTCAAGCCCATCCTCTCCTTGAAAAGAATGGTAAAGGAAGATCAGAAAAAAAGAAAATATCAATAACAAATTTATAATCCCTTTTCACAAATATTTGGGCCCAATGGTATCTAACACAGATTCAAGCCCATAATTCTAAACATTACTGGGCCCATTAGATTGGATGAGCCCATGTATATATGATGCAATAAAAATAGTATTTTCTCATATTTAACAAGGTAATATAAATAATAATGCAAAGGACATTTTCTACACATTGTAAGTCCCATTAAAAACTCCTAGCATTGGATTCCATTCCATGCAACCATCTAACACCCATATCTTATTAATACTTTTTAAGAAATATTTGGTCAAAATGATATTTTTGGATCAAAATATAATAAAGACCGAGAAGATTGACTCGAGAACAAGAACATCATTATATAATTTAAATCTAACCATTAATCAAGAAGTGGTAGAAATGAATACAAAAGATTTTATTAAAAATGAATCCTAATGATTAATTGAATGAGATTCCAATCAAAAAAAAAAAAAAAAGATTAATTGAATGAGATGACGAAATTTTATCAATTTTACAATGTCTACCCTTTAAAAAAATATATGCATAAAAAACATTATCTATCTTTTAAAAAAATGTATACATAAAAAACAATGAAATGGGAAAGGAAAAATAGAAAAAATAAAAAATAAAAGCCTTGAAAAAGTGGAGGTTACATTCTGAATTTGGAATTATTTTATTTTATTTTAATATTTTTTAACCAAATATTCCTGGAGAAAAGAAATTAGTTTGCAGTGGACTGCTACGTTAGCTCTCCTCCTTGCACTCCGTTATAAGTTATAATACAGCTCCTTAACATAGACCCAACGTTATGGGATCATCACCACGAGTTGCCCTGTTTGGGAACTAGAATCTGGTGAACCCTGTACGAATACCGATTAACAAACCCTAGTTTCCTAATGTTTGGATACACGTAAAGGTAATCATTGTTACCATTTGCGAGCACCCGAGCTAAACTCAATGGATTCCCAACCCCTCACTCCCCCGCGTCGGTCCATCAACTGCACGCTTTCTCACCTTCTCCTGCTTCTGCGCTTAACTCGCATTGACAGTGTATGTGCCTCTGTATAATCTTTTTTCTCTCCGCCATTCCATTATGCATATATGTAGGTAATTTGTTTTTGAGGAAAATCGGTGATTGTTTGCATTAGTCAAGGAGATTTCATTGTTGAAGAGTTTATTTTGCTGTTTCTGTACTGGGATATTCTGGGTATTTGGTATTTTCTTCGCATTTTGATTCTTTTTTTTGGCTCTTAATGTTGTAATATGGTGTAAATTTGTAGTTCTTTTAGTTGCTCCTTTGTTTGGTTGCTGAGAACAGGGAAGAAAATTGGATTTTGAATTTTGGGTATTTCATATGATGGGTGCTGAGAGAACTTGAAGTTGAGCTAACTGGGTCTGGTGCAAGTATTTGGCTTAGGTGAGTTGAGTTGGATTTTCTGTTTGTGGAAATAGATGACAATGGTTGTAGGCAATATTTTATGGTATCACTTAACTGTCAAGTTACCCTTGGGAAATGGGCATCTGGTTGCTTATTAAAGTTTGTTCAATCGGTTTTCATGAAGTTCCTGTTTGAGAAACCAAAAACTAGGAAGCTGATTCCACATCTGGTTGTGATCAGCATTGTACTGTTCATGAGAAATTTGAACTCTAGCAAGGTTTTATTCTGCATTATACTTGGTTCATGCTGGCAAGAACAGCTGATTTAAATTATGCTTGCGAATGTCAACTCATAAAAGGGCAATGCTAGTTAGTTTCACTGCTCATTCTGTTTCATCCTCGAGAGATTACTGTGGTTTTGAGGGTAATTGGTTACATTCCTAATTGTTGACTTGTAAATCATATGGTTTTATCATATTTTATCTCATTCATTTTTTTCCCATAGATTGGGAAATAGATGTAAAAGATGTGTGTAAATATATGAAACACCTAAATGTTGCAAGAATGAAGTATAAAATAATATAAAACTAATTTCATCAAAGTTGCATGTGGTAAAAGAGGCAAATATATGGCCTGTTTTAGCATATGCATCAAAACACTACAATCTTGAGGAGATCAACTTAATAGGATATGATATTTTCATATTTGAATTAATCAAGAAATCAAAATAATAAGTCTATTAATACATACTATTGTTCCGAATGTTCCAAGTTTCAACAATCCCAAGACCAAAATACTATGAACATCAAAAAGAAACTATAGGCATGCGCATTTGCAACTACATATTTGTATGACCATATAGATATATTGGTCAAAAGGGGGAAGATCAACTATTATTACAAACATTCTCTCAACTCTTCTAGTATACTTCATGCTCTTATTTGTCATTCAAGAGAGATTTTCTACAAGAAGATCACCTAGAAGGGAAGAAGATTCATTTGGTGAGTTGGTTGACAGTGTGCTTGAATAAAAAGGTTGGAGGACTAGGCATTATAAAGCTTGCTACTTTAAATAAAGTCTTGTTAGGTAAACGGTTGTGGAGATTTGTTAATGAGAAAGACAGGTTGTGGAGGAAGGTCGTCAAAAGAAAGTTTGGAGAGATAGAAGGGGGCTGGGTTGCTCAAGAGGTAAGGGGGTGGAATTAAATGCGTTGCGAGGAGATCAATCTTCAAACCACCATTTTTGTTGGAAATAGTCAGAGGACAAAGTTTTAGTTGGATAGGTGGGTCAAAAAGCATTCCTTGGAAAGAGCATTTCTTCTTTCTATAGTCTTGCTTCAGCCAAATTTGCAAGAGTGGAGGAATTTTGCTGATTAAGGGGGGTCAGAGTCACTGGAATCTTTATTTTAAAAAGCATTTTTAGGAATAGGGGCCTGGAGGCAGTTGATAGGCTTTTGAGGAGTACCATTCTGTAAATTTGATTGAGGGAAGTGAACATACCTTCTTGTGAAGGAAGGGGAAGAAGAGAGATTTCAAGTGAAACGTCCTGTGTACTTTGGTGTGCCTTTTTGGCGCTTTATTAGTATTGTTTGCATTTACCTATCAAAAAAAGAAAAAAAGAAGAGATTCCAAGCGAACTCTTCCTACAATTTAATGTGCTTAGGAAATCATTCTCTTTTTCCCTGAAAGAGGAGGTGTGGGGTTTATGTGCCCCTTTGAGAGCTTGTTTCTTTGCTTGGGAAGTAGGGTGGAAGAAAATTTTAACAATAGACCAAATAATGACAAGGGGACTTTTGTCCTGGAAGCCTTTTATAGAGGGTAAATATGGGGAAGTTGAAAGGAGGTGGTGTTCTAGGGAAGCTATTGATAGATATGGGGTTAGGCTTTAGATGCTTCATCTCAATGTTGCTTTTTTCATTCAAATGTTTTGCAGAATGGAAGATGAAGAATGCAATTTGCTAATAGAACCAAGGCAGAGGATTGGGCAGAAATTTTCAGATTTTATGACAAGGTAATATATTTTTTTGAATCTAAAAACATGTGTAGAGCTCTGCTACTATTTGATAATTGTTTGAGGTTGCCTTTGATTTATGATTATTGATATAAGATATTGGGTTGGCAATTTTGTCTTCTAAAGAAGGGTTTGTCCAAAAATATTTATTGTTTCTGCTTAGAAGATCCATATAGGAGGATAATTGAACATATATCAAATCTACTCTGCCAACTTGCTTTATGCACTGCCACACCTCTAAACAACCACCTGATGGGTTTAAATGCTACCCTTAAAGAAAAAATTGCTCCATGCTTGAAGCTATGTGGCATGGTAATAGCCATGATTGTAACATTTGTTGCAAATATCAGGAATTGGAGAAAGCAAATAATTGCTCATGCTTGAGCCTTTGGCATGATATAGCATGATTGAACACTTCTTTTTTTGATAGACAATACTATGATTGAACACATTATTGTGAATATGAAAAATAAAAATATAAATAAAAAATGAAATGCATCTGAGTTTGCATCTAAATGAACCCCCAGTATGCACAATGTTGGCTCATATGAGGTAACTGACACGGGTTCATTTCAACATGCCATGTAAAAGTTATAGAAGATGTTCCTTTTTTTTTTCCTTTTAAAAATTTCATTTAAAAAGCCTAGTTTCATGTCTTTATACCCTATTTCAAGTTTCAATTTGTAATATGGCTTATACAACAACAATTATAGCTAACATACTTGGTAACCATAAAAAAGAAAAAGAAAAAAAAAACGAAAAAAAAAAAAAAACAAATAAGCTTACTTGGTATTTTCATTGAAATAGATGTTCAACTTTATTGTTATTTGCTATAATGGTGCTACCATTGCAGGGTTGCAGAGTTTGAGGAGTTGGCGGCTATGGGAAGTAGGCTACTTATTGGCTTTCAGCAAGGGCTGGGTGAGTGTTTGAACATATTTTATCATTTGCTTTAAGTGTTGGCATGTGGTTCTTTGCCTTATTCTTATTAACACAGCTTTTCCAATTTTCTTGTGCAGAGTTTCTTCGACGTCCTCCATTAAACAAGACATCAGAATTGGTTGAGAAAATCATTAAATCCAATGAAACTAAAAGGGTTAAATCATATGTTGAAGCGGGATGTATCAACTCTCATGACGGAACACAAAACATAAGCAAGTGTAAGTGCAGTTTGTCAATCTATTATTCTGAATTCTTGATCAAATAGTTTCTAAGCATTAGAGATCTGCCATTTGTGGGAGTTTTTCTTAAGTTCCTAGAAATATTTGGATCAAAGAATAATCTCCCTCTCTCTCTCTCTTTATATATATATATATTACCAAATTCCTTTCCACATGTGTGCTAGATGCGACAGCTTCTTCTTTTGTTTTCTAGAAATACTTCCATCACATTAAGCATTTATTCTTCTTGTGATACAGTACAGGGTTGATGTTCTTAGTCCCCTGTTAAACTGTTTTAACTGTGATACTGGTAATAATAACTTCTAGTCAGTATATCACCTGCTTTAACCAACATTCTTCTATGCTTTTATTCTAAATATAAGGCAATTGACAACTAAAATGATATTTCCCTTTTGATTATTCCATAGGGTTTGTTGGTTTTGAACTTTCTCTCCCACAAGTTACCACTATAAATTTTATGCTGCACATGGTCTATATTTAATCAGTATAGTATCCAAGAAAACACATGGATTCTTTTCTTGCTTGCTGTGTTATTTTTTTTTAATGGATTTTAGTTATGCATTATTTTGCACCCAAACTTTTCCATTTTGCTTTCCCTACAAGTTGTTGGTTTGACTTCAATGTGTGTGTGTGTATTTGTTTTTTTTTCTTAATGTGTCTACACAGTACATACATGCCAACTTGGACTGCAGGACCATTTAAGTAAAGGTGACATCCTTCTCCACTTTTCCTGTTATTTGCTGATAGTTTTCTTGATAAATCAAATTGGAACTTATCAGAAGGGTAATGAAACAGTGGAACTTAAGTAAAGGTGCCTGTAATGCATTTAGTGTTATATCAGGAATTTCATATTTTCTGAAACAATGGGCATCCTCCTTGAGTGGCATTTGTATATTTACAAACACTTTTGGCACTGTATGGTCTGTCATGCATATTTTGATAATTTATGTGCTAAGATTTCGTTCTTATTTTTTTTTTTTTTTAAAAAAAAAGTGCTAAGATTTCATGCTTCATATATTCTTGCCAACTAGTACATGATTTTCCCCCTTATTTTCAGGAATGTTCAAAAGTATATATATAAAAAAAGAATTCCGATACTCTGCTATTAAGCATTCAGTCAGTCAACAGGGCATTGGAAAAGGAAGGGTCTCTCAGACACATGCACACCTTTACAATATGGGGGATGAAATGCAAGTTTAATCTTTGGTGTGTTGGAAAACTAGGGTTCTCAAAACCTTGGTACTACCTACGGGAGAGCAACCAATTCCGATCACCAATTCAAAATAAGAAGCAATTAAGCAAATCAAACACAAGGCCTTTCTGGAAAACCCCCTTTGGAAACTGGTTGGGGGTAAAACCATGGCTTAAAGGGCCACAGGGAATCTTCACCTAATTGAAATATAAGTTACTTGATCAGTGAGCCTCACAATCTACCCAAGGAACTTACTCTTATTTGCACTAGTATCCTTTACGCATTCTCTGTGGCATGATTGTTGATCTAGGAAGATCCACTTCTAATCTTTCTCTAAACATTAGCGTTTTCGCCCCCTTGATCATTTGAGAAGTTCAACTTTCTCAGAAAAGATGAGGACAGACACTTGTGAATGAAATCAGGTGAAAGATTAGGTTTATTTAACGTAAGATGTGATCTTGAGAAATGTTTTAAAAACTGAGGAGTGAAGAGTAAAAAGATCTCACAGTGAAAAATATGGCTCTCTTTACCAGGGTATTCTCTATGACTAATCTAAAAAAAATCTTAGAACCTCAGTTAGGGTAAAGGTTTTAAAAAGATCTTGGGCTTGCCTAATAAAAACTAAATTTTTAAATAAAATTGCTTAAGGACTGACCAGTTGACGTCAAATCCAAGTGCACATCTGCTTAAGGACCATGGGTGGCTCTTAGGAACTGATTGATTGTCCTGAGAAACAAAATGTAGTGATTGATTGTCTGAAATCTACTCTTTCCCATTTTTCAAATTAAAAAACATGTTCAAATGCAGTTTTTGCAGACCAAAAATTGTTTGATGTTGAAATATATCATTGAGTGAAAATCCCAATCTCGCTCCACTTAACATTACCATGAAAGCTACATAAACAAGAATGTAAAATATTGTGTTCACGTATCCAACTTAATCTTTGGGAAGTATGTGAGAATTGAACTTAATGACACAGACTGGAAGCCAACAAACTGTGAACTCTGACAGGGTATGTATCTCATATAGCAATAGCTAAGTATTGGAGCAATTTCTTGGTGTAGGTTGCATATATTACCCATTGACACAGGATACGTGAATTGCACTTCATATTCTGTTTTACATAACATTTTATGAGAAAATAAAATATATAAAGCATGCTAGTGATAAAAAGGGCAATGTTGTAGGTTATGTTAATTCTTGATTAAATCTGGTTGGGTAGAACAGTTCGTAGTTTTCCTTTTGGGGAAGATAATGATTGGATGCAACTGTTGGTTTCTTTATGCAAGTTTCTTACCTCTTTGTGTTTGGGCTTTGGGTTGTGCATGAAAATCTTCTGGGCATGTCTATTAATACAATGTAATATCTAAATCTACCTTGTTATATTTATGTTGTTGGAGGATATTTTGCTTGGCAACTTTCTGGAACTGCTTCTTTCTCATCATTGAAAGTGTTTATTTGATTTACTTTCTGTTTTCCAGCCAAATGCATACTCAGTGAAATAGAATGCCTGATAGATGATGTAGTTGGAGGAATGCAAACTACAAATGAAAATCTATCAGACTTGCAGGATAGGTATTTTGACAAGTGGGATCAACAAGAACCTGCTTATGACAAGGTGGTGGCTCCTTTATGTTATCTGAATTTTCTGTGTGGATACATGCACATCTGTTTTCCCTTAGTAACTTAGATATAATGGCATTTGTGTCAAAAATTTCAAAGCATTTTGATTTTGACCTTTTCTCAAAATTTATGTACTTAGTTGTTTGTTTTTCAGAATTGATTGTTATTCTAACTCAAGGGAAAAGTTAAATGCAGTGTTTGATGTAATTGGGTCTAGTTTCAACAATGATTCTTCAACATACATACATACATACATATATAATATATATATATATATATATATATATGGGAAAACTCTGAATTACCTTCAACAAATTAAAGGCTCAATAGTTTTCTTTCCTTTGCTTCCCCTGCTTGTTTCAAGTTACCTTGGTTTCATCTCATGATTCTTATATATTTACATATATATGATATGGGGAAACTCTAGATTACCCACAACAAATTAAAGGCTCAATAGTTTCCTTTCGTCTGCTTCCCCTGCTTTTTTCAAGTTACCTTGGTTTCATCTCATGATTCTTAAGTTTCCAATTTCAAGTCAAGATTCAACTCAGCTTCTATTGGAATTGTTTTTGGTTAGAGTCCCAAATTCTTGGCTGAATCTCCATACACAACTTTTATCCTTTATCTCCTATTTGGCCATCTGAATTAGTTGTTAAATTCTGTATTCCCTGCTGGGTTTGAAGTAATGGCTAAGATATTTTTGTCTGAATGCTCAACTAATTCCACCCAGGATCTCATCCCACATTCAAATTTGTTCAAGATAGGTAATTTTAACCATGCTTGGTTCTTGGTTTCTATTTGTGTATGCAATGATAGTTTAAACTCCAGACTGCTTATGAAAATTCTTCTTTCTTCAGGGAGAAATAGCATCAACTCATGCTTCTCATCTTAAAAAGCATGAAGCAACTGATTATGCTGCCATGATGGGTATAATTTTCAGTATGGTGAAGCAAGATTATGTAATGCAGGTAATGAGCTTCCCGCCGTTTCATATTTCTGATCGGAAATAACATTACGTTATGTTCATTGACTATGATGTTAGTTCTCATATGATCCTTGAATATTGTCATGACTTTGTTGCAGGAAAGGATTGTTTCTTCTCTGAATCTTAAATCATCAACAGGTGAATTGGAGAGCTATTGCCTGAGTGGTCTTTGCGCCTTTCATAAACGATGAAATCATGCACCAAGCCTGGAAGCTTCTTCCCTGATTGTCACAGGTTTTTATTCAATTGTTAACACATCTTTAACAGTTAAAGTTTTAGTTTATGAATAGTTATTTATATTAAATTAGTAAATAATAATTTATTTCATAACTTTAAAATATATAACTTTTGAAATTTTATTTTAAAACATGAGTTATGTTCTATAGACTATAAACTAATAGAAATTGATAGTAACTTATGGGAACTTGAATTGTCTGTGGGCTTGGCGTGGGTTAGGAATTTATCAACCCAATGTTGGGTTAAGTTCTCTATGGGTTGAACATATAGAGAGGTAGGTTTCATATAGATTGACCTTCTAATATGTCTCACTCATCCAAATTGTACCCACTAGGGTAGCCCAATTGGTTTGGACAACAATTGAGATGTGTGGGCCTAGTAAACATTAAGATGTGTTGTCCTAGTAATGATACATAGTTCTGAATTTGAATCCTGTCATTGATGGTACCTTGAATTTACCCCGGTTGTTGCAGAGGGTCAGTTTTAAAATCTCACCCAAATTGTATCCCTAATTTCATAATGATTTTTTTTTTTTTTTTAAATCATTTAGTATGAGAGATCTTTTGTCATTGTATTATATGATAAGAGGTGATTGAATATAATAAAAGATGATCCCTGTTTATCAAATACAAAATTATTTTAGTATCCGCTCATCACTACAACAAGCATTTAAAAAAAAGGTGAACATATTTAACTTTAAATCATTTTTAAGTGTTGATCCACTCACATATTTTAAAATTATAAAAAAATATTTTAGAGTTATCTATAATTTATAAAACCTACTTTGTTTTTAAAATCTTGATATTTCATATCTTTTTATGTGGAGAAAGGGATGACAATGGAGTGAACTTTTTTAAGTATTCGTCTTGCCTCTAATGGCTTGGGTTTGAAATTTAAATAAATGGGCTTAGGATGGGTTTGAGAATTTTTTTTTTTTTAAATTTGGGTGAGTTTTGATGGGTTCGGGTATTGTTTTGTCTACTTTCGATTCAATTATATATAAATTTATTTTAAAAATAAATTAAATTAAATTTTATTTTTCTATTTTTAATAATAATTAAAAAAAATATTTTTCAATAAATAAGTTATAAAAATTGTAATATTTTAGTTATTTATATAATATATTTATTTTAATATAATTTGCATGTCCCACCCGCTTAATTTATTTAATGGTGGATATGAGAATTATTTTTAATAAACGGGATGGAATCCGCCCCATTGTCATCCTTATGATACATAAGCATTTTTGGATCTTTTCAAAAGAGTTCCTTGTTTTAGGTAATCAACCAAGGACAAAATGTTTGTTCCATATTTTTGAACATACACAAGACCGATACCAAAAAGAGTTGACGTTTTAAATTTTAAGACAATGAGTCCAACCAAACTCCACGTCATACACGTGAAGCACTTAAATAAAACAAGAAGCAGATTTGAATTCTCCTTTCTCCCCACATTCGGGATTTGGAATCATAGGTACATGGGGTTGTTGACCACCCTCCTACCTATATTTTTTTTCTTCAACTATTTTGAATATAATTTATCATCAAGAGCTACTTTTCCGGTGAAGATACCATTAAATCAATTGGTGTCACCAAAAGGGTACCATTAATAAAAAAATATCATTAATCATATATAACTCGGGTTTTATTAAATTGTACATACAATCAATTGATTAACACGTATGTCATGTATTGCTCGAATTTTATTATTTTATACTAAAGTTTATTTTTATATTTGATGTCGGCTTTTATACTTTAATATCATTTATTTGTATAAATCAATTTTTATTTTATTTTAATTTCATTTATTTGTATAAATCAATTCGAACCGTTTTTTTCCTTTTAAATATGATTTTTAATCTAACTTATCTTAATTTATCCTCATTTTTCATATCCATGACACGTGTTTAAAACAAAATTTTAATACTAATATGTATTAAATTTTAAAGGAAACTTTTGTAGACATTTAGGGATTAAGAATTTTTTCTTTCCATATATTTATGAGATTTGGATTAAGTGATGATTGGATAAAGATGTCTAAAAACGACACTATAAATTAACATTTATGAATCAATTGCATTTAAATCATGATAAAAGTCAGCACGTGTCTCTTTCCCAATACATAATGATTAAGGTGTGTTTGGTCGACTATCATCTACACATATTATTATAATAATCTAATGGATATAGAATTTTGGGTTCCTATTTGATTCGAATTTTAGGCTCTATTTTTTAAAACCATTCTTAAAAAATAATTTTTTAAAATTCTTATCATGTTATAAAATGAAAGTTTCTTCAAGAACCTAAAATTTTCTTAACATATATTTTTTTTATATTTAAAAAAGATATTTGTATATATAATGTTTTATTTGTAATTATTCTTTATATTTATATAATTATTATTTTTAAATAACCCTAATAAAATAAGTAAAAACAATGGAAACACTCTATTTTCTAGTTGTAGGACCTTATTATCATTTAATTTTATTTTTATTATAAGGTTCAATTATTTTAGGAATTGCTCTCAAATTAAGTAAGATGATGTGTAATATATATTTCCTTTTTTATTTTTTATTTTTAAATATATATAAAAAATTGAGGTAACCTAGTTGGCAAGGGAGAACGTTGGAAAGTATGATTCAGTAATTGACATATGGTCTGAAATTTGAATCCTGCTATTAATAATATCCTGAATTTACCTTATAAAATTCCTATAACTTGATATTATAAATTTTTTTATTTTTTAAATAAACTATAAATAAAGGAAACTGTTTTAGGGATATTCATTTATAATCTTTTTTTTGCCCTTTAGGGATATTATAATTTTTTTTATTTTTTAAATAAACTATAAATAAAGGAAACTGTTTTAGGGGATATTCATTTATAATCTTTTTTTGCCCTTTATGAAAAAGATCGATTATGAGTCAGCACATCATCTCCTATCCAATGAAATAAAATTGCTAACCTGCACTAGCATCTACCTGATCACTACTCCAAAACTTTGCAAACCTCCCATAGTGTAGTCGCGATGTTGACTTTTAGTTTAAAACGAAAAGGCGTCAGTGTAAAACCAGCTACTCGCTTTTCCTAATTGACACGTTAGACTAACGCTTTTTAAGTTAAGCGCCGCGCTATCGGATACGGGAATTGTACTTTATAGACAGCGAGTATAAATATATTTGTACTCTATAGATTGTAGCTGTCCTCTCACTTTAGCTCCCGAAACTCTCGTGCTATTTAACGCCGCTGAGTCAGAGTCAATCCTCAACTACCGCTGAGTTAGCAAATTGGAAGCCTCCGCGTGGCAAATGTCCAGATTTTACCACGTGGCAGGATATAGGCAAGGGACAAATGATAGGAATGGGCCGCCATTTAAAAATATGTAGAACACCCATCTGATTCTTGTATGTTTTGTACAATTTTCTTGAGATTGATCATAGGCAGTCAAAAAATAAGATACATCATCAACCATGAAAATGATCCAATCAAACTACTAATCTACTAAAAACTATTTTCTTCTATGATCCCTACAATATGTTGGTCTTGATCATCAAAATAGTAAACAAATTTGTTTTCATTCGAATCTGTTGTAGCAAGGCCGGAGAACTCGACCGCAGAGGAACTTTTCTCCGGCGATATTCACAAGATCTTGGGGTTAGCAGCAAGCCAAGATGTCCGGAAAACGATAGCGACATCTTCTATAGAAAGACGAATATGCCCTTGAACGTCGTGCCCCGATCACTTGATCATGAGCCGTCCATCAGAAAAGGGACCCACTCGGTGCTGACGTGGACGGCCCATAGTCAATTTCAAACCAAGGTTTTTGGATTACGCCAATTTCCTAATCAGATAAACGATAAACCCTGTTTACATTCCCAAGAAGGAAACAAAATTTCAACCTTCGATATATCTTTCCATCGCTTGACAAAAGAGCTCTGTTTGTGCTTGTTTCCTGGGAGATTGCGAGCAAATTGAAGGAGAAAAATGGCGAAAGAGGATGTCTTCGTTGGATCCATAGATCAAGGCACCACCAGTACACGGTTCATAATCTATGACCGGTCTGCTCAGCCGGTTGGATCTCACCAGGTGGAGTTCACTCAGTTCTACCCAGAAGCAGGGTATGAATTACTTAATTTTTACATGTACAGAATGGAATCTTTCTCTTTCTTGTTCTCTCTGAAAAAATCTTTGTTTCTATGGATGTTTGCGGTAGATGGGTGGAGCATGATCCAATGGAGATTTTGGAGAGTGTGAGAGTGTGCATAGAGAAGGCCATTGATAAGGCGACTGCAGATGGGCACAACGTGGATAGTGGATTGAAAGCGATTGGGCTGACCAATCAGAGAGAGACTACTCTCATCTGGAGCAAATCTACTGGTCTTCCTCTCTACCACGCCATTGTTTGGATGGATGCTAGAACCAGTTCTATTTGCAGGTTTTTATTTATTTTGTTCTTGATTGTTGTTAGGTTGTTTTGAGGATTGAAGATTTGGGTCATCTTATTTTTTGATTTTGATTACTACCCGTTGCTTGATGCTTGGATTCTGAACTGGGTTTTTGTTACGTTTGAATTTTCTGGTCATGAAATAGTCACAGCAGGGAGTTATTTGGCACTGGAAAATGCTGGAGAAATAGTTCTCTGAGAAATCTAAGAGTGGTTCTTTGATTAAAGAAAAAAAAATGATACATTTTTTATTCATAATTATGAAGATTAATTTGTGATTTATTTCTAACATTGAGAATGTTGAAAAATTTGGGATTTTGCCAAAATATGTGTGCAATTTTTGGTTTCAATTAATTTTCCTGATGAAAGAGTTGTGAGTTTAGTGTATGAATAGTTTAGGAATTTTATTCTGGTGCTCACAACCCAAGTTTGGAATCATTTGGATGGTGCATTTTGTTTTTGCAGGAAATTGGAGAAAGAATTACCTGGGGGAAGAACACATTTTGTGGAGACATGTGGTTTGCCCATAAGCACTTATTTCAGCGCATTGAAGCTTCTCTGGTTGTTGGAAAATGTGGATGCTGTGAAAAAAGCAGTTGAAGCAGGGGATGCTCTGTTTGGAACAATAGACACTTGGTTGATTTGGAATATGACTGGAGGCTTGAATGGTGGGGTTCATGTCACTGATGTCTCAAATGCATCCAGAACAATGCTCATGAATCTCAAAACCCTTGATTGGGATAAACCCACATTAGATACCCTAGGCATTTCTGCTGAAATTTTGCCCAAGATTGTCAGTAATGCTGAGATTATTGGAACAGTTGCAAAGGGATGGCCCATTCCTGGGCTCCCAATTTCTGGATGCCTTGGTGACCAGCATGCTGCAATGCTGGGCCAAGCTTGCCGAAAAGGTGAGGCCAAAAGCACATATGGGACTGGGGCTTTCATACTTCTCAATACAGGTGAGGAGGTAATCGAGTCCAAACATGGGCTTTTAACCACTTTGGCATTTAAGCTTGGACGAGAAGCTCCAACCAACTATGCTCTAGAGGGCTCTATTGCAATTGCAGGAGCTGCAGTTCAGTGGCTCAGAGACAGCCTTGGTATAATAAGCACTGCAAGTGAGATTGAGGAATTAGCAGCAAAGGTTGATTCTTCAGGTGGGGTTTATTTTGTGCCAGCATTCAATGGATTGTTTGCTCCATGGTGGCGTGATGATGCTCGTGGGGTTTGCATTGGGATCACAAGATTTACAAACAAGTCTCACATTGCTCGAGCTGTGCTTGAGAGTATGTGTTTTCAGGTAAAGGATGTCCTAGATTCAATGCACAAGGATGCAGGGGAGAAGGGTGAGGTCAAGAATGAGAAGGGGGAGTTCTTGCTTAGAGTTGATGGTGGTGCAACCATTAACAATCTTTTGATGCAAATTCAGGTTCGTATTTTCTGCTATTCTTTGATCCAATATCTGCTTCGTTGCTGTAACACGTAACAGTAATGGTTTCTGTTTTCTGCATTGCTAAACTTCTCTTGCTTCAATTCTCCCCTTTTTGATGGGAATTACAAAACTTGAACCTATACATTACCTGTAAGCCTTCTATACTGCAACCATGATAATAATGTAAGGTGTTGGTTCTGGATTTGGTATCGTCTAATCATGAAATGCACTAATTTCCTCGAATTGTTCCACTCCGTTCCAATCTTTTGTTCTATAATTTTGTGTACATCTAGCAAAAGCTGCAACAAGAATTATGTTTTTGAAGGTGTGATCACTTTTTTTGCATTCCTATTTTTTCCTCCACATTTTTTTTTTTCATTTGTTTGAACTGATGTTAGCCATTTTCCCAAATGAAAGTAAACAACAATTTTGTCATCACTTCAGGCCCATATGAAGTTTTAACAAATTGATATGAGTTTGAACTTATCTTCTTTTTATTTTTGTTCATGTCAATGGCTGGTGATCATGTGGTACAATCCTATTCTGTCTTCATGCTTGTGGTATCTTATATCAGACTGCCCATAATCCCATACTGTCCTTGTTTGAACTGTTTAATTTGACAATTTGTTGTCTAATGATTTGCAGGCTGATCTGTTGGGGAACCCGGTGGTTAGACCAGCTGATATAGAGACAACAGCTCTTGGAGCCGCTTATGCAGCTGGATTAGCAGTGGGGATTTGGACAGAAGACGAGATTTTTGATTCTGGAGAAAAGGTGAAGCTTGCTACCACATTTTATCCAGCATTAGACGAGGAACGGAGGAATAAGAAGGTGGAGTCTTGGTGCAAAGCTGTTTCAAGGACTTTCGACTTGGCGGATCTTTCTCTTTAACCAACTCCTATTTCATCCCTTTAAAGTTCATGTTTATATACTTCTATTATTTCAAATAATGAAATCATCCCTTGTGTAGATTTTGTGTATGACACACTATTTCATGATTATATTGGAGAGAATTCGCATTCTACAGAATTATAGAGAGAGCAGAAGAAGCCATTCAAGCTTTTCTGCAGGATGGCAAAGTTGGTTGAAGTAAATGTTGGTTAAAGAGGAGTTGATATATGATGCTTCTTCCAACCATAAAAGTCCCAAGGGATTTTGAAATAAATATTGCAGTTTAAAAAAATATTTCTTAAAATATGGCACTTTTCAAACTTTCAAAAAATTCAATTGAAAGTTCTTATATATATATATATATATATATATGAGATTTTTTTAAAATTTTTTTTATATTACTTATTTTGAAAAATAAAATGATTAAAAAATTAAATTTGTTGTTAAAAAAACTAAAAAATAACTGCAAAATATATGATAAAATAATACTAATATTTATATTACTTAATAAATATTTATTGAAAGAAATAATCACTTTTTTTGTGTAAATGTTACACATTTCAATTATGAATATTATTGACAAAAAGAAAAATTACTTATTAAATATGAGAGAGATTTCATTTATTTTTTTAAATTCCAAATATTGAAATAGAATATATTTTTATTTTAAATAAATATCAAACATTAAGAATGCAGAAGAAAATGTAACTATGAGCAAATTGGTCATAACCTTTTATTATTTTTATTAATACATGATTTTTACAACTTTATTTACCTAAACAAATAAATAAACAATAAAAAGTTTTCAATTTTATTTTTTTTAGAAAAGAAGTTTTAATATTTGATTAAAAAAATGCATTCTAGATTTTAGTTATTTTAAAAAAAATGAATTTTCACAATTTTACAATAATAAAAAATATTTACAACTTTAAGAACATTATGTTTTTCACTTGAAATTTTTTACTCTTTTTATCTAAAAATTGATTTCATGGTTTTCTTTTCTTTCTTTTTTGAAAATGATTCTACAATTTTTATTTTAAAAGAAAAAGACTTGCAATTTTATTTAAAAAAACAAAAAAAATAAAATCTTGCAGTTTTATTAAAAAAAAAAATTCACTTTTTTGGAGAAAAAAAAAACATTCAGTTTAAAAAAAAAAAGGATTTTTTCAGTTTGTTTAAAAAGAAAAAAGAAAAAAGAAAAAATTGTTCGCAATAATTTTTTTTTTTTTGCAATTTATTAAAATTGCAATAACACCAACTGGCCAAGAGGTGTGTGCACACGTGTCAAAGCTGATCCTCCACCTGGATATTCTTGCCAACCAAACTTGGGGGTTCATGTCCCAACCACCTGGAGACACTTTTCCTGGAGTGCTAAAAAGCTTGGTAATTGAAGCTCTTTGCAGTTACTGAAATTCCCATCCTTGCTTGCCCAAATGGAGGAAAGGAGTATCGTGGTTTTGTTTAGAATGTTGAATTAGTAAATAAGGTATTTTCTCATGCAGTTCTACTTCTAACTTACCATTTTGTACATTTATTCAGACTTCAAATAAGCAATATATGCATTTTTCTTTTTTTAAATCAAGCCATTTAATGGGAACTTCTTCATGGACAAATTCAGTGAAGGGCCTCTCCATTCATCCACCCATGCTGGTTTCAATCTATGCGGGTTTTTCATTAACCTTCAATCCCAGTGCCAGGGGAGAGGGGAAGACTCGAATAAAAGAAAATACTACGTGACTACATACAAGGCTGAACTTTGGTGGAATGGAAATCTTGTCCTGACCTTAGGGCCGCTGGTTTCTCACACAGCCAAGCTCTGGTTTCTACCTAACCGTTTTATACATTTTTGTTCAACTTCAGATGAGGAAGGGTAAGCTCATTTGTGGAGGTTGGAGAGTTATGATCTGTTTCCACCATCTCGAAGCTTTAGATTCCAGTAGTCTAAATGTTTGGAGGGGAAGGTTGGTTTCTTCTCAAATAACAGGGCTACACAAGAAACTAAGCATTGACCATCTACACCTGCCCATCACACATCAGATGCTTATTAAGAGTTTGAAAATCATGTCATCCCGATGAGGCACAAGATCATTCATATAACCATAACATAATGGAATGAGCGGTATCTTCCCAACATGCTTGTTGCTTTCCATGAGCTGGTGAGCCTCTGCTGCTTCCGTCAATGGAAAATACTTGTACGCCTGTGATTGCAGGCCAAACATTTTTCTCCACCTCACTCACAATTACAGCTTTGTTTTCCAGACTTCGGTTTCGCAAACCAGCCACTGCAGAAACAATTGCCATTTAGTACAAACTTATCCACTCTATTTACAAATTATTTAATACAATCAAATAACCACTGTTACTGACACATGGAGTTTTGTGCATAAATTTACTAGTTTGGGTAGTGATAACAGGGCTGACAAAGCAAGGTGCATCATCCAAAACCAATAAAGAAAGTATGATATAAAAGCAACTTGTCAAGAGATCTATCAAAAAGCAAGACAGACCCGATTAAAAGCTGTGTCAAGAGAGAACAAACACCTAAAACATATTTTGGGATGATACAAGGAAAACAAATGTTGTAATTAGAAAGCCATTGCTATTTCAGAGGAAAATCTTAAATTCCTGAGTGTTTACAATTATGGCAAATGTAAAACATATTTTCCTCGGAATTTCCATATACCTGACCAGATTGAGAAACAAGATTTCCAAGAAGTAAAACAATCCAGAAAAAAAAAAAAAAGAAATTATGGTAATATGATTTTTCCTCAGCTTGACAGAATCCACCTCAGTTCTTTACTTGGATGGGATTAATCAAATTGATTCAACCCCAAAACTAAGAAAAATCTTCTATGAAAGTGGTACCTTGCACTGTAAGGCGCCTTGCAAGTAAACCTGAAAGATTCACTTCTGCAACTGTTCCACCCTGAAAACCAATAATAAAAAGCCTTCCATCAACATTTAAACCATCGATGTTTCACTAGAAGTAGGCCCCTCCAATATTATCCAGTATAACATCAACACCTGTCATTCAACATTTTTGGGGTTAGATCTTCACATTCGAAATCAAGCAGAAGATGATTATTATCTTTTCAAACATTACAGACTAGTGGATTTGGTGCGCTAAAAAATAAAAAGCAATTCCACCTTCAATTGAAATTATCGTTAAGATACAATAGAATATACCTTTCCCTCCTGTTTCCTCCTTCACCCATGCAACAAAGTTTTCAGTCTTGTAATTGATGCACACATCTGCTCAATGATCCTTACAAACAGCTAATTTTTCCTCGTTTCGGGGTGGAAAAAATGGTTGAAAACATGTGAAGAAAAGGAATTGGTGCCATGAGATAAGCATTCTGTGAGATGAGGTAGAACAGTGATGGCAAACCTGCTGTAACAAATACCCTTGCTCCTCAGTATTTCACTATTTGAATAGATGGTACCAATTCCAATTGAACCCCCATGAACCTGAAATATTATCAGTCCTCATTTCACTATTCAATCATACATAAAAATTCCATCTGGATAAAGGGGGGAAAAAATTTACCATTTGGATTGTGCATCCATCACCCATTTGATGATAGGATCAACCAAAAGTAACTCTTTGTGCTACTCATCTTACTTCAACATAAAATTTCTTCTTTTGGGGTAATTAATAGCAGCCATCCAACATAATTTTCCAGAGAAGGGTTGAGAAATTACCATGACAAACCGTGCAATAAAAAACAACATGGCCTTGGATGCAATGAAATTGTGGGGTACGATGTATCTATATCAGGCATCAGAAAATAAAAAAGACAAAAAATTCACCAGGAATGTTTCTCCTGCAGACAGTCGGCTCATCATTAAAACAGTTGACCAAATGGTACATGCAACCTCAGGAATTCCAGCAGCATCCTTCAGAGAAACACCAGATGGGACAGGAAGAACTTGCCCAGCTGGAACAGCCACTTTTTCAGCATGCCCTCCACCAGAAAGAAGAGCACACACCTGTATACCATGAACTGTCATACAGATTCACCATGTGCCATGTATATTATGAACTTGTACTCAGGAGGAAGCAAAATCACATAAAGGATAGCATTAAAATCGGTGTTTTCTCTCCTAACCACTAACAGATGGTAATGGAGTGGATTCCAGTGTTGCCGTGATTCACAAAACATGACAAAGGAAATGGCCAATTGATCCGTTACAATATAGCGCCTGTTTGTTTAGTAGAAGGGAAAATGGTTTTTTCATAAAAGCTTTAATTTTAAAAAATGAAGACCATGAACATGTCCATTTCAGAACCTTTTAAATTGATTAAGTGTTTGCATTTTTTAAAAACAAGTTCTGAAATAATTCATTTTCAGGAAATATTTTCGGAAACAGGTTCTGAAAGTAGGCTACCAAACATGTTTTCTGCATCCATTTCTGTTTTGGAAAAGAAAACACGGTTCTTATTTCTGCTATCAAACCGTTCCACAATATCTGGAAAAATTTTCAGTAAGCAAATTGGTAATGAACCCATAACCTTACACTGACCAATTTTCTTACAACCATAAATTTGAAAAACCAATAAGCTCAATAATCTAACCTATATTGATACACAAAATTAATCAAAAAATCACAAACTTATCATAAATTTCCCCACAATTCTCAACAAAGACTCCTTAACACAAACACGAACAAAAAATTCCCGTTTTCGCAATCAACTAACCTCCTTATTTACACGTTCCTAGTGTTTGATAGCCGAGAAAAATACAGGAACAGAAACGGAATCAAAATATTAGGCAATTGAAATACCTGATCGCCAACCTTCCATCGAACGACGACCTTTCCAACAGCTTCGATGATTCCAGCGGGGTAGGGACTGCCGCCTTTGAGGGAGGGTGCAAGCCCTTCCTCTGAAGCGTATCCGCTCGATTTATGGCAGCGGCGTCCACTCTAATTAGAACTTCATCATCTCCAATTTCAGGGTTTTCGACTTCTTGCACTTGGAGAACTTGGGGATCGCCGGAAGTGGCGATCACTACGGCTTTCATGGCCGCAGGCCTGACAGTTGAAGCTACTTTTGGGATATGAATGAGAGGAAGATGAGGCAGTTAGGGTTTGGCTTCGAGGTGAAAATTAATTCTGAAGAATTAATTCGATCACTTGAATCTTCCGATTCTGGAGGGTTTTCGGAAAGAGAAGGGGTTAGGGTCACGGGATTTGGGTTTCCGGGATAAGAGGAAGACGAGGCAGAGGCTAGGGTTTTTCGGATAGCTATGTTTGAGAAGAAAGCGAGGCAGTCGTTAGGGTTTGGGTTGGAGGTGAAAATTAATTTGGAGGATTAATTTTGATTTGGGTTCAGTGTCTCAGATTGTGAAGACTCAAGAAAGAGATCACACACTTTCGTTTTTTTTCCTTTTTTATTCTTTTTTTTTAAAATTTATTTTTAGCCATGTCGGATGCTTAAGTGGTAGATTGGAGAGCATACTGGGTATTTAAAAAACCCAATCAGCACATAAAAACCTAATAATTTTTTTTTTAGATTAGCATATTTACCTGGAATTTGGAAAAATTAGGTTATTATATTCTTATTATTTTGAAATGGGCAGCCCATGACTAAATTTAAATATTTTTAAATTTAATTATTTTTCAATATATATAAAAAAACTTATTGACAATATTATAACGATGTTTTTTATATTTTTAATAATACGTTAAATATAATTCCAAAAAGAAAATAATTAAAACTAATTTTATTCAAACTAAAGTTTAAAGGAACAAATAAGCTACAGGGGAAATGATGTAACCATTCATCATTTAAAAGAAAATTGTATTTTTCTAAAACTTTGATTTTTAATTTTCAAAGAACAAATAAGCCAACTACCATCTTTTTTTTTTAATTTACTTTGATAAGACAAATGAGTTCATCATTACTATTATTATTTTTTAAAGAAAATAACTTTGACGGGACAATTTTCATACCACATGATTTTTCTTTTATCTATCTTTTTTTAGATTTTTTTTTTTTAAAAAATATGTTAGCTTGATGAAATCTTTTTAATTTAATTTTTTAATATTTTATTTTTATATCTATTAATTTTAATTATTTATGAACATTTTTAAACATAAAATAATAA
Organism: Vitis riparia; assembly: GCF_004353265.1. Taxonomy (NCBI): domain Eukaryota; kingdom Viridiplantae; phylum Streptophyta; class Magnoliopsida; order Vitales; family Vitaceae; genus Vitis; species Vitis riparia. Next base: position 8,451,784 of record NC_048439.1, on the reverse strand, counting down.
TATAAATAAATAATTAATAATAATAAATTTAATATAAAAATAAATACGTGATAAACAAATTTAGAGATTTAGGACATAAAATAATAATATATTCAATTTTTTATATATTGGTTTCCTAAGGAATTAAAGAAATTCATGATTTTTTTTTTAATATTTCATGCTTTATTATTAAGAATATAAATTAAAATAAGAAACTCATGATGTTTTAATCTCCCTTAATTTCACAAAATAGTTCAAAATATGATGCAAATAAAAATAAGTAAATTCATGTAAATTAAAATGAATAATATTGCATCCTAATTAGATGGCTAATTTCCCATTACAGATTTAGAAATATTTCACATTTGTCATCCCTCCCTTTTTTTAAAGTTTAAACAAATAATTATGTAATATATTTATCAATTATTACTATCAAAGAAAAAGTGTTAGTGCCCTACAAAAGAAAAGAAAACATTACTTTGTGATTGATATTTCAATCATTGCTATGATAAATAAATAAACGCTTCTAATAGATTGAAAGATTATTTTTGAATTCCCTTACTATGCCAAACAATTCTAAGATGATAATTTAATACTCCCTTGAATTGTTTTTCCAATTATTTAGTATTTTCTTTCTTCTTTATTTTTTAAAATCTGATTATGAAATTATTTTAATGCTAAAAGTTCCTAAAAATTTGAATTTGTTTTTATAAGAGTAACATAATATGGTTAAATCTTGAATTAAACAATACATAATAAATAATGGAACTTGAAAATAAAATCAAAAGATGTTAGAATTTGAGCAAAGTATGTAAGTTTCAGCTCATAGCATTATACATCCCATTTCTTTCTATCCCATGGAAACAAATAGTAGTTAATTATGCAAATATCATCCAATTAAAAGTATCTAATTATACAAATATGCCGATAACTTGGAAAGACTATCAAAAACAAAATAATAGCAGGAATATATACATTCCTCGATAAAATTGAACCATCTATGACGCCAATAAGGATTGATGTAAAGGATGGTAACAAATCCTAACAAGATCATGATATATGAAGTAGTAAAACTTGCAAAGAAAACAACATGATTGATATCATACCATTTTGCCTCACTTTCCAAAGACTGTGATGGTGCGCATGGTGACTCAATACTTGTGTTGCATTTCCTCTTTAATAGTTCCCCACAAAGGAAAGGATTACCTTCATAGCTCCTTTCATCAAATGTCCCAAATTGTGCTTTGGTATCTGGAACTTTACCAGAGAAGTTGTTGTAAGCCACACTAAACACCTCTAAAAAATTGAGTTCAACTAGCTCTAGAGGAATTTCTCCACCCAATTTATTATAAGAAAGGTCTAAGCTCTCTATTTGAGAAAGATTGGAGAAACTCTTTGGAATGGAGCCATTCAATTGATTGTGAGACAAGTTCAATGCACGAATCCAACTTAGCATTCCAAGCTCATGAGGTATTTCACTTGTCAAGTTGTTACATGATAAGTCCAATCCAGACATGAATTCAAGGATGCCACCTTTGTAGGAGTCACGCCTGTTCTTGGTGACAAACTCAACTTCATCTTTTTCATTATATACTGGACTTGTGAACCACCAATATTTCACCAAGTAACCTGCATATACAATATGAGAATTCAATCCATACGCATTTTCAATGAAATTTCCAAACACGTTGTCCTCCTTTTTCATCTCCCCAAATCGGATATGGACAAAGCATCTGGGAATTGGCCCTGAAAAGAGTTGTTTGAAAGATCCATCAAGCTTATTTCAGTCAAATGACAAAGATCATTTGGAATAAAACCACTTAAAAGGTTTCCTCCCAGCAAAAGAATCCTTAGCTTCAAAAGTGTAGAGATTGAATTGGGAATACTTCCAAATAACCCGTTTTCTCTAATATCCAAAGTCAATAGATTTGAGGAATTGAGAAAATCTCTGGGTATTAATCCTGTAAACATGTTCCCTTGCAAATGTAGATGCTCTAAATACTCCATGCTCTTCAAAGAAGGAAGAGATCCTGAAAGAGCATTTTGAGAAACGTCAAGAAACACCATCTGTTGCAATTGAGAAATCTCAGGTGGCAATTTGCCTTTAAAATTATTGTTGCCCATGACCAATGTTCCCAATAATGTCATGTTACCTATCCAACTTGGAATTTCACCTGACATGTAGTTGTTGCTCACATCCAACACGCTCAACCCAGAGCTTCTGCAGATTACATTTGACAGAGTTCCCGTGAACTGATTATTGCCCAAATACAAATACTCCAACCAAGTCAAGTTAAAGTCCCTTGAAAATATTTCACCATGAAATTTATTATTTGATAATTTCAAAAACCTCAAATCTTTTGCTGCAAGCAATTGCTTTGGTACTTCTCCAGAGAAATTATTGGTAGACAAATCCAAAATCCATAAGGCTCTTAGTTCAGCTATTGAGGATGGGAGAATACCCTCAAAACCATTGTTGGATAAATTTAGATATTCCATATTTGGAATCATATGGGCCACATTTTCTTGAAGTTGTCCATCCAACTGATTGTGTGAGATATCCAATGACTTAATACGGGTATTACGTCCCAAGGGAAGTAATTGACCCATTAAAGAGTTATTCCTCAGAACTAGAGATTTTAGTCTCGTATTGTTTTCAAGCAGCCAATTGGGAAAACTTCCTGTCAAGTTATTATGTGAGAGATCAACCCCCACTAACCTGAATTGGTATTGAAGAAAACCAGGAAGGTCACCGGTGAGCTTACAGTTGGATAGAAAGAGAGCCTTCAACTGAAACAGGGGAACCCAACCAACTGGATATTCAGTTTCTACCTCAAATTTGTTGTTATCACTTCCAAGTATGACCACTTGAAGCTTGGAGTGATTAGCAAAAGAGCTGAAAGAGAATGAACCCTCAAACTGATTGTGATTGAGATCGATGTACTCTAGGGATGTGAGATTAGGTAATAAAGGGGAAGAAAGATTTCCGGAGAATAGGTTGGCAGAGAGATCCAATAACCTCAGAGATGTCAAATTATTCAAACATGGAGGAAGGATCCCTTGGAATAAGTTGTAAGAAAGATCTAACTCTTGAAGCTTATTCAATTGGCAGAAACCTACAAAAGAGAATAAGACATGTAACTAATCATCTCCTTGACATGTCTTTGACTCCAAACTTACAGCCAACTATTACTCACCATTACATTAATGAGGTCTTCATGAATTAAGAACTCTAGATGATTAAAATAATGTTTTTCATTAAATATTAAAAATTACAAGACATCAATTAACTACCATAAAAAACAGCATATTAAAAAAATTGTTGAATATGATCTTCTTAGACATCAACAATGATGGTAATATTTATGATCTTCTTAAATAATAATCTTTAAATCTAAAAATTATTCTTCATTGAATAAGTTATTTCCAAATTGTTGAATTTTTTCAAATCTATAAAAAGAAATATGAATATAAATGATGTTAGGAGATTTTTTACATGATTTAATATTATAATCTAGAGATAAAAATGTTTTTTCCTTTCCTTGAATTTTCATTGAAAGAATTTTTATTCAAATTTTGTATCAAATGAAGCAATTTGATTAAACTTACTTTCAAAAATTCAATTTCCTTAATTTTTTGTTATTTGTGATTCATTGTTTCTCCTTAAATTTATCTTAACTCCTAATTAAAAATTAATTTTCTTTTAAAGTGTGATTCATGTCTAAAAATGAGCAAGAAAAAAAAAGAAATTTTTTTTTCTTATATTTGCATAAAATACTAAAAAGTAAGAAAACATTCTAAAAAAATAAAAAAAAATACTAAAAATTTTCTTCCCCATTTATCTTAGGTTGTGTTTACTATCAAGAAAGTTTGAGGGAAAAGAAATAGAGTAGGGAAAAAAAAAAAGAGAGAATGAAAAAAAAAAGAATTATTAAATAATTTTCTTGTTTGGTTGTCCATAGCAAAATTAATGGAAAGAGAAATAAATTTTTGAAAAATACACTTTTTTTGAACTTTCTTTTACTTTTTTCTTCCTTAGCATTTTTTAATGGGAACAAAATAATTTCCTAATTCCTTGCTTTTCCCTCATTTTGTTTTCCTTACTTTTTCCACAATTACTTACAATTAGTTGTTACTCACTGTTAATGAGGTCTTTATGAATTATAAACATTGGTAACTCTAAATGTTGTAAAGATTCATTCAGAACTAACACATGCTTATATAATTTATAAGGCAAGATACTTATTTCTAGCTTACATTAACTACAACTTTTTTTTTTTTTTACAATATTCATCTTCTCTAATCTATATGAAACAAACAAATCATAACATATGTACCTTGATTTTGTAAAGAACCATTGAGGTGATTTCCGGCCAGGGATAAAGACTTGAGATGAGACATCAATCTTATAGATGATGGAATAATCTCACTTAAGGAATTAGAACTCAAATCTAGTATCTCCAAATTGCTTAAGCTTGCAAAAACTGTCAAAAGAAAATTAAAATAACTAGTATAAGAAAAGACATCTTTCTTAAATACAAATAAAATAAAACGTTTGTTGCTTTAAAAAAAATTACCAATACTTATCATTTCATTTTTTTTATACCAAACTAAAGAAATGCATTGTTTTTATAAATTAGAATACTTGTCTACTTTTCTATAAAAATATCTAAATTCCCAACAAATATTTTTATCTACTCTGTAGGAGCTATACCTATTCTTGGTAACAAACTCAACTTCATCTACTTCATCAGGGAGTTCAATAGAGAAAAATAAATATTTTATTAAGTAACCCGTATATATAGAAGGATTGCTTTCTGAATACGAATCCAACATCTCTATATACACATTGTGCTCAGTTTTGAAATCTCCAAATCCGATATGACCAAAGCATCCGGGAATTGACCCAGAAAAATTGTTGTTTGAAAGATCCATGAAGCTTATTTTAGTTAAATGACAAAGCCGATATGGAATGAAACCACTTAAAAGGTTTCCTCTTAGCTCTAAAAGTCTAGAGATTGAATTGGGAATACTTCCAAATAACTTGTTGTCTCTGATATCCAAAGTCAATAGATATGAGGAATTGAAAAAATCTCTGGGTATCAATCTTGTAAACATGTTCCCTTGCAAATGTAGATGCTCTAAATACTCCATGCTCTTGAGCGTTTTGAGAAACTTCAAGAAATATCATCCCCGACAATTAAGAAATCTCAGGTGGTAATTTGTCTTTAAAACTATTATTGCCCAACACCAGTGTAGTCAAATCGGTCATGTTACCTATCCAGCTTGGAATTTCACCTGACATGTTGTTGTTGCTCACATCCAACACCCACAACCTAGAGATTCTGGAGATTACATTTTACAGTGTTCCCCTGAACTGATTATTGTCCAAATGCAAAAACCCTAACTGAGTCAAGTTAAAGTCACTTGAAAATATTTCACCTTGAAATTTATTATTTGATAATTTCAGAAGCCACAAATATTTTGCCGCAAGCAATTGCTTTGGTACTTTCCCTGAGAAACTATTAGCAGACAAATCCAACGTCTCTAAGGAACTCATTTCGGCTATTGAGGATGGGATAATACCTTTAAAACCATTGTTGGATAAATTTAGAAACATAATATTTGGAATCATATGGAGCACATTTTCTTGAAGTTGTCCATCCAACTAATTGTGTGAGATATCCAATGAACTGATACGAGTATTAGGTCTCAGGGGAAGTAGTTGACCCATTAAAGAGTTATTCATCAGGACTAGAAATTCTAGTCTTGTGTTGTTTTCAAGCAACCAATTGGTGAACCTTCCCGTCAAGTTATTATGGGATAGATCAACCACCACTAAGTTGGATAGCACAAGAGCTTTCAATTAGGGGAACCCAACCAACTGGATATTCAGTTTTTACCCCAAATTTGTTGTTATTCTTTCCAAGTTTGACCACTTGAAGCTTGGAGTGATTAGCAAAAGAGCTGAAAGAGAATGAACCCTTAAAATGATTGTAACTGAGATCGATGTACTCCAGGGATGTGAGATTAGGTAATAGAGGGGAAGAAAGATTTTCGGAGAATAGGTTGGAAGAGAGATCCAATAACCTCAAAGATGTCAAATTATTCAAATATGGAGGAAGGATCCCTTGGAATAAGTTGTAAGAAAGATCTAATTCTTGAAGCTTATTCAATTGGCAGAAGCCTACAAAAGAGAATAAGGCATGTAACCAATCATCTCCTCGTCTTGTCAATGCCCCCAAACTTACAACTAGCTATTACTTACAGTTGATGAGGTCTTTATGAATTAAGAATAATGTTTTTCATTAAATACCAAAAATTAATAGACATGCATGACTTAATTGGAATAAAGAACAAAGAAGATATTAAAAAAGAAAACAGAAAAACCTGTAATCACAATATATGTAACTTGATTTGGTAAGGAACCATTGAGGTAATTTCTAGCTAGAGATAAAGACTTGAGAGAAGACATCAATCTTATAGATGATGGAACGCTCCCACTAAATGAATTATAACTCAAATCCAATACCTCCAAATTACTAAAGCTTGCAAAATCTATCAAAAGAAAATCAAAATAACTAGTGTAATAAAAGTTATTGTTCTTAAATCAAAATAAATTAAAATGATTTAAACAAACTAATTTAAAAAATGATCAAAGCCTATCATTTTACCTTTTTTCATACCAGACTAGAAAAATGCATTTGTCTTATAAAAGTATCTAAATTTCCAACTACCTTTTTTTTTTTAATCATTTATCATTTTCAACAATGACTATAATATTTATGATCCTCTTAAATAATAATCTTTTATTCTAAAAATTATTCTTCCTTGAATCAGTTTTCTCCAAATTATTGGGTTTTTCAAATCCATAAAAAGAAAGATGAACATAAACGATGTTAGGAGATTTTTTAAGTGATTTAGTATTATAGTCTAGAGATCAAGTTTTTTTTTTTTTTTTTTCCTTTCCTTGAATTTTCATTGAAATAATTTTTATTCAAATTTTCTATCAAACAAACCAATCTTATTATACTTACTCTCAAAAATTAAAAAAAATTAAATTTCCTTAATTTTTTGTTACCAGTTGCATTGTTTCTCTGTAAATCTATGTAACTCTTAATTAGAGTTTAAAGTATGCTTGATTCTTGAAAAGCAACAAGGAAAAGAAAAAATAAAAAAAAGTAGTTTTCTTATATTTGGATAAAATACAAAAAAAAGGTAAGAAAAATACCAAATAAATAAATGATAAAATATTTTCTTCCCTATTTATCTTAGGTAATGTTTACTACCTAGAAAGTTTGAGGGAAAGGAAATAGAGTAGAGGAAAAAAAAGAATGATAGAAAAAGGTCAAAAAAGAATTTAAAAATCATTTTCTTGTTTGGTTGTCCATACCAACTTTAAGGAAAAGAAAATTCAATTTTTGAAAAATATACTTTCTTTAAACTTTCTTCACCTTTTTCTTCCTTAGCATTTTTTATGGGGATGAAAAAATTTGCCACTTTCCTTGATTTTCCTTTATTTTTCTCCTTATTTTTTTTCATGGTTACTTGCAATTAGTTGTTACTTGTTGTTAATGAGGTCTTTGTGAATTATAAACATTAGTAACTCTGAATGTTGTAAATATTCATCAAGAACAAAACATGCTTACACAATTGAAAAAGCAAGTTTTTTAGTTTTAGCTTACATTAACTATGACAACTTTTTTTTTTTTTACAATGTTTATCCTCTCTAATCTCTATGAAACAAAGAAAGCATAACATATGTACCTTGATTTTGTAGTGAACCATTAGGGGAATGGGACACATGGTTGTTGATTGTCCTTGCCTTAAAAACATTAGGTATGAAGGCTATGTAGGTGACTTAGAGTAATTCCATGTTTGATGATTGTAGGGCTAAGAACTCAAATGAAAGTAAAGATGTACAAAATGATAATCTCATTGCTTTTGTTCATATGCAGCTAATTTTGATTATGATCCATTGGGTTAATTGAATCCTAATGAAAAAAATGAGTTTTATTTTAATGATGTACATGGCGTCTATGATGCATTATTATAAGAAAACTAAAACAAAGGTTGAAAGCATAAAAGTGAATAAAAAGAAATTAAAATTAATAAGCTCTATGATTCTTTGAAAATTAAAAATATCAACATATTAAATGAACATATTGTTTATAAGGTGAAGTTTCTAAGGACTAAACATAAAACTATCAATGATAAAGATAAAGATTTAACTCTAAAAGTTGAAAAGTTGAGGAACGAAATGACCAATAATAATGAAATATTTAATTTTAGGTCTAAGATCATTAAAGAAATATTTAGTAAAGAAAAATTTGTATATGATAAACATGGCATATAATATATTAGCAGGGTTAGCATTCCCACAAGTGGGAAAATAACCTTTGTAACAGTTAAGTAGGGTCTTTCTTATGTGGAAGCATCCTCGAGCACTACCCCTTTTTGCACCATGTGCAATAAGTTTGGACATGACCAAAGTAAGTGCTATTGCAAATTCTTCAATAGGTTTTAGTCATATGTTAAACTGCTAGTAAATGAGTTCAACTTTCTTATATTTCTTTTTTTACAAGGCCATTGCATGAAGTACCCAAAACATATGTTAAATTGTTCCTTAGTACTTTTATTGCTATTAGATGACATAGATTCTAGTATTATATTGAGCATTGTGGGTCTCACTGCATATACCACCCATATTGGCTCATATTATACACCTTGTCATTTTTCATATTATTTTAGGAAGTTGTAAATGAGAAATTAAAAGTAATTACTAGAGGTATATAATTTTCATAGGTAAAAGGAATTTCCTCAAGGATTATAAATGGATAACGAATAATTAGTTCTAGAATGTTAATTAAATTATGCTTTCAAAATATATAAAATGTTGGTCTTAATGTGAAATTCCACATCACCTAAGGAGAAAAGTTTCTACGACTTTATATTTAGTAGACTTCTCATAAACGTTAGAGATATTTTAAAGTAGGACTCGACCCAAAGTGAATAACATCTATATAGGAGCAAGCGAGCCCTTACACTTAGGCTAAATTTATATATGATAAACATGGCATAAAATATATTAACAAGATTGAGACTTCCATAAGTGGGAAAACAAAGCATTCTCTAGCACCACCCCTTTTTGCACCATGTGCAATAAATTTAGACATGACCAAAGTAAGTGCTATTGCAAATGATTCAATAGGTTCTAGTCATATGTTAAATTACTAGTAAATGAGTCCAACTACTTTAGATTTCTTTTTTTACAAGGCCAATTGCATAAAGTGCCCAAAACAATTGTTTTTATTACTTAGTACTTTCATTGCTATTAAATGACATAGATACTAGTACTATATTGAGCATTATGGGTCTCACTGCATATTCCACCCATATTGGTAGATATTGTACAATTTGTCATTTTTCATATTATTTTAGGAAGTTGTAAATGAGAAATTAAAGGTAATTACTAGAGGTATATAATTTGCATAGGTAAAAGGAATTTCCTCTAGGATTATAAATGGATAACTAATAATTAATTCTAAAATGTTAATTAAATTATGTTTTCAAAATATATAAAATGTTGGTCCTAATGTGAAATTCCACATCACCTAAGAAGAAAAGTTTCTACGACTTTATATTTAGTAGACTTCTCATAAATGTATAGAGATATTTTAAAGTAGGCCTTCACTCAAAGTGAATAACATCTATATAGGAGCAAGTGAGCCCTTACACTTAGGCCAAAACTTTTACTTGACACGTGTTGACCAACATTGAATATAGTACGAATTTAATTAATTATGACCTACCATTCATTTTGTAGTTTCGTATATTGCATAGTTATTTGAAGTCTAATTTCAAAATTTGATTATCTGTGTGTGTGGGATTATAATACTAGTCTATGAACATCTATTAATAAAAGAGTTTAATTATGCTAGTCACAACTTTATGTAGTTATGGTAATTTAAATTGAAGTTCTTTTGATCAAATTTAGGAAACCCTATCTTCCAAAAATATTGACCATTAAATCCAAAAGTAGTCTAACCTCTTCAATCAATATAAGGTATAAGTTAAATTATGTTATTTATAACTTTTCTATTTGATTAAATTGGGAAGACAAATATACTTCTAGCCCAATGCTTAAACACTAAGCATGAGTTGATTTTTTCCATTTCATTTTTCTATGTAAAATGCTAAACAATATCAAGAAAATCCAAATAACCAAGTAATGATAATAGATAAAATAATTTAATTAATTTATTATATGCCCTAAATATAATGATAATTCTGATTAGAATTTACCTTGGATTGATAGGGAGCCATTGAATCTATTCCCGCTTAAATCCAGTGTCATCAAGTTTCCAAAAATAGATAATTCTGTAAGATGGTTCAAGAAAGAAAATAAAATTGAAAAAAAAAAATCATGGTAGAGTGGTTACTAAGGATATTAAAAGAATAAGCAATACCTTGGGAAGGAAAAAATCCCTCAATATAGTTGTTGCTTACAACTAGTGTTTTAAGGGATGTGAGTCCACTCAACTGTTTTATAATGGTCTTGTTGAACCGATTATAACCAAGGTTTAAGATTTCCAGCTTTTTCAGCTTAGGCAAACTTTTAAAACCTACAAGAAGATCAAAGAAAGTAAAGATATTAATATTTCATATTTTTAAAAATAAAAAGCTCGTAGTTAATTATAACCTTAGTAGTTGCTAAACCTTTAAAAACATTTTCAATATATATTGTTTAAACTCTCAAGAAATAATATAATTACCATTAGTACAACTATTGTCTCAATGTTAAGTAGATATAATTATCACTACACGTTTGATTACTTTTGTTTGTTTCTTCTCTAATTTAGTAGAAGACCTAAACAAGATCATTAACTTAATGCTATTACAATCCTATAACTTCTACTTAGCCTATTTATTCTCTTTCCCAATTAATTAATATAAATTCATAGGTTCATCTAAGCCTTAAACTTGATTGAATAGAGGAACGGCCAACTAGTCTTAATCATAATATAAATGGTTAATTAGCTTTCTAGCAACCTTTTCCATAATTCCAAAAGTATGAGTTTTGCCCTGTTAGCTCTATGAAATATAATTCATTCCCCCGATGCATATAGAAGTGATGCAAAATGGGTATTTGTTGCCAATTTCTAACAATTAATAATGGTAGCAATCAAATAAAATCAAAAGCAATCACTTCAAATCATCAAGTATTTTCATTAGAATAGTTTAATTTATTTTTCTTTCTAGTGAATCAGATAAAAGACTTCTATGACTATTTTAAAATATTTATGAAACTACATCAATATCATGTATGAAAGTATTCATTGATAATCAAGTTAATTGATTTATAGAAAAAAAAATTCAATTACTTATAAAAATATTAGTTGTATCAAATATGTTGCACATGCTTGATGCATCTAATTGGAACCTAAAAGTTGAAATGATGACCAATACTACTTTACATCAAATTTTATGACATTACAAAAGAAAAATAAGTAATGAGAAGAATTTGTTGGTTAATTTGATAATTAAGAGTAAAATAATGTTACAAATAAAATGGTCCATAGAGCTTGAAGGAGCTTTCATGATATTTGTGAATTTAAACATGAAAATTCATGCTTTGTGCCTTTTTAATATGAATCCTAACTAAATAAGGAAAATTATCTTTTGAACTTAAAATTTTGTATACAGTTATAATAGGTTTAATTGACCAAAGTTTGCCCATGCCAGTAGGTTGTGGATGGATGGAAATGCACAGATGCTCATAAGTTAGGCTTTACTCAATCTAGTGTCAAACCAGTTGGACTACATCTTAAAATAATAAGGCATGGGTCCTACCTAAGGCCGGGTTATTTAGACTCCAACATACAGATGTGTTTTTATTAGTTAGGTCTAACATTTAGTCTTGGGTCAACCTAATTACATTTAATAGGGATTGGTCCTTATTAGGGTCAAAATTTATGATATTTCATTAATCGAACACTATCAATCAAAAATATTGGAAACCAAGATAGAAACAACCACTAGAATCCCACTAACTGGATTAAGTATTACATGATTGTATAAATAATAAAGGTGTGTGTATATGTTAGGGCAATGTGTTTTCGGTCAATAGGCTATTTAAGAAGGTATTTCCTTTTTCAATTTTAGCAAGAATATTTTCCTTCACCTTGAAAAGTCATTGCAAAGCTTGAATAACACAAACTTCTCTACAATTTCCATTATTATTTATTAGAAATGAGTTAAAATAATTTAAAATAAGTGAAATAAGTTTAAAGTAGCATATAAAAATAATTTATTAAATTTAAATTTATTTTATTTTACTTCTTTCCTTCTAATTTTCTTTTCTATTTTCTATTCCTCATATTTTCTGCAAACCAAACATAACTTAAGGGTTCGTGAAAAGTATTAAGAAAAGAAAAAAAAATTAAAGAAAATGATTTTATTATGTTTGGTTGTATTGTAAAAACTATAAAATAAAATAAAATATAATAAAAAAATAATTAGAAACTTCTGCATTTTCAAATCTTTCATCTTTACATTGAAGAATTAAAATAAGTGAAACAAGTTTAAAGTAACATATACAAATAATGTATTTACTTTAATCAATTTTATATTTTTCTTCACTTTTTTTCTTTTCTTTTATTTTCCCTCTCTACTTTTTTCTCCTTTCATTTTCCCTCAATTTTTTTGGGAACCAAACATAGCATAAAGGTATCACATACCTTTCATTTTCCCTGTGTGTGTGTGTGTGTTGTAAGACAATTTTAAAATACTTATGAAACTATATTAATCTTATACATGTAAGTATTTATTGATAATCAAGTTAATTAATTCATAAAAAAAATTCAATTACTTATGAAAATATTAGTTATATTAAACATCTTGTGCATGCTTGATGCGTTTTAATTAAAACTTATAAATTGAAAGGATGATTTAGACTACTTTATATCAAATTTAATGATATTACAAAGAAAAGTAACTAATGAGAAGAAATTGTTTGTTAATCTTACCTTTAATTTAATAACAAAATATCACAAGTTTTTTAGCAAGTTAATGAAGTACCTTGCAATAGTTGAAAGCTTTCCAAATCATTATAGCTTAGATCCAACACTTCCAAATTTCTCAAACTAGCTAATTCTGCAACAAACATGAATCAAAAGAGAGATTAACTAAGGAACATTAAAAGTTAGAAATATATTTTACTTAATTTCAAAGAAACAATGTGGACATATAACATGCCTCGAATGGAAAAAGATCCATTCAGTCCCATGCTGCAAATAGCCAATGTCTTGAGTGATGTTATTGTGCCCAAAGATTTTAAGGCACTTTTGTCAAACTCATTACCACTTATGTCCAAGATCTCCAATTTCTTTAAACTTGATAACCCTTTAAATCCTGTAAAATAGAGTAATATAATTTTAATTAGAAGCATGTAATTACAAGTTGAGATCTTCATATTTATATATGTAAGCTTACATGTCTTTAATATAAGAATATGCATCCAAGTTTCTAATTCAATTTGGTGATTTTTGTGTTTAAATGTTAGAAATAAAAAACTCCATAGAGCTTCAAAGAGCTTTTGTGATCTTTGTGAATTTTAAACATGAAAATTTTCATGTTTTGTGCCCCTATAATTTGAATCCTAACTAAATGAAGGAAATTATTTTTTGAATAAAAGTGTTTATATTCATTTTAACATTGTATGGAGAATCCATCTAATAGGTTTAATTGATTAAATTTTGTCCTTGAAAATGTCATATTAATGGGTTGTGGATGGGTGGAATTTGGAAATGCCTAGATGGTCATGGGTTGGGATTTACTCTGTTCATTATTAAACCAACCCGACATCAGCTTAAAACAATAAGGCTTGGACCTTACCCGAGGCTAGTTTTGTTTTGTTTTGTTTTTTTTTTTTTTTTTTTTTTTTTTTGTAAATGTGAAAATTTGAAGATGGTGATTCCTCATTTGAAAGCAATAGTCAAATTTTCTGATCACCTTTCTTTAACCAATCTCTATCAATTTGGAATATAAAAATCAAGCTTTTTAGGAATGGAAGATAAGGAAAGACAATTCAGCAAAAAGGATAAGGATATGGGAGCCTAAGTGTTCCTGTTAATTAATAATTGTGAAATTGCTCACTCTTAGTTGAATCCCACTTATTGGGTTAACTGTGAAATGATGGCATAAATAACAAGTATGCTTTTTATATATAAGGCTAATGTAATCTATAGTTTTCTAAAATAATAATTTTTTATTGCTCTATTTAAATGTTAATTTACATTATAAATTTTAATAATTAGTAATTGTTCTTATATTAAATTCAATAGTTACTAGTGACCATTTGGTCTCCACCTGAACACTTTTAAGAACATATGCTAGTAGTTCCTTTAGAATGTTTGGAGTATAAGTGAAAATAAATTTTAAAGGTGAGAGGTAACATACCTTCATTCTCAATAAACCCATCAAATGAGTTTGCAGACAAGTTTAGATGGTGAAGTTCTTCAAAATGAAGGAATAGGGAGACATTTAGCAACCAGAATTTGGCATTTTCATAATAGCGCCAATCGTCTTCCAACAAATTTTGTTGTTGCCTTATATCATTGAGGAAAAGCTTCTTAACTCGACCTGTGGTGGGATTGCAAATAACCCGCTCCCAATTACAACATTCACTAGTGTTGTTATCTATCCATGAAGGGAGAAGAAAATCTGCATGCTCATCATTCAATTTAAGAAAAGCCTTGAATTCAAGCAAACCCATCTTCTCTTCTTCGATGCAACCTTTGCATCCACATATTTGAACCAAGAGTAATATAAAAACCCGCATCAAATATTTAGATGACAAACTCTCCATTGAAAGTTCAAACATGAAGTACAAAAGAAAGACAGTATTAAGTTGCTCTTGATATGCAAATAGATGAAGAGTATTTAATATAGTTGGTCCATCGTTCTTACCTACAAATTATCTTGACTAATAGTTTGACAGGGCCCACCATGCATGCTAAAGTCTATATTAATTCTATTCAAAAAGGCTATTTATGAGGAAAGAAATTGTGATAGATACAAATTATAGGGAAGACTTGGTCTCACTTTAATATGTGCCACATGTTTAAAGGATGAAGTCTTTCAAACTAAAATTTCCTTGTGAGAGATTCAATGAAGTCATGATGTACATGTTAGTATCAAATCTAAGAGTCTTCATTTACCAATTTAACAATGGTAAAGTTCACCTAACTTTATATTCAACTAACTTCAATGGTAAACGTTTTAAGAAAATGATCAACTTCCAATACCACAACTACAAATATACTAGTTATAAATATTTGTAAAAGGGCTAATTTTAGTCCACACTCCCTAAGATTTAGTACAAATACATTAAATCATCATTGGTTTTAAATTTCATTAGGTGGAACTTCCATGAACGTATTTCATCTATATAAATTGTTTTTAGAGAATTGTTGAACATATATAGCTAAAATATTTTTACCTACAATTCTTCTAAAAAATAAAATTTAAAAACAAACTACATCTATAAGAGTGCTACAAATTGGAAACCATTGGTGGTTAAGTATATTTACTGAGTGAAATTAACTTATTTGTAAAATGATTGGTAATATGAAATACCAATGAATAGGGAATTGTAGGACCACTAGACATAAAGGATTTGAAAGTTCTTTGAATAAAAAAAAAACTATCCTATCAAAAAAGACATCATGATTTTTTCAATCAATTAATATCTTGTACAATTGTCGCAACGGAGAAGGCTAGATAGAAATAATTGTAAATGACTTGACTTTAAGAAAATGATATAAAGCTTATGAGTAGCTAATGAATTGTGGGACCACTAATATATATATTCTTTTTAAATTTTTTATTTTGTTTATTTATATATATAAAGTATTTAGTTGCTTGGTAAAATATTAGTTATATCAAATATGTTGCACATGTTTGATGCATCTAATTTGAACTTGAAAATTTGTAAGATGACTTAGCCTACTTCTCTTCTTCGATGCAACCTTTGCTTTCATATATCTGAACCAAGACTAGTATGAAAACCCACGTCAAATTTTAAGATAAATAACTCTCCATTGAAAGTCTAGAAATGAGGTACACAAGAAAGATACTACTAAATTACTCTTGATATGCAAATAGATGGAGAATACTTAATCTAGTTGGTACATCATTCTTGCCCATGAGTTGTTTTGACTAGTAGTTTGATAGCTAGGCCCCACCATGCATGCTAAAGTCTATATTCTATTCAAAAAGGCTATTCATTAGGAAAGAAATTGTGATAGATACAAATTATAGGGAAGACTTGGTCTCACTTTAATATGTGCCACATGATTAAAGGATAAAATCTTTCAAACTAAAATTTTCTTGTGAGATTCAAGAAGTCATGATGTTCATGTTAATATCAAATATAAGAGTCTTCATTTACCTAACGGTGGCAAAATTAAACTAACTTAATTCAATTGTTTAATTTGTTGATTTTATTTCTATTTCTTTTACAAAATAAAAATATTGAAGTGAAAAATAAACAAAAAATTTTTTTTAATGGATGTAAAAATTTATTTAAATAGAAAAAATAAATTAATTGATTTCATATCAAATACTCTCTTGATTTTGAATGTATTTTTTAAATATGTTAACTTCTTTTAATATTAAAAGATCTTACAAATATCAATTATTAATTCAAATAAAATACCAAATTAAATAAAGAAATTAAATTTTTTTCAACTGCATATATTTTATAATTTTCTTTTAACAAATAAGTTCTTATTTATTGAAATGATAATTTAGTAAAAAAATAAAACTCCATTAATAATTTTGCATCTATAATAATATATTTTACAGAATTTTATCATATAATAAATATATTATTTATATTTTGTAGTAAACCAAAAAAATTTCACCTAATATTGTCACCTAGCTGCAACTTCATACAATATGAAGAAACTATACTTTCAAGCGAAGAGTATATATATTAAATTAATGATATTTTTTTTAGGTGAAACAAAAAGTTCAAAACTTTGGCGATATTTCCAATATCATAGAGGCCTTTAAGAAAATGATCAACTTCCAACACTATAACTACAAATATACTAGCTACAAATATTTGTAAAAGGGCTAGTTTTAGTACACCTCCCCTAAGATTTAGTGCAAATACATTAAATCGTCATTGGTTTTAAATTTCATTAGTTGGAACTTCCATGAATGTATTCCATCTATATAAATTGTTTTTAGAGAATTATTGAACACATATTCCTAAAATATTTTTACCTACAATTCTTCTAAAAAAATAAAATTTAAAAATAAATTACATCTATAAGTGTGTTAATCAATTAAATTTGAAACCATTAGTAGTTAAGTATATTTACTGAGTGAAATAAACTTATTTGTAAAATGATTGGTAATATGAAATACCAATGAATAGGGAATTGTAGGACCACTAGACATAAAGGATTTGAAAGTTTCAATAATAAAAGCAAATTCTTTGAATAATAATAATAATAATAATAAAACTATCTTATAAAAAAAGACATGAAGATTTTTCCAACCAATCAATATCTTATACAGTTGTCGTAATGGAGAAGGCTAGATAGAAATAATTACAAAATAACTTGACTTTGAGAAAGTGATATAAAGCTTATGAGTAGCTAATGAGTTGTGAGACCATGCACACACACACACACAAAATATATATATATATATATATTCTTTTTTAATTTTTAATTTTATTTAATTTTATATATATATAGACGTATTTTTATTTTTATTTTTACTTTTTTTTAGCAAAGTTATTCTAATACTATTTTAAAAGATTTATCAAGTTGTGTCAATACCATACATGTAGTTATTCATTGATAATCAAGTAAATTTATAAAAAAAAAATTGTATTCAATTACTTAAGAAAATATTAGTTATATCAAATATATTGCATATGTTTGGTGCATCTATTTTGAACTTGAAAAATTGTACGATGATTTAGCCTACTTCTCTTCTTTGATGCAACCTTTGCATCCACATGTCTAAACCAAAACTAGTATGAAAACCTAAGTCAAATTTTTAGATGAAGAACTCTCCATTGAAAGTCTAGATATGAGGTACATAAGAAAGACACTACTAAATTACTCTTAATATGCAAATAGATGAAGAGTATTTAATGTAGTTGGTACATCGTTGTTGCCCATGAGTTGTCTTGACTAGTAGTTTGATCGGCCCCACCATACATGTTGAAGTCTATATAATATTCAAAAAAGGCTATTTATGAGGAAAGAAACTATGATAGGTACAAATTATAGAGAAGACTTAGTTTTACTTTAATATGTGCCACACGTTTAATGAATGAAGTCTTTCAAACTAAAATTTTCTTGTAAGATTCATTGAAGTCATGATGTTCATATTAATATCAAATCTAAGAGTCTTTATTTACCCATTTAGCGATGCAAAAATTAAACTAACTTAATTCAATTGTTTAATTTGTTGATTTTATTTCCATTTATTTTTCTGTTTTGTTTTTTTTAAAATATCATTAAAAGTCCTAGATCAAAATCACAAGGATAATGTAACTTTTTTTATATTTCCTTTTAATGCTCTTAAATTAATAACTAGAATGTGCTAAGTGACTTTTAAGTTTCAAACTGATGTTAAAATGATAAGGTTTTCATGGTGCATTCTACGACACAAGAGAGGTATCATACCATTGCCTTATATAGAGTAGAATATGAGAAAGCTTATATTGATTTTTGAAATCTAGTCATTGAATTTGATCTTTAAACATTATGTAGTCTAGATGAATGGAGCTAAGGTACCTCTATGGTACCTTCTAGGATGACTTTGCTCCTCATCATGTCTCTTAAGATGTTAATGGAAAGTTCGTATATTTGTTGTTACATAAAGTCTAGTCCATCGTACCCAAAACTCCAAAAGAACTATTGTTTCAAAAATATTATCTTTTTATATTATTGTTACCTAAATTACAATTTTAGAAGTATTTCTACTTTAATTGGTCTATTTTAAGTATATAGCACTTGCTAATAGTCCTACAGTGTAAACTTTAATTTTATTACAATATTTCTTTTTTAGGAGTGTTCAATTTTTTTTTTAACATGTAGGAAAAAATCTTTTCAAATGTCTATTACAAAATAAAAATATTGAAGTGAAAAATAAACAACAAAAATTTTGTAATGAACGTGAAAATTTATTAAAATAGAGAAAATAAGGAAATTAATCCAATATCAAACACTCCCAATCTTGAATATCTTTCTTAAGTATGCTAACTTTTTTAAATATTAAAAAATCTTACAAATATCAATTATTAATCCAAATAAAATTCTAGATTAAAAAAAAAACTAAATGTTTTTCAATTTCATATAGTTTATAATTGTCTTTTTACAAATAAGTTTTATATATTGAAATGACAATTTAATAAAAATAAAATAAAACCCAATTAATAATTTTACATCTATAAAAATATATTACATAAAATTTTATCATACAATAATAAATTATTTATATTTTTTAATAAACGAAAGAAAAACTTTACCTAATATTGTCACCTAAGGGCTCATACAAGATGGAGAGACTTTACTTTTAAGTCAAAAATATATATGTTAAATTAATAATATTTTTTATTAGGTGTAATAAAAAAAAGTCTAAAACTATGGCAATATTTCCAATATCTTAGAGGCCTTCAAGAAAATGATCAATTTCCAACACTACAACTTCAAACATATAAGCTACAAGTGCTTGTAAAAGAGTTAATTTCAATCATACCCCATAAGGTTTAATGTAAATACACTAAACAACCATTGATTTTAAATTTCATTAGTTAGGACTTCTATAGATGTAGTTTGTCTATATAAACTTTTAGATAAGAAAATTTATTTTTTTGGAAAATTGTTGAACACATATACCTAAGATATTTTTACCTGAATAAAAAATAAAATTTAAACACAAATTACATCTATAGGGGTATGGCTAAGTATATCTACCCTAAGTGAAATTAACTCAATTGTAAAATGATTGGTAATATATATAAAAGATTTGAAAGTTTCAATGATAGAAGCAAATTTTTGGAATAAAAAAAATAAAAATAATAAAAATAATAAAAACAACTATCCTATCAAAAAAGACATGTAGATTCTTCCAATCAACGACTATCATATAAAAGTTGTCATAATGGAGAAGGCTAGATAGAAATAATTGTAAACGACTTGACTTTGAGAAAATGATATAAAGTTTATAAGTAACTTTATATTATTTTCTAATATAATTGAGAAAAAACAAAGTCATTCTAATATTATTTTAAAATATTTATCAAACTATGTAAATATATGTAAGTATTCATCGATAATCAAGTAAATTTATAGAAAAAGAAGTGTTTAGTTACTTAAGAAACTATTAGTTATATCAAATATGTTGCTCATGTTTGATGCATCTAAGTTACAATTTCTAGATGCATGCTTGCTTTAATTGGCCTTTCTAAACATAAACACTCGTTAAAAGTCTGATAATGTAACTTCAATTTTACTACAAGATTTCATTTTTATAGGTGTTCAAATTTCTTTTTGTTAACATATGGAAAAACAATTCCTTTTCAATGTTTATTGAAAAATGCAAACATTAAATGAAAAATAAACAATAAAAATTTTGTTAAATATATATACCTAGAGGGTTAATTTCAGTCACCCTTCCTAATGTTTAGTTTAAATACACTAAACCACCATTAGTTTTAAATTTCGTTAGTTAGAACTCCAATAGATGTATTCTATCTATATAAGTTATTTTTTAGCAAGTAAAATTTATTTTAGAGAATTGTTAAAGACATATACCTAAAATATTTTTACCTAAATTCTTTTAAAAAATAAATTTTGTACACAAATTACATCTATAGGGGTACTAATTAATGAAATTTGAAATCACTGGTAACTAAGCGAATTTACATCAAATCTCAGAGGACGTGAATGAAATTAACTCATTTGCAAAATGATTGGTAATATGAAAGACCAATGAATAGGGAATTATAAGACCACTAGACATAAAGGATTTGAAAGTTTCAATAACAAAAGCAAGATTCTTTGAATACAAAAAAAAAGAAAAACAATTATCCTATCAAGAAAGTCATGTAGATTCTTCCAATCGATCACTATCTTATAAAGTTGTCATAATGGAGAAGGCTAGATATAAATAATTGTAAATGACTTGACTTTAAGAAGGTGAAATAAAGTTTATGAGTAACTAAGGAGTTAAATGGCTACTAAATTCAAATAAACAAATATAGTTTTTTCATAAAATACATACTAATGAGTATTGTGTGTGTGTGTGTGTGTGTGTGTATATATATATTTGATAAATTTGTTAATTGGGAAAAAGAAAAGCCATTCTAATACTATTTTAAAATATTTATCAAACTATGTCAATACCGTATATGTATAGAAAAAAGTGTTCAATTACTTAAGAAAATATAAGTTATATCAAATATGTTGCACATTGTTACGTTGGTAGAAGCTTTGATGCAAGCATCGTTAATCAAGAACACAAAGATAAAAAGCAACCAACACAAATGGTATTCGAGGTTTTAACGTGGTTTAGCAACTTGCCTACACAGATGAGAGAGAATAATTCCACTATACAATAAAGAACATTACAGAGGACAAAATTAGAACATTATAGATCACAGAACCAGAACATTATAGATGACAGAACTAGATACAACTATTGGGTTGCCAAAACATCCCATGTTTCCCCACTCTTCATATTCATACCCTACCATGAGTCCTCTCGCTCCACTGGGTACCTTCGATTCTTCCTCACATCTCTATCCATCTCGTATGGTCTTTATAGGCCCATCTTCATCTCATAACTTTTTCCCCTCATGACTTAAAATATTTATAAAAATATTTCCAACAACCTTCTTTATTCTATAAGGAAGTTTAATATTACAATAATATATCAACCTAGAAATATTCTATACAATATTCTTTACAAAAAGGAATTTATATTAATTAGGAATTTGGGACACTTCCTAACAATCTCTACCTTAGACCAAATTCCACTGAGTCAATCATTAAACCCTCCATGACACAAACTTTTTGTATCATATCACCACGAGAGAACAATTGACTCCACATTCACTAAAAATTCCTTTTGTTTTCATTGTGTGTGCTTTGTGATCTTTTACTATTCCAAATATCTTCAACCCAAGCTCTAATACCATTTTGTTACGTAGGTGGAAGCTTTGATGCACACATCATTAATCAAGAAACAAAGATTAAAAAATTTTAAAAAAATAACACAAATAGTACATGAGGTTTTAACGTGGTTCGACAATCATGCTTACGTCACGGATGAAAGAGAATCATTCCACTATACAATAGAGAACATTATAGAGGACGTAACCAGAACTTTATAGATGACAGAACCAGATACAACTATTAGGTTCCCAAAACATCCCATATTTCCCCACTCTTTATATCCATACCCTACCACGAGCCCTCTCATTCCATTGAGTACCTCCCGTTCTTCCTCACATCTCTATCCACCTTATATAGTTTTTACAGGCCCATCTTCATCTCATAACTTTTTTCCCTCATGACCTAGAATATTTATAAAGATATTTTCAACAACCTTCCTTATTCTATAAGGAAGTCTAATATTACAATAATATATCAACCTAGAAATATTCTATACAATATTCTTTACAAAAAAAAAAAAAAAATCTATACTAATTAGGAATTTGGGACACTTATTAACAATCTCCATTTTGGACCAAATTCCATGAAGTCAATCTTCAAACTTTCCATGACACAAACTTTTTATATCATATCACCACGAGAGAGTAATCGACTCCATTTTCACTAAAAATTCCTTTTGGTTTCATCTTGTGTGCTCTGTGATCTTTTACTCTTCCAGAAATCTTTAACCCAAGCTTTGATACAAGTTTGTTCCGTTGATGGAAGCTTTGATGCAAACTTCATTAATCAAGAAAATAAAGATAAAAAAAAATCAAAACAAACGGTACATAAGGTTTTAACGTGGTTCGAAAATCATGCCTACGTCCACAGATAAGAGAGAATCATTCCACTATAAAATAGAGAACAATGTAGAGGATAGAACTAGAACTTATAGATGACATAACCAGATACAACTATTGGATTCCCAAAACATCCCATGTTTCCTCACTCTTTGTACCTATACCCTACCACGAGCCCTCTCGCTCCACCGGGTACCTCCCGTTCTTCCTCACATCTCTATCCACCTTGTATAGTCTTTATGGGTTCATCTTCATCTCATAACTTTTTCCCCTTATGAACTAATATATTTATAGGGATATTTTCAACAACATTCCTTATTCTATAAGGAAGTCTAATATTACAATAATATATCAACCTAGAAATATTCAATACAATATTCTTTTAAAAAAAAAAGAAATCTATACTAATTAGTAATTTGCAACACTTCCTAACACACATGTTTGATGCATGTAATTGGAACTAGAAAATTATTAGATGACTTAGACTACTTCAAACCAAATTTTATGATATAATCGAGGAGAGCAACTATTTAAGTACAACATCTAAATTATAATTTCAGATGCATGTTTACTTTAATTAGCCTTTCTTCAACATAAAACACTCACTAAAAGTCCCATAATGTAACTTTTAATTTACTATAATATTTCAAAATTTTCATCAACACTATTAGTAGAATTTGAAGTCTCTTGGGATTTAAAAATTTTCATTTCTTCTAGGTCCTTCATCAATTCTTTACAATATCTCCTGATATGTTTTTTTTTTTTCACAGTAATAATACTTCATATTCCTGCATAAGTGTGAATGGAATGATCATCCTCCTATCAGATACTTTTCTTTCAATTTACTCCTATGATGATGTGGTTTAGAATTCATCATAACAGTTTGTCCAATATGAGATGAACTACTTGATTGCTTAATATTTTTGGTCTCTAAAAGAGCAATTGACACCCCTAAAAGAATATTTTTCATTCAAAACAATGTATTTCATTTTTAAGACTTAAACAAATAGTACTTACAACTCTTGCTTCTAATTCTTTCATTTCTTTATTTGTCATGCTCTCTAGTTTTTTTGCCTTGTAATGCTTTGAGAAGTCTTTGTTGTATCAAAACATCTTTAATAATACTCTATCAAATATTAAAATTATTATTTCCATCAAAGGACTCAATTTCATATTTTATGTTCGACTCCATCCTTAAAATAATTTTTCCCACAATCTTCTCACCATGACTCTTGAAAATTGCAACACCTAAACTTAATAGAAAAAATAAAGCAAATGAAGTATATAAAATATTTACTTGGTTTGGTGTAATCACTTCAAAAATGGGGATCAAATTTATTAATAAAATTCAAGAATACACAATGCAAACTTGATCGATTGATTTTTTTGTTGTTTATTGGATAAAAAAATTATAACCTAATTCAACTATGCTAAGGTAACTCTTGCCCGATCAAAAAGGTTTTTTAGCAAAAGCTACGGTAGTATAGTGGTCTTAGGTGTCTTCCATTGGGATGGATTATTCTCGGTAATTAAGGTTTAAATGGGAGGAAAAGAAATGATTGTGGTCAAATGAAATTGATTTGACAATTCATGAAAAATCAAAATAACAATGATTTCTAATCGAAAAGAGCAATATAATGTAGAATATAAGAAAATTGATAAGGAAAAGGAATTCTCAGAGTTAATATTTTTTAGAAAACAATTTCCATGGTGAATAGATGTTGAGATTTATTTTTCATCAAGTTAGATTGAAAACCTAAATTCTTATCTAAACCAATTTTAGATTTACCTTTAAGTCTAAACCTAATTTCTCTTCAAATTAGGTTATTTAATCCAAGAGATCAATTTAAATTATATGTTCAATTCATCTTAAATCATCTTCCAATGATTCATACAATGCAACTATTTAGTCTCATTAAATCTAGCTTTAAGAATTTAATGAATCTACCTAGTTTGCAATGTAATAGTCATTCAGGACAATTTGAAGAGAAAAATCCTCAAATTTCAATTAATCAATCAATTAGATCAAATTACATTTGCAATTAAAACTCATTTCTATAATTCACCATAGATCTTGCCTCTAGATCCTCATTCCTTTGAGAAAAACGAGATTTAGCCACTCATACTTGGAGATTTGGTCTCACTAGGCATGTTTGGCTAATGAGAAAATGAGGGAAAATTAAAGAAAATATAGAATTCTATTTAGAGAAATAGTTTCTAGAAAAATCTAAAATCAAAAGTATCACAAAGCTCTTTACATGGGAAATTCAAGTTTCTATTTATAGACGAAGGTTAAGTGGACACTTGACAACCTCTCATTGGTATTCTAAAACCTTCCAAATTCACAAATCTGGAGTTTAGCATCAAAATCATGATTTCACATGAGCTTCAGCCATTTTGCATGAAAATATCGATTTCGCATGGTGGTGCGAAATTAGTGGAGCAACAACAACATTAGAGAGCTTTCTGGACCATTTCGCATGATTGTGCAAAATTTTCGCATGTTCATGCAAAATTTTCTCATGTTCATGCGAAATCAACTTAAGCATCCTCCTTATACTACAGTCAATTTTCCTTCTCTAATCCATTTCGCATAGTCATGTAAAATTTTTGCATGATCATACAAATCTGCAATATTTGGTTTTTAAGCTCCTCTTTGTCATTTCTTCCATTTTCTTCTTTTGACTCCACCTTAACTACCTCCAAATTAGCATAAAATCCTGATCAAACTAATTATGTTGCTTCTTTCATTATGCATTTGGATCATCATCAATATTATTTGCCTTCTTCAAATCAATTCATCTCTTTCGTCACCAATTTATTAAAATCATAACTTGAAATGACTCCAAAACTTTATAAAACTTGTTAGTAACTCTTGCAAGGGCAACAACATGTTAATTGAGCATTTTTAGGCATAATTAATACTCAAAAGATGTGAAACTCATGAGAATTACTATATAAAATATGTTCTTTTTGAGTAGTAATCAAAACTCTCTCAACCTTTCTCTATCTAAAACCCAATGCACTCTTTGCCTATCTCTCTTCACTTTTTCTCACTTTTTCTTTCTTTTTTTAAATCCTATATAAAACTGCAAATTTATAGAGCCTTATGGATTAATCTTAAATTAATAGTTTCCTAATCCTAGTCAAACTTAAAAAGATAATTTACCAAAATATAATTAAACTCTATAAATAAGGGTTTTCCTATAATTTTAAAAATAATAACAATTTGAGTCAAATACCAGTAAATTCAAATAAACAAATATATATAAGTTAATTTGGTAAATTTGTTAATTGGGAAAGAGCAAAGCCATTCTAATACTATTTTAAAATATTTATCGAATTATATCAATACCCTACATAAAAGTATTAATTGATAATCAAGTAAATTTATAGAAAAAAGTATCCAATTACTTAAGAAAATATTAGTTATATCAAGTATGTTGCACATACTTGATGCATATCATTGGAACTTGAAAATCTACAAGATGACTTAAAGTAATTCAAACCAAATTTTATGATATAGTCGAAGAGAACTATTGTTTCAGTATGACATCTAAATTACAATTGTAGGTGCATGCTTACTTTAATTGGCACTTCTTAAGTATAAAACATTCGCTTAAAGTTTCACAATGTAATTTTGATTTTACTGCAATATTTTATTTTTAAAGACATTGAAATATTTTTTTAACATATAGGAAAAAAATTCGTTTTAATATCTATTACAAAATGCAAACATTGAATGAAAAATAAACAATAAAAAATTTGTAATGGATATAAAAATTTACTAAAACATAAACAATAAAGAAATTAATTCAATCTCAAAAATTCTCTTGATCTTGAATATCATAATTGAGTATGTTAACTTCTATAATATTAAAAAATATTACAAATATTAATTGATACTAAATCAAATAAAAATTAAATATTTTTCAAATGCATATATTTTATAGTTTTCTTTTTACAAATAAGTTATTTATTGAAAATAATTATTTAAAAAAATAAAACTCAATTAATATTTTTTTCATCTATAAAAAATATATTATAATAATCTTTATTATACAATAAATAATATTATTTATATTTCGTAATAAATAAATTAAAAAAAAAAACCCTCACCTAGTATTATCACCTAAGGCCTCGTATAATGTGGCCTCTACTTTCTGGTTAAAAAAACCACATATGTTCAATTAATGAAATTCTTTATTAAATGGAATGAAAAAAATTTCTATTTTAGAGGTCTTCATGAAAACGATCAACTTTCCACTCTACAATCACCAAATATACTATATACAAGTATTTGTAAATGATTATACTTTGAAAATGTGATATGAAATTACCAATGGATAGGGAATTGTTGGACTACAATAATTTGAAAGTTTCAACATTAAAATCAAGTGAACAACTTCCCACAATGCAATTGCAATATATTAACTACAAGTGTTTTTAAATGATTAGACTTTGGAAATGTAATATGAAATTACCAATGGATAGGAAATTGTTGGACTGCAATGATTTGAAAATTTCAATAATAAAAGCAAGTTTCATTGAGTAAAAAAATCAACTATCCTATGAAATAAGACATGTAGATTCTTTCAATTAATCACTATGTAATAAAGTTGTCATAGTAGAGAAAATTAGCTAGATAATAGTTGTAAAACAACTTAACTTTGAGAAGGTGATATAAAGTTATGAATAATTAAGGAGTTCGGGGACCATTAAATTCAAATAAACAATATACCCACTCCAAGGGCATAATGGTCATTTCACACCCCAAGCCTGAACTTGTAACTGGATGATCTCCAATTACTAAATTTCTGTTCAAAGTAGTAAGATAAATAAATTCTATAATTTTCAATTCTCAACTTTAAAACTAACACATCAATCAAAATGTTATCGTCCAAATAACTCCAAACTCAAATAATTTAAATGGGAATTAAATTTTAACATCTAAACAATGTCCAAAATAAAGATTGAACCAAAATCATAACAAAGAAAATTCCCCAACCCAGTCATCACTCCTTGCCCAAACTGAGAATACCAAAAAAATTCTCAACAAAGGGGAATGAGCTCAAAGTCCAATAAGGAATATTAATACAGTTTCATTGATCAAACTTACAAATAGGAGATATAACATATAATCATTTTCATAAAAACTTTTGAGTTCAACATGCATTAAACATTTGAACTTTTCAACCAAACATTTTCATATTTATATCAAAACAATTTCATATCAAATACATTCAAAATATTTTTACTCTGGTTATTAAATAACAAATGGTACTTAGTTAGGTGAGACTTTACAAATAAATGGCTAGCCTTAAATTTGTTCTTTTTAAGATGGGCAAAACCAAAACCAAAGGTTAACAATTATATCTGTTGACTAAGGCTATAAGGTCAACTATTATAACCCGTTGGCTAGGGTTGAAAATCTCAACAATTGTAATCATTGATTGGAGCCGAAAATGTCAACAATTATAATCGTTGATTGGAGCTGAAAATGTCAACAATTAACCCATTAACAAAGGTTATATAAACCAGAGTCAAAAACTTTATTTCATTATTTTAAACTTACAAAACAAAACATTATATTTCCAAGGTTCTCATTATTTATTTATTTATTTATAAACAAAGAAATTGCCCAAACATGTTTCTCATGAAAAAAATATATATATTTGATCCATGCATAAATAAAAATAAAATTTTTCATAATTTAAAATAACTTATAAAAAGAAATATTTTCATTTACAAAATCAGTATTAATATCCCTTACCTTAAAGAAGCACTTAGAAACCTCAGAGAATTAATGAAAGAATCCATTATTCACTTAACATAACATAAAAAATAAAAAATAAAAAAATAAAAAATCATCTATTACTATTAACTATTTATCTAAAATTGTAGGTTTGAGAATCTTAATCATTTCCTATATTAATAATATTATCACCTATATTATATTCAACTTCCAAAACAATAATAATCTAAATTAGTAAATTTTGAAATTTTTATGAATTCATATTCCTTCCAAATCTTATTCTAATCATCTATTTCTTTTATATACTTAAACTAAATTAAAACTTTTACTAGAAGCAATTATTATTATTTCAAGTCCTAATGTTTCCGAACAATTAATCTCATACCCTACTACTACCTAACAATTACCCCTACGAGCTTTTACAACAACTCCACCAACTCTACAAATGCTACCTATTTCTCTCCTGCATTACCCAATCTTTTTTTCCCCACAAAAATCAACATTTAAGCATTTATCTCTCGCTCTCTCTCTCATATCATTCTAACCCAAATCAAATTTTAAAGAATAATTAAATATTTCAAGTCTCATTTTGTCTCAATATCACCTTTGCTAATCAACCTATCCAATCTTAGATCAAACTCAAATTGCAATCAAATTTTGACAAGAAAAAATCTACTTAAGACTGAATAAGAAAACTTGTGGAAAGAATCTCATCAAGAAGGTGCATGAAACCCTTAGTTCAAAAACTTCTTCTAAAATAAAATTAAAAAAAAAAAAAAAAAGATATTCAATGTTAAAGGGACTTTTAAGATAAATCAAAATTTGAAAATGAATGTTAATACTTGCGATAGATTCCACATTCATGAACAAATTACCATTGCACCACTTATTTTCAATTCACACTTTAATTTACTATCCATAGAAACTTTCATTAAATTTTCCATAAAACAAACAAAGAGCCTTAACCCCCAAATATTTTAATTCTTAAAAATACATCATTTCATCAATTTTTGAAACCCTGATTTTAACACAAATTAATTTTTTTACAAATTATTAAAAGAATAAAAAGAAAATTAAGAAGAGGTTGTCATTATTATTCTTGCAAAGTCACCAAAAAATAAATTATAACAAATATAGAAACTAAAATAATATGACGATGAAGATGATGCTTAGAAAGTTAGAATGAGGAAGATAATATCATTTAGATGATTTAGGTTAAGATGAGGACTAGATAAGGAAAGTGACATCAATTGCCTAATTATTTGGGGTTTTAGAGATACAAAATGAGGGAGATGACTAAAATTATGGTTTAATTATTTTTGGTTAAGGATTATTAAGTTATTTTAAGGAATTAATTAATTGATTTATAATAAATTTAGAAATTAATTAAAAGTTAATTATAATAATTATTGATTCATAGTTTAATTTAAAGCTAATTTGAATAAAAGATGAAAAACTAAAAGTCCATTAGGGTTCCACCTGGAGAGGGGAGAGGAGGTGGATGATTTAAAAATTTTCAATAAAGATCTATATGTTATATCCAATTTTATTTTACCCTGTGAGATGTTAGGGATAACATTTTCTATCAATCTTAGGCAATTCAAACACAATATCAAATATAAAAGATAAGAACAATAAGGCATGCGATTTTTATATGGAAAATCCTCACACTAACTATGACGATAAAAACCACGAGGTCTAAGACCTATTAATCTAAATGCACTAGATGAAATCAAGTTACATAGATTTACTTGACTGCTTTACCTTAAATATTTACTCTCCGGTAGGTACAACTTGATTCATATCCACAACATAGCAACCCTTGATTGCTCCAGTGGATCACTTCAGCTTCCTTGAAGGGATGAAGGTCTTCAAAATAATATTTAAAGAATAAATCCTTGAATGAGAAATTGAGAATGGTGTGGCAATCTAGGTTTTGTCTCTATGAGACCCTTTTCAGAGAATAAAGTCTCTCAACAATCTATCTCCAATCTCTTCAAGATCTCTAACCTTCAAGGGGTTATAAGGAAGGTATTTATAGGCAAAAGTTTGAAGAGTTTTGATTTTGGAAGGTTTCTTAATTGAAATTTCGTGAAAAACTTGGTAGAATCAACATGATTGCTCGAGCCAACTCACTCATCCGCTTGAGCGCCTCAAGCACTTGAGTGGTATGGCTCACTTGAGCGGTCCTAAGCGCTTGAGTAGTCTTTAGTGCTTGAGCGCTCTAGGCCACTTGAGCAGTCTTGCTCTCTTTCAAAAATCAATTTTAAAATCTTTTTAAGTTCAAAACAAAATTGATCATCTTTAATACCTCAACATAGCCTAATTAACATAAGTCAAACCTCTTTAAACATGTGACTTCTCAATTGGACAAACAACAACCCTTGATCTTCAATGAAGAGTAAGTCACTAACTAGAAAGACTTCTATGACCAAACATTACAAAGAACAAAATTGCCAACATATAGGCAAGACTTACTGTCTTAACAATCTCTCCCTTTGACAATTTTGTGATAAAAAATCGTTACATAAACCCACTTGAACTCTCATAACGGAGTTTACATAACACACTTTAATGCTCAATTAAAACTAAATTAAAGGAAAGCTTTGTATCAATTTATAGTACTTATATTTCAACCTTGTAACCTACACACATACAAAAAACTATACTAAAGGTAAAGTAGTGTGAGGGATAAAGTAATGTTGAGAAAGCAAAACAGGATAGTTGGAGGTTTTGCTTGATGACTTGTGAAAACATGAAAATGGAACAGATTTTTGTAGAGACACTAGGGCACAAAACAAAGCTTGAGAGGAATATAGATACACATAAATTAGGAAAACATAATAGAAGCTTGATAAGACACAATAGATCAATAATAATGCTTAGAAGTCTATCTCCAACCAAAAAATGGGTAGTGAAAACCATGGAAATAAGCTTCTATGACTCAAAATAGTTCTAGAGTGATAAATAGTTTAAACATAAATATCTTATAAGAAACATTTGTGTCAGGTATCTCTTTAAACCATCTAAGTTATGCTTTCATCAGTTGATATGGTTTTCTCCAATTTCTCAAGTTTAATTTCCTCTAATATTTCAATAATTTCCCTTAATGGATGAATGAATGAATGAATTGAATTAAAGAATTCAAAATTTTTAACTCATAGTAACTCCCCTTAAATTACAATCAATACAATAATTCAAATCAAGTATACAAAACATAAATAATAGAACATTTATTAATTAGGTGGCGGTAGAAGGATAGAGCTCGAAGCACCCTGAGAATGGATACAGGAAAAGATGTAGTTAAGTTATCCCTAAATCTCTCGAAATTGGAGATCCTAAGAGTCCATCTTCTGATGAAGTCGGGCCATGGAATTTAGAGCCTCATGGGCGTTGGGTCTACAAAAATAAAAGCCTTGTGTGTAGCTCGGGAAGAACTAACACAACCTCAACTCTAGAATGAGTCCTCGGAGCAGACTCTAAATAGTCTGTCTCCAGAATTCCACCCTACTCCATAGCTCGAAGCTCGTCCTCCTGGACAACTGCCTCTACATGCTGGCCTACATCATGTGGTTCATAAGTTGGAAGAGCCATCAAACTGTATACATGAATGTAGTGCTTGGCCCAGGAACTCCCATCCAAAAAGGCATGGGTAGCCTAGACCCCTAGTGTAGGATCAATCTTAAATCCCACATCCTCGAGTATCCGCGTGATGAAGAGGGTAAAGGGGAGAGTGCCTCCTCTAAAAAATAAACCACGAAGGGGAATGATTGTATCCAAGATGACCTAGCCAATGTCAAATTGTTGGCTTGAGAGAATGGCGTGAATAAAGTGAGCAGATGGTCAATGGATTTGGGTACAGTGTGTAAATGGGTAGAAAGAGTAAGTGAAGAATGTGGCAAACAACCATGTTAGCTAGGAGAAGCCAACAATCGGGATATAAGAAGGAAAGAAGCAAAGACCGCTATAAAGAGAAGTCAAAATGGTGTCAAGTTTCTCTCGGGTGAGAGCCTGAACCTCTGGGGAAAACAAAGGAATGAGAGCCTCAATTTGCGACATGCTAAGGACACATTGAATGGAATGGGAGGAAATAAGGAAAAATTGACCATGCATGGTCACCTGAAAGGTGACTCCGACCACAATATAATGCATGTGAACAAGATGGGGATAGGAAGTCCCCTAGAGAGAAAACAGAGTCTCCTAACCTTACTCTTGAATGATGATAGGGAAGACAGTGTCCTGAAAAGCTTAGAGGTTAATGGCATGCTCAGGCTCGACACACCAATATGTGAAAGAAGCGTAATAATGGTCTCGTGCCACCTGGCAGTGAAAGCGCTCAACTGAAAGATCATTTAGGTTAAAAAGACCCTGGAATGGGATGCCCTAGACGGTTTCAGTGACCTAGGAAAGGTCACCTCCCTATGACATCTATGACTAGCCATATCTAAGGTATATAATATGAAAAAACAAAAGCTAAAGAAAATCCAGAGAAAATCTAAACCACTAAAAATGTTAAACTCAATGCGTCGAACAATACTAGACAAATGGAAATGAAAGATATGAAGCGAACTGACCTCAGAAGACAAAAGAACAGTAACCCAGAGGGCTCGAAGAGGAATAGGAAAGTTTGAAATGAATATGGCGTGCTGGATGACCTTTATATAGCCTATAGGAGTGCTTGATGCAGATTAGCACTTGAGCGTCATGACTAACTTAAATCAAATTATTTATTACTATGGAAATATTTTAAAAGTTTCAAAGGAAGTATTCAATTTAGAATTTTTTTAGAATTTTTTTGAAAGAAACAAAAATAAAGCGTGAAATATTATGTGTTAAAGGTATTAGAAGACAATATTGTCTAATCCAAAACCTTACACATTCCCAAAAAAAAAAGAAAAAAGAGAGATATTATATAAGATTTTGATCACATCTAATAGAAACTAATATTTAGCAACATATCACCAAGCACTATCTTATCAGAAAGCTCTAACATGTTGGAAATTTATGTAAGGTTCCATAACAACTAACAACTTTTTCTGACGACTTGGTAATGGACCATTTGCACTTTAACTACATTCTTGAATTTAAATCATATTAGAATAGTAATTGACTTCTCTTTTGTGAGGCTACATATCTTGTAGGATGGGATAGGTGATTCATTTCATATATGAAATTTACTTAATTTAGTAATGCATCCAAGTTCATTATGAATCTAATGGTACCACAACTCCTTGAATATTTGTAATCTGTAATCTTTGTTTCAACTTCTCAAGTCTAGTCATTTTATCGGCATAACTAGTTTGCTTCAATTATCTCTCAACTTTATTATAAAACTAAGGGAAAGGATTATCACGCATTTTATATTAACTTAACCAAACATCTTTATATATCTTACATATATATATATATGTAAATTTAGGAAAACTTCATCCATTAGCCATAGTAAGTAAGAATCAAATATGGGATATGTAAGCTAATGGTGATATTGATGGCATCAAATCAATGACATAGTAGAAAAGTGGATTGTCTATTTTCAAACCTTTATATTTCATCCAATAGTAAAAAGGTTTAGGCATCACTTGAAAAGTAGTTCGTTTTTTACCTTGGACTATGATTTATGAATAAAGTTCTTCTGTTGTATACCTTTTGTGATGCCCCAAACCTAATTTAGGGGTTAAAAAAATAATTTAGAAAAAAATAAATAAAAAGTTAAATAAATTTAATTAAGGTAAAAATGTATTTTCGTATTTAAAATTCCTAGGTATCAATTATATATTTTTTGTCTTCTCTATTCAAAAAACCCTATTACACAAAAATCAAAGATTAGAGACCATAGGACAACGTAGGGTTGAAGATTTGGAGGTTTAAGGTTGAAGATTAGTTTTTCAGGTAAGATTCTAACCCTTAAATTAGTATTTTAGATTCGTTAATTAGTTTGAACACTTTAGATTTTCTTTAAAAAATCTGAATCTATGTTAGGCTTTGTTAATTTAATTTTTAAATAAAAAAGATTGAAAATTTATGAACATAAGTAGAGTTATTATTAAAGATTGAAATTTTTTGAATATTTGAATTAAAAATCTAGAAAAAAAGAAGAAAATAAATTATAGCTTTGGATGTGGAAAAAAAATAATATTAATAAATAAAAAAACCTATGAGTATGAAGGTAGAAAAATATGAAAGTTGAAAGCAAAGAAAAAAAAAAGAGAATAAGATTTTGTGGTTGTACATGCCTCCTTAGTGGAAAAAAAAATACAAGGTTGTTGACAAGTTTTTTTTTTATCTAATTTATTTCAAAATATTTTATTTAAATTAGGTTTCTATAATATCAAATAAGGAAGATTTTAATTTATTTCAAAAAATTTCATTTAAATAATGGGTATAAATTTTTGCAAATTAGCACGTATGGAGGAAGAAGAAGAAAATTAGAGAAAGAAGACGAAAATGTTGTCATTATGATTTGATTTAACTAAGAGTAGTTATATCATTTTGCATTATTGTTAATAAGCATTATTCTTAGTAATCGTAAAAACCAATATCTAACAAGGGAGGTCAATATAATATTTCAAAATAGAAAAGAAGTCTATGTAACAAGGCCAACCTTAGGAGAAGTTTGTTTAATTTTCTATAACAACTCGCCTAGAAAAGGCTTACTAAGAGGACAATAAGCCTAATTTGAATTAAAATTTGAAGTGAAATCACCATCCAAAACAGAATATAGAGAAACTAAATAAAATTGTAACACAAAATGAAAATACTAATAAAACCAAATATGACTAAAACCAAAAGTAGTAAGTGTAACAAAAATTAAGTCATAAGGCAAAGTACCACTAGAATGTATTCAAAAAGAAGAAAAAAAATTGAAAAAAGGGAATACATGTCTAACTACTAAAGATAATTAAGTACATGTGTTAGGATGGTCAATGCATTATAAAACAAACTTTCATTTCTACTAACATAACTATTATTTACTAACATAGTCTGGCATTTCATATAACAATATTTTAAAGACAATAAAATATTCTCACCAAAATCATACCGCGACCAAATCACATGCAAGTCCATTGTTGTAGTGCCCTTCTACTCTAAACACAAATACATATACATTATCTGCTATGGATGCTCTTCATTTTCAACATATTACTAGTGAGGTGTTTGATAAATCAACTTAATAACTTAATTTAAGTCGTTAAGTAAATTAAGCATGTTTGATAAAATAACTTAATATTGCAACTTAAAGTTATTTTTAACTTGAAGTCTTAAGTCAAAATAATTAACTTTACTCTTAATCTCAAATCATTTTTGCCTTATTTACCCACACTCATAAGTGTATATTTTAGAATTATAATTCTACATCCATGACTCATTTTTTATAGTAAATATTTTATGGTTATTATGTATCTACAAAAATATAGATGTTTTATGAATAAATTTATTGTTTAAAATTAATGAAAATAAATATAAGTTAAAATTAATAAGGGTAAATGTGTTAATTTGATGATTTAGAATAAATTTTAAGTTGATTTTTTCAAATAACCTTAATACTTAAATACAGAATAAGTAATAAATTTTAAATTAATAACTTAAGAACAATTTAACTTAAAGTTAATCATTAAATAATAAGTATTAAGTTTTACCAAACACCCACTAAGTCAATCGACTACCAATTTCTCTCTAATTGAAATATTAGAGGAAATTAAACCTGAGACATTGGAGAAAAACCAAATCAACTGATGAAAGCATAACTTAGAAGGTTTAGAGAGATACATAACATAGATGTTTCCAACAAGATATTTATGTTTGAATTGACTATCTCTCTAGAACCTTTCTAAGCCATAGAAGGTTCTTCCTATGATCTTTACTCCCTATTTTCTAGTTGGAGATAAACCTCTAGGCATTATTTTTGATCTATTGCATCTTATCTAGCTTTTGTTATGTTTGGTTGATTTGCATACATATATATTCTTCTCGAGTTTTGCTTTGTCCCTTGGTATTACTATATGAATTTGTTCTTTTTTCATGCTTTCACAAGGCATGAAGCAAAATTTTCAATTATCCTATTTTGCTTTCTTGATCATATCTTATCCTGCACATTGCTTTACCTTTGGTATAGTTTTCTATATGTGTGTAGGTTACAAGGTTGGAAGACAAATACTACAAAGTGATACAAAGTATTCCCTTAGTTTATTTTTAATTGAACATTAAATGTGTATTATTAAACTCCATTATGAGAGTTCAGGTGGGTTTATGTAACGTTGTTTTTGTCATAAAATTGCCAAAGGGGGAGATTGTTAGGACATTGAGTCTTGTTGTTATGTTGGCAATTTTTTTGTTTTTTTTATGTTTGACCATATAAATCTTTTTAGATAGTGACTTGCTCTCCATTGAAGATTAAGAGTTGTTGTTCGTCCAACCAAGAAGTCACAAGTATATCTAAAAAGGTTTGGTTTGTGGCAAGTTAGGCTCATTTGAGGTATAAAGGGAATCAATTTTGTTTTGAACTTAAAATGATTTAAAATTATCTTTTGAAATAGAGCAAGATTGCTCAAGTAGCCTGGAATGCTCAAGCACTTAGGACAACTCAAGCGAGCCTTACCGCTCAAATGCCCGAAACGCTCAAGTGGGAAGTGTGTTGGCTCAAGCGGTCATGTTGATTCTCCCGAGTTTTTCACACAAATTCAATTGAGAAACCTTCCAAAACTGAAACTCTTCAACTTAGTTGCTTATAAATATCTCATTATAACCCCTTGAGGGTTAGAGATTGTGGAGAAATATCTGATTTTGTTTAAGAGGTTTTCATTGAGGAGATCATTTTAGAGATCTTAGAAAGAAAGCCTAAAGTGGCACACCATTCCTGATCTCTCATTCAAGGAATTGATTTTTGAATCTTGGTTTGAAGGTCTTCATCCTTTCAGTAAGCTTGAAGTGATCCATTAGAGTAATCGAGGGTTGCTACGTCATGGACGTGAATCAAGTTATCAGTACCGAAGAGTAAGTCTTTAAGGTAAAGCTGCCAAATAAATTTGTGTAACTTGATTTTGTACAGTGAATTTAGATTAATAGGTCTTAGACTCCATGGCTTTTTATCTCCATGGTTAGTGTGGGGGGTTTTCCACGTAAAAATCTTTATGTCTCATTATTTATATCTTTTTATTATTTGATATATTGTTTGAATTGCCAAAAGGAAAGAATTGATAGTCCCTAACAACTCGCAGGGTAAAAGAATTGGGTATAACTTATAAATCATTATTGAAAAAATTTTAAATCACCCATTCACTCCCCTTCTAGGTGTTCCATTTGGTTTTGCAACAAGAAATTAGGATAAAAATTACTTTATATTTTGTAATTTAGTTTATATTGTGTTTTTAATTCGAAAATTTGTTTTTGTTAAATTTTAATATTGTGTTTATCTCTAAAATTGTTATTTGATTCTAAAAATGATTTTTGAAATGTTTTTAAAACTAAGAAACTTTCTACAATTAAATAAATAAATACTGGTTTTAGACGTATAAATAGATAAGTTTTATTTATCAAAAGGTGTGAATTTTCATGAACCCTAAGAGAACATGGTCGTTCATAAAAGACTTGAACCTCCATCTCTCAAATCTTTCAAGATTTTTCTTGAAAGCACATTTAGGTTAAACAAAAGTCAATGGTTTCATCATGAAACTTTGATAAGGGCTCCAAAGGATCCACTAAGGAACACATGAGACTGGTGATTTTTCCACATTATACCCTATGATATGGAATCAATTTTATTTATCCATTAATGAAATGTTTACTCTCACCAAGGTATTCATGTAAAGGAATAAACCAAAAGTAGGCAATAAAGAATTTAATTTGGGGATTGAGGGACTACCTATTAACCCCTTTCTTTCAATAATAACAATAATAATAATAAAGGATTTATATGTATAATTGGTAATCCAAACAAATAAAAGCTTAAATCTAATTAAAATTTTAAAATATACCAATAAGTTAATAATATTTTTATTTTTTTTTATGTTTATAAGAAAAGAAAAATGCTAAAAATTATTTATTAGTTAAGCATATAGAAGAATCTAGCATTAATGAAATTTTGAAGGATAAAAATGTAAATCTAATATTATAAAATTTTAAACACTACTTAACCTATTTTGCTATAAGTGATAAGCCAAGGTTAGTTTATTTAATAGAGTAAATAATTTTTTAAGAAAGGAAAAAATAATAAGTGGTAGGAAATTTGTGCTACCAAGTACACTTATTACACTTAAGGGAGTAGTTGTCTTTTTTTAAAATTTTTTTTTTTTTATCAAATACCCTTTTAGGATTCATCCTTTGATTCTTCAAAACCATCAAGCTATGGTTATTCAACAAGAAAGTTTGATTTTGCAAATTTTGCAATTTTGTACATGTTTTTTTCAAAAACATTGGTTGATTAAAAGACATTTATGTTCACACATTCTCACATTACCTAAAATTGAACAATGAGAAGAGTAGTGCTAGAGATTCCAATTTCCATATTGAAAAAGATTGAATAGTAGTTATCAATGACTTGACTTTTAATAGCAAATTGATATAGTAGCTATCAATGACTGCACTTCATCACAAAAAATTAATGGTGGGAATTATTAGAGAGACCACTAGACCCACAAGGATTTGGAAGTTTCAACAATTCAAATGGAAATGGACTCCACCTACAAAAATCAACTAACAAGTCAAAGAAGGCATGTAGCTTTATGAGACATCAATGAATCACTATTCTAGCTTATTATATTTAATTATGTGGTGAAAAGTATTAGCATTAGTAGGTTTTTCACAATTTTCATTTACCAATAAAAATATTCAAAGTTGAAACCAATATTTGAAAAATGCGAGCTTTTTTATCATTTTTTCTTAAATATGTTAATGTTATATGACTATTCTAATTCATCATATAACCATCAAAGAAAACAAAATTAAAAAGATTTTGGTCAAATCAATCTAAATGTTGAGGAATATCAATAAGTGCAAAAACTAGATTAGTTGTTATCCCTCAAGGATAAAAATATCGATAATCACGGATATATTGGTATTTCGATTTTACGAATATATCTAATATATCGGAGATATATTGGTGGATATTTTGATAAAAAAATATCGGTTAGCTTACAATTGATCAAAACTTATAAAAATGTAAAAAAAAAAAAAAAAAAAAAAAATCCTCTTAGAAATGAAATTA
Organism: Vitis riparia; assembly: GCF_004353265.1. Classification (NCBI taxonomy): domain Eukaryota; kingdom Viridiplantae; phylum Streptophyta; class Magnoliopsida; order Vitales; family Vitaceae; genus Vitis; species Vitis riparia. The sequence goes on along the minus strand of NC_048439.1, from coordinate 8,411,800 downwards.
GAAGTATAATAGATATTTTAAAGTTGTTTTGTTAAATATATATATAAATATATATATATATAATTTATCATCTTTGATAATAATATTATATGCATTAACAAAAAATATAAATTTTATGAGTATAAGTTGATTATTAAATTACATTAAATATTATTCGATAATAATATAATGATATTTGATTATGATATGTCTAATTTTAAAATATTTTGATATTATTGTTTGAATGAAAATAATTAATCATAGAAAATATATTGGAGTAAAGCTAAAATGGTGCATAGAGATGGTAGGAAAATTAACTTTTGGGTTTATATGTTGCCTCTTATTTCATTTGTAAACAAAAAAAAGTTTAAATTGCATTAATTAGGATGCCAAAGTTCATGATTTTATAAATGAGAATACTAGTGAGTGGAATCTCCCAAAATGGTAATTTAACTATCATCAAATTAGAGTCAAATTTCCATTGGACTTGGAATTTAAAAATTTTAAAAATTAATTGTTAAATTTTTTTTTACCATTTAACAAAAGAATTGTCATTATCATGTGGAACATTTGGAGTGATAAAGGAATAGGAGAGGATAGAAGAAGGCTTTAAATTAATTAGTTTTTCACCTGCAACAGCCTATCATGCGTGTAAGGCTGAGGCAGCCCATAAATCCAAACTCGAACCGGTTAACCGGCCGGTCCACCGGCCAGTCCATCTTTCCATTTTCATGAGACTGGAGCTTTTTAGAGAATGCACTCCATGAATATCTATTTATGTAGTAAGTAGTAACATGCTTCTCCAAATGCAAGAATACTTAATGCAACAACAAATTATTTTTTCTATTTTTTTTTAAAATAAGGTAATTATTATAAAAATAATAATATTTGATTTCCATTGAAAAAAATAATTTATCATTTAATAAAGGTTTTTTCTCTCTCGCCCATTTTTCTATGGTATCACAAAACCTTCTTTCAATACTCAGTATCCTTCCATACTCTAAGTCTAAAGGCCAAATCTAAAGGTTATATTTGGTTATTGGAAAGTAATAAGAAAAGAAAAAAAGATGCTAAAAAAAAGGATTTTTTCATGTGTCGGATCCCATCTAAAAAATATAAAAGAAAAATTAAATATAATTAAAATTAGTTAGAAATTTATGCATTTTAAAATTATTTAATATTTATATAATGAAAAAATTAAGTAAAATAAGTTTGAAAAAGCATATAAAAATAATTTATTTACTTTAAAACTATTTTTTATTTTCCTTCATTTTTTCTTTTTTACTACTTTTTTTTTTATTTTCTTTCCCTCAAATTTTTGGGAACCAAACATAGTCAAAGGAGAAACATCAATCCTTTTTGTATATAAATCTTCTAAAGTGGCAACACATATTCTCTTAAACACGAAAATTTTGGAGCTCTTCTACAATAGCAAGATATATATATATATATATTTTTTATATTTTTATACTTTAATTTTTTGAATAAACAATAAATTTTAGCATAAAAACCAAAAATATTTTTTGTAATGAATTGAAAAAGAAAAAATTTCTTCCCTTCTCACTTTTAAATCTTAATTCATAAAAATTGACGATGAAATTAATAGAGAGTTATGGGACCTTAGACCCATGATGACTTGGAAGTTTCAACAATTCAAGCTTAGTCCACCTACAAACCTAATATACTATTCTAGTTTAATTATATTTATATACATTTTCCCAATTTGCATTCACTAGTAAAAAAATCAAAGTTGAACTTGGAAAATGGGTTCAATTTATTTTAGACTTGGGTTGTGATTCATGAACATAACTATCAATGACTTGACTTTTAAGGCCAAATTAATATATGGTTTAGGAATGGCTTGACTTTATTGCAATAAATTGATGGTGAAAATTAATAAAGAGCTATGGGACCACTAGACCCACGATGACTTGGAAGTTTCAAAAATTCAAGCAGACTCCACCTACAAACCTAATCTACATTCTAGTTTAATTTTATTATATACATTTTCCCGATTAAAAGAATTCAAAGTTGAACTTAGAAAATGGGTTCAATTTATTTTTGACTTGGGTTGGGATTCATGAACGTAACTATCAATGACTGGACTTTTAAGGCCAAATTAATATAAGGGTTAGGAATGACTTGACTTTATTGTAGAAAATTAATGTTGGAAATTAATAGAGAGCTATGGGACCACTAGACCCACGACGACTTGGAAGTTTCACAAATTCAAGCAGACTCCACCTACAAACCTAATCTACTATTCTAGTTTAATTGTATTTATATACATTTTTCCAATTAAAAAAAATTCAAAGTTGAACTTAGAAAATGGGTTCAATTTATTTTTGACTTGGGTTGGGATTTATCTATCAATGACTAGACTTTTAAGGCCAAAGTAATATAGGGGTTAGGAATGACTTGACTTTATTGCAAAAAATTGATGGTGGAAATTAATAGAGAGCTATGGGACCACTGGGCCTACGATGACTTGGAAGTTTCAACAATTCAAGCAGACTCCACCTACAAACCTAATCTACTATTTTAGTTTAATTATATTTATATATGTTTTCCCAATTTGCATTCACTAGTAAAAAATTCAAAGTTGAACTTGAAAAATGGGTTCAATTTATTTTCGACTTGGGTTGTGATTCATGAATGTAACTATGATCAATGACTTGACTTTTAAGGCCAACTTAGTATAGGGGTTAGGAATGACTTGACTTTATTGCAGAAAATTGATGGTGGAAATTAATAGAGAGCTATGGGACCACTAGACCCACAACGACTTGGAAGTTCCAACAATTCAAACAAACTCCACCTACAAACCTAACCTACTATTCTAGTTTAATTATATTTTTTATATACATTTTCCCAATTTGCATTCACTAGTAAAAAATTCAAAATTTAACTTAGAAAATGGGTTCAATTTATTTTTGACTTGGGTTATGATTCATGAATAAAGTTCTTTTCTTAGAGCCTTCTAGATATTAAAGTGGAAGCAATATTTGGAAGATCGGTGCTTCTTTCTTTCTTCTTAGTTTTTTTTTCTTAAAATTTTTAATCATGTTATATAAGCATTCTAATTCATCATACAACCATCAAAGAAAATAAAATTAAAGAGATTTTGATCAAGTTACTTTAGATATTCAAGATTACTTACTAGTGTAAAAAACCTAGACTACACTAGTTGAAGTCCCTCAACATGTGTGCCAAATAATATTTACACCTCAAGCAATATTATTTAAAACTTTGTATATGCTTTCAAATGTTTATGAAATTCATCGTTGTTCTTTCTTTATAAATCTTTGATATGGATTGCAATCTAAACATTAGAACTTGTAGAGATGATGATAAAAGAAGTGTTTTCATGTACTCACTTTGCCTTATTCTTAATAAGACAAGTTTAGGATTAAAAATAAATGGATTAGGGATGAGTTTAAGATTTTTATTTTATATTTTAAAAATTCGGATTGGAATTGAAGGGGATTATTTCTTTGTCCCACTCTACCTTACCTGATTATATATATAAAAAATAAAAGATTATATTTATTTTTAACATATATAAAATAAGAAATTTACTTTTCTTAAAATAAAATTGTAAATTTTGTTTATTTTTTATGTAGTTTAATTTTTTTAAAAAGAAATTGATTTTTTTAAAATAAATAAATAAATAAACTAGAGAGAGTTAGTGTGAGAATTTCTCATACATGTCCCACCTTGTTAATTTTTTTTTTATTTTGTTGGGTAGGGATGAAAATATATATAAATAAATATAATTTAATTTCTTTTTAAGAAATTGAAAAAAAAAATGGGATTGTCCTAGTTTTAAAATTATTTATTTATTTTAATTTTGAGTTTATGGAGTATAACATTCAATTAATACAAGATAAAAATAATTATATTTGATTTCCATTGAAGAGAATAATTTATCATCTAGTAAAGGTTTCAACCTCTCTCCATTTTTTTCAATGGTATCATGGGCATGGGCATGGGCATATATAGAACCTTTATTCAATACTCTTATCTTTCCATGCTCCAAATCTAAAAGCTATGTTTGAGTCTTGAAAAGTAATAGGGAAAGAAAAAAATAACCAAAAAAAAATGTTTTTTTTTTTCATATTTGGTTTTGCTTTGAAAAATAATAAAAATCAAACCAAATATAATTAAAATTAGTTAATCTTTATTTAATAGAATAAAGTGGTTGTTGCCTTCACCGCATTTCTTTCCATGTCATGGAAGCCAATAGTAGTTAATTATGTAAATATTATTGAAAACAAAAATCTCTAATTATTCAAAATATGTTAATAACTTGGAAAGAGTATAGGAAACAAAATAATAGCAAAAGTATATATATTTCTCGATAAAATTGAACCATCTTTGACACCAATAAGGGTTAATGTAAAGAATGGTTGAAATTCCTAATGATATCATGATATATGATATAGTAAAACTTGCAAAGAAAACCACAAGATCGATATTATACCATTTTGCATCACTTTTTTCCGAAGACTCTAATGGTGGGTAAGGTGGCTTAACATTTATGCTGCATTTTCTCTTTAATGGTGGTCCACAAAGGAAAGGATTATCTTCATAGTTACTTTCATCAAATATTGCAAATTATGCATTCATATCTTAAACTCTTCCAAAGATGCTACTGTGAGTCACATTGAACACCACTAAAAAAGTTAGTCTAACCAATTTTGGAGGAATTTCTCCACTTAGTTTATTATTAAAAAGATTTAAGCTCTCTATTTGAGAAAGATTGCAAAAACTATTTGAAATGGAGCCCTTTAGTTGATTGCGAGACAAGTTCAATGCATGAATCAAACTTAACATTCCAAGTTCATGAGAGATTTCACCTATTAAGTTGTTACATGACAAGTCCAATCCAAACATGAAATTAAGGATGCCACCTTTATAGGAGTCATGTCTGTTCTTGGTGACAAACTCAACTTCATTTCTTTCCTCATATTGCAGACTTTGGTGGCTCAAATCTACCATTGAGTAACTTGCATATACACGATGAGAATCCCATTCATACATGGAAAAAAAAATCAGAATCCTCATCTTTTTCCTCCAAATTGTGAATTTTAACCTCCATCAAAAGAAATATGAACCTAAATAATGTTAGTAGTAAACATTTTTATTTTAAAATAATTTAAGTGATTAAATAATATGATCTAGAGAGTTTTTTTTTTTTTTTTTTTTCCTTTCCTTGTATTGTCATTGGAAAAATCTTTATTCAAATTTTGTATCAAATGAGGAAATCTATATAATTTATAAAATTGAGGATTTTTATGAGATGGTAGAGTCATTTGAATCTACAAATTTACCTACACTCAAAATTTTTTACTTTCTTCTATATTGATCATTGTAGGTCTAAATCTCTCGATTGGAAATTTTAATATTTTTTTTACCACTTTAAAGTAAAGAATCCTTTCCCTTAGACTGAAATGAGAATTAATAATATTAATGAGTTCAATATAAAATTTCAAATAAGGTTTCATCATCTTTCATCTCTATGTTTTCAAACTTTGTAATTTAAATTTGTAATTTTGACAACTTCACAATGGAAGTACCTTTATGTGTTACTATAGGAAGGTCCCAAGCTTCTTTTAACATATTTACGTGTTACAATCCTGTAAAACTCATCACAACAAATCCCATTGAAAATACATGTTGCTTTGGATTTGAAATGATATGATAGAATAGGATGTCTATGTAGGCCAACTTTTTTTTTTCATCACTTTTTTGCCATATGTAGTACACTATATTTTGCAAGAGAGGTGAGTCGAGCTCCCTTTTGTTTTTTTCATCACTTTTTGCCATGTGTAGTAGTTTTTTTTTTTTTTTTTTATTCGCAGGACAGGTGAGCTGTTAGAGAGGATATTCTCTCTAGTGGAGGTTGGTTAGAGACCACTTTTTCAGAAAGTGGAGTAGTGATTTTCTAAAAGGGGAAACTAGGGGAGGAAATGTAGCAGACGCTATTTAAGGAGCTGCAGAATGTCTTGAGGCTAAAAGAAAAAAACTGTGAGGAGTTGTGGGAGGGACAATGGCCTGGGAACGGTGAAAGCAAGAGTATTCTCGGATTTTTTTTAATGGAGGTTTTGGAGGGCAACAGGACTGTGAGAGAGGGGTAGAGAAAGACACATTAGAGAGCAAAGAAGGAAAGATTATGATATTCTAAGAGAATAGGTTTTGAGAGAGAACAACGGAGGAAAGTTGTTCTGTGGAGAAAGAGACAAGAAAACACTTAAAGTCGAGCAAACTCTGCTTGGAGAGGAGACTTGCATGTATGGTCACCGTGAACTTCGCACTCTATCATTTTCACATTATTCTACTCCATTTTTCTGCAAATTTCTGGAATTGGTGTGGCCATCACTAGTTGTTTGGTCTATTTTGTTGAATCTGTTTATTTGCATACATGCTCTCTTTGATTTTTATCTTGGTTTCCTTGACTCTTCCTGTAAGTAGCTGATGCGCGGCTTCATCCCTAAACTTGATATTTATAAGAATCATGTTTGTGTACTTTGTTAATTCCACTTGTTATTAGCCCATGGATGTCATCTGAAATGAGGCTCTGTACATTCATGTTTTCCTTGATTTCCTATTTGCTCTTTCCTCAATTTTTACTCTGGCTTCTATCCTTGCTTTTTATTCCTCTATTTCTGGTAAGTTCGAGGTGCTGAGCATCTAAGCTAGGTTGATCATCTTGATTGGCATGTTTCTAGGAGAGCCTCATAAGAGCAACTTTTATACAGACCGGTATTTATGGATACTTGTAAGCCATGTGGATCACATTGAAACGCTTAGGAATGTAATGGAAGAGTACAAATGAGGATGAAGATTTTGTAGAGGGTACTCGGGCCCAGAACAATCTAGACAACAAGACTGCTTTGCTAATACCGGTCTATGTGAATTTTTTATTCTCCATTATCACCCAAACAATAGAAATTGAATGTATATATATTTCAATCATGGAAAACATGCCTTGCTTTTGCATTTCTTGGAACATACCTGAGTCCATTATTTCCCAAGATGGATAAGATATGGATCTTCTAAGGCTATGGAGGGCACCACATTTCTCTGTTATTCTCTTTAACGATGGGAACGAGAGAAAGCGGGTTCTGTTCTTATTTCAATAGATGTGATCATGATGAGCAGACATTTAGCCTTTATATTTATACCCTTCTGCCTTAGGGACCACTTCATTTAAAAGATTGGGTCATATGTGTCTCAGGCCCATCATCTGAGACACATATGGTATCAGGCTCTACACATGAGGTGTCCCATACTTTAGAAAACCGATAAAAAACAAATATGCGAAAGACGAATAGCTTAGTCATGAACCATTGATAAATATGTGAGTCCATATCTTTAACACGGTCCTCTCACCTCTTTGTGGTGTTTTTATTGGAAAAGAAACAATTATTTATTGCAGTGCTAGTGCATTCAAAGCAATCCCAATCCAACCTTCAAATACAAAGGCTTATGAGAGGGTTGATGTTGATGGTTCTGGACACTTATTTGGGTCTCAGCAAGGGCAAGGTTGTTGGCTAGTCATCAGATACGAGATACTAGCACTTTGGGAACATAGGTTGGATGTTCAACTAAGACTATTAACGGAGAAGGAGAAGGATGTTATAGAAAAGTTGAACTCACTTGAGGAGAGAGAAATATCTAAACGCAAAATCAATCTCTATAAAGATGTTTATAGGGATGGCCAACATGTCAGCGTTAATGTTATCTCATCAAATTTTGAGGGGTAGTCTGTTGTCAATAGGCAAAGGAGTTTATGAACAAAATGCCAATGGAACCTAATTCGGTAATCTGGAGTGTTTTACTTGGAGGTTGTAGGAAACATGATGAAACCAAGTTGGCCAAGTTGGTTGTAGTGAAACTAAGGAAGCTCCAGAGCATAAATTTGTCGATCAAGAGATATTCAACGCAAGCTGGAGATGAATAATCATAAATCCTTGAAGAAGCTACTCATTTTCTCTCCACGTGCATGAAATAATAGCTCCTTATTAGTATGGCCACCCTTCAGTTGCTGCATAGCCACCCACTCCACTAATTGGTTCACCTAAAGAAAATCCAGATAGCAATTCTGGTCCAAACCCATCATTGGCCACTTTGATCTTCTCGAGGAAACAATGTCCAATTCCTCTGCTCCTTCTCACAAGGTGTTAAGCAAGATCGCCTTCTGGAAAGAACTGGCAGAATGTCAAGTCAATCCTCATGCGGGATTCAAGCATAAAGTCATCAATAATCTACAGAGATGGGTGGTTGAAGTCAATGGAGCTCCACAAACTCTGCACGCCAACGAATTGTACCAGCTTTAGGTGAATTTTGTTGAGATATTAGGAATGTTTAGATATTAGGAATGTTGCGATATTAGGATATTAGTTGTTCTTTCCTTATATCATTCCTTATAGTAGGAATTTTGAGATATTAGAATATTAGTTGTTCTTTTCTTATATCATTCCTTCTTTGTATCATTCTTTCCCATTCTTAGAATGGTGATTACCCTCTATATATACTCTGTACATGAACGAATGAAATAAGAATGAAAAACTACCATTCATCAATTTGAAGATGGTACCAGAGCCATGGAACTGAAATCCTGGATATTTTGTCGGTAAGGCCAGCCATCGCCCCTCTTTCGCGATAAAAAAAAAATGAGTGAAAAAAATACAATTGTTTTTCAATCCTTCTGGTCAACCTTCAAATGCACTCAATGTAATAAGACTTGTCATACCAAAAGTCGTTGCTTTGAAATTGTGGGATATTCAGACTGGTGGGATCATAATCGTGATCAACAGAAGAAGGATTCCAAGAAAACCTTGACTGCAGCTATTACCGAAATAAAAATAAAGGCTAATGTTGCTGAGGAAGCCTCTGCATTGGTAGCCGCTACAGATTATGGTGGTAAGTTTTTAAATACTTCTACACCTGTTATTAATAGTGCATGGATAATTGATTCTGGTACTACAGATCACATGAATTTTGATTCTAGACAGGTCCCACCCCTTAGACCTTTCTCACAAAAAATTGTTTCCACAGCCAATGGTAACACAACCCCAGTCATTGGGGAAGAATCCTTAACTCTTACTGATAGTTTGAATTTGGATTCTGTTTTAGTTGTTCCATCTTTAAATTACAATCTTTTGTCAGTTTCTCAAATCACTGCAGCCTTATCTTGTATTGTCATTTTTTAGCCTGAATTTTGTGTTTTTAAGGACATCCAAACAAGACAGATGATTGGTTGTGGTATTAAGTGGGGAAAACTCTATTACTTGGACTTACGATCAAATGATTCAAATAAGTTGCAACAAGCCTTGATGGCAAATGGATCTGAGGAGGAGAAAAAAAAAGTCTAAAATTTGGTTATAGCATCGATGTCTGGGACATGCTTCCTTTAGTTATTTAAAAAAATTGTTTCTTAGTTTGTTTCCAAAGAGTGGTATTTCTGGTTTCCGTTGTGATATTTGTGAATTGGCTAAAAGCCATTGTGCTTCGTTTCCGTTAATTTTGAATAAAAGTTCGTTTCCTTTTATGGTTATACATTCTGATGTTTGGGGCCCATCCAAAGTCCCAACTTTGAGTGGTTCGCGTTGGTTTGTTACTTTTATTGATGATTGTACCAGAATGACATGGTTATTCTTGATGAAGACTAAAGATGAAGTGAACTTGTTGTTTCAAAATTTTCATAAATGATTGAAACTCAGTACAATGCAAATGTTCGGGTTCTACGTAGCGATAATGGTGGAGAATATCAGAGTTCTAATCATCAAAAGTATTTGGAAGGACATGGCATCATTCATCAAACTACTTGTTCCAATACACCCCAGCAAAATGGAGTCGCTGAACGAAAAAATCGGCACTTGTTGGAGGTTGTTCGTGCTTCCTTGATAGCAGCAAAAATACTGATATCTTATTGGGGAGAAGCAATAACATCTGTCACATACTTTATCAATCAAGTACCTTCTAACTCAATTAACTTCCAAACAGCTCTCCAAGCTCTTATTAATGTCGTAGTAGCCCCAACCGTCCCAAATCTACCTCCTCGTGTTTTTGGTTGTGTGGCATTTGTGCATCTACACAAACACCAACGCACCAAGTTAACTTCTCATGCATTGCAATGTGTGTTTGTTGGATATGCATTGCACAAAAAGGGATATCGATGTTACCATCCTCCAACTCGACGAATGTTTATTACAATGGATGTGGTGTTTCATGAAGATTCGATGTATTCTTCATTTGAGTCTGAACTTCAGGGAGAGTACTAAAAGGAAATTCAGACTCTCGATTATGATTATCATATCTATGAAGAGGATGAATCTGGACAATCTGAACTAGTGAACCAGGAAGCGGGTGAGTTGGATATGAGTGGTACAACTTTGGAACCAAGTAGTAATGGCCACCCAGAAACTAAAGAAGTGATAGAAGAAGGAAGAGACATTTGCACCTGTAGCTAAGATCAACACAGTTCAAGTATTACTGTCTTTAGCTGCAAACTTGGATTGGCCATTACAACAATTCAATGTGAAAAATACCTTTCTGCATGGTGAGTTATCTGAAAAAGTATATATGGATCTTCCACCACGATGCATGGTGTCAGAAAAGCAATGTCAGAAGGTGTGCAAATTGAAGAATTCATTGTATGGGTTGAAGCAATCCTCGAGAGCATGGTTTGAAAGGTTCACAAAGTCAATGAGAGATTTTGGCTATCATCAAAGTAATTCAGATCACACTTTGTTCCTGAAAAAGTAACATGGTAAGATTACGACACTCATCGTATATGTGGATGACATGGTAGTTACAGGAAATGATCCTGAAGAAAGAAAAGCTCTGCAAAATTATCTATCTAGAGAATTCGAAATGAAAGATCTAGGTCATCTGAAATACTTTCTTGGGATTGAAGTTTCTTGATCAAGTGAAGGAATTTTTCTGTCTCAAAGAAAGTATGTCTTAAATCTTTTATAGGAGACTGGAATGTCGGGATGTCAACCTGTTGATACACCAATAGAAGAAGGTCTGAAATTGTGTGTTGAGCCTAATCAAGTATCAACCGATAAGGGAAGATACTAAAGACTTGTGGGGAAATTAATGTACTTAGCTCATACAAGACCATATCTTGCTTATGCATTAAGTGTAGTAAGTCAATACATGCATAATCCTGGAGAGCAACATATGAATGCAATCATGCGTATTTTGAGGTATTTGAAGAATGCTCCTGGGAAGAGAATTTTGTTCACTAAAAATATTGATCATTAGAGTATAGAAGTATATATTGATGTTGATTGAGCCGGTACAGTGGATGATAGGCGATCTACATCTGGTTACTTTACCTTTGTAGGTGGTAATCTTGTGACATGGAAAAGTAAGAAGCAGAATGTCATCGCTCGTTCAAGTGCAGAAACGGAATTTAGGGGTATGGCTCTAGGACTTTGTGAGGCATTATGCCTAAGACTCCTCTTACAGGATTTAGATTACCTATCTAGGCAACCAATCCGATTGTTTTGTAACAATAAAGCCGCATGTGATATTGCTCATAATCCAGTACAACATGATCGTACAAAGCATGTCGAGGTGGACAGATTCTTCATTAAGGAGAAGTTAGATGATAAGATTGTGGAATTGCCTAAGATTCGATTAGAAGATCAATTGGCCGATATCTTCACCAAAGCTGCAGTCTCAAGTTGAGTGTTCTCAAAATTTTTAGGCAAGTTGGGCATGTGTGACATCTATGCACCAACTTGAGGGGGAGTGTTAAGATATTAGGAATGTTTAGATATTAAGAATGTTGAGATATTAGGATATTAGTTGTTCTTTCCTTATATCATTCCTTTCTTGTATCATTCTTCCTCATTCTTAAAATGGTGATTACCCTCTATAAATACTCTGTACATGAACGAATGAAATAAGAATGAAAAACTACCATTCATCAATTTGAAGAGATTTTTCTAAGAATTATCCCGTTGAAGCATTGTAGCATACTTTCCATGTTATCTGTTTCGACTGTGGAACAATTGGCCCTCTACAGAAATGGACCTTAATGCTTCGAAGGGCCGGGCACACTAAGTAGTCTCTATTGTTTAGAATTTTCTTACAAGAAAATGCAAAAAACTCACTTCAATACATGTTCAATTCTATTGTAGACACAAGGTGCCACTTATGGGAAGAGGCCTATGAATATTTTGTGCATCGGTCAGGTTTCAACCCAAGCAAAGGGGTTTATGCAATTCTTAGTCATGAGCCCTACTTACAGAGGCAGTGGTCTCTCATTTGGAAGTATTGGTTCACTAGATGACATTATCGAATCATTTCAATTACATGCTGCAGGCAGTGGTAAGGATCTGTATGGCACAACTAAGCATAAAAGGGTTCAACCTTTGCTAAGGTTAGATGTATACAGACCAAGAATGGCAAATCTACCTGTTGTCGATTTTCTTCAAATGGGAAGTCTCTAATCAGTGCCGGACATGACAAGAGAGTTGTTCTTTGGAACCTGGATAGCCTGCAAAGAGAGAGCACCACGGAAGAACACCAATTTGTAATAACAAATATCCTTTTTAGGCCAAATTCAACTCAATTGGTAACTATTTCGCATGATAAGTCTTTGCGATTGTGGGATGTAGCCAAACCAACCTACCGTTTGATTGCTTTTGTTATGCACAATTCATATGTTATATCCATGGATCTCCACTAGCCAATCATTTGAGATGGATTTGGAATGAGAGCTCTAGAATTTGACAAAATAGTTAATCAGAAAGAAGGCCATATTGTTGCTCGACATTTTCAGGCAAGACGATGGTTCACACCGAGAAGACACTTTATGCAAATGTTTCGAGCAGGGAGCTATGGATAAATATTCTACATAAGTCTCTTAAACATGGCCTTGCATCCAAATCCTGGGCAGATTATCTTCCTTTAACAGAGAGAGTCAGGAAAAGATCCAGAACAAACCTTCACTTGGATTCAAGAGTGCTTCTCCCAAAGTCAGAACTTCTCTCGAGTACATTTACCTTTTCGTTGCTATCAAACTGAAAGCCCTCTGTGATTATTGCTCACAACCTAACTGTGACTATGTTTAGCCAAGATGATGATTTCACCTTTAAGAGGAGTTTTCCAAAGTCGATGTTGTGCTCAATTATTCAAATAGTTGCGATGGGTTTCTCTGCTGGTGATCCAATTTGAAAACCCTCATCTTCGTTGGTGCTTCCCATGCAAAATGCTAATTCCCGTTGACAAAACGGAAGTAAATGATATGTTATTGGATATTGTGAAATTGATAAAGGGGCCCATCCGATCATGATATGTCTTGGTTTAGGGCATTATAATGGGGAATTGTGTAAAAGAAATTTTCCAAATCAAAGGAATGCACAAAGGGTGAAGCTGTGCATGTCTCGGAAGGCCCTCAAAACTTGATTTTATGATTTCCAAGTTGCTTGGGACGAGTACAGATTCTTGTGTGGTGTTGGGGATATGAACCATGGTTTAATATGGTGGTTTATGGATATAACAACCTATCAGATGTATCCCATACATTACCCATGCTATAAAATACCTTTCAAAGAGTGATGCCGCTCAACTTTCTAGATTATCTCAAGCATGACGATAACCTCAAAAATCTTCTCAGAGAAACGAGTGAATTGGCAGTAGGTAGAAAAATGGGAAATATGGAGTTGGTGGTGTAAATAAATCGGGTTTTCCTTGGCAATAAAATGTTGATTTCAATAAAATTTTGAACCCAAATTTCTCTTCCGACATGCATTTCTTATTTTCTTTATAATTAATTAATGTAAATAAATTGGGTTTTGGTGAGGCCCAACATCTATGATTGAATATTGATTGACTTTGATCTATTTTGTGATTTATATGTGATTACTCTACACTTGTGCACTAACCCTATTTCCATGTAAGCGCTCTCGTTTGTCACTCAAGTATGCTCCCATCTCCATCTTGCTTATTTATTCATTCTTGTGCATACTTTGCTTTGTTCTATATCCTGAACTTTGGTATCCACGATTAATCAATCACTTGCTACACTTGCCTTAGCCGATTAATAGAAACCTAATTTTTAGAACTTAGAGGGGTACTACTACAACTTACTACGGTATATTTCCAATAAATAACCTGACCCTTAGACTCTGACTTGATTTTCTCAAACCTACTTTTCCTTTATAGGAGTCACACTTACAGTTTTTTTTTTCATTTAAAAATAAAACAAAAATAAGTGGCGACTCCAAAAATAATTTTTAAAAATCAGTTTTTCAAATAAAAAACGAGTCTTGCCATCGAATGGGAACACATGCAAAAAATGCGGGTCCACAATATATCACATACTATTTTTTCTAAAAGAATGTGATATCTTTGTATATTATATCTAATGGATATGATATTCTAAGGTTGTATACATAATAAGATACGTTATGTTATGTTTATATTTAGTTTGTAAAATGAATAAAAAAAATGAAATGAAATATATATTATTTTTCAATATTTAATATTTGTTTAAAATAAAATTATATTGCATTCCAATATTCACTATTAAAAAAATGGAAATTTTCTTTTGTTTAGCAATATTTATGACTAAAAGATTTAAAATGTATAAATAATTTTTTTTATATTATGTTGTTCAATATATAACAATAATTTAACATATATTAAATTAGGGTTGCAATGGTTAGTTGAGTTAATGGCTAAATGGATCCTAACCCAAACTAAAAAACAATCAACCCAAACTCAATCCAACTTGACCTCTAACTTAGGGTACTCAACCCAACCCGATGTCATTTTTCTAAGCTTGGGTTGTACTTGGGTTAGTCAAGTTAAAGTCAGGTTGATCAAATTAAACTCGGGTTGATTGGGTTAAACAAGTTAAACTCAGGCTAATTGGGTTGATTAGGTTGCATGATTCAAAATCTATCCATATTATTTTCTATTTTAAATTCTATATATTTATACCAAAATTTAAATAGTAAGTAATACAAAATTTCAAAATGACAATAAAAAAATAAAAGTAAACTTATATATCTCTCTAAAAACAAAAAAAAAAAGTATATGATATAATTATAATTGATATTTTTTCTTTAAAATCTAAAATGAAAAGGAATATTATTTTAAAGGATATAAACACTATAAAAACATTAAATCAGGTTCAAGTTAGACTCAAGTTATTCAAACATGGTCCAAACCCAACCCAAATTGAACTCGGATTGAGAAAACTTAACTTAAGCTCAACCCAAGTATTGAAAATGTTTGCCTAAACCCACTCAAACATCGAGTTGGGTTTAGGTTAGGTTGGACCAACCCTTCCAAGTTTCACCTTATATAAAATAATACATATATTGGCATTATTTTACAATATATTTTATAAATGTTTTTTACTTCTTTTATTTTTAACTACGAATTTAATTTTTTAATAATTTTTTATTTTAAAAAATAAATTTACGATACATAATATATGTATACCCTACATACATAGGTGATCCCTATATAAATTTATATATATAATATATATATACACTCCATAGATATCTATATATGATTTTAGGATCGAACCTATCAATGAATAAAATAAATTTACTAATTCACAGTTCAATGATCGAACTGATGGTTGAATTACAGTTGAACTAGTAATATTATAAATATACCATTTATATGTTATTAAAATAAAAAATAATTATACAATTCAAATATATAAAGAAAATAAAAATTATTAATATTTTTAATTTTAATTTATAATAATATCAAATTAAATATATAGATATATTAATATTTTAACATTTTATTAAATAAAAGATATGTAATGTTTAAATGTGAAGATATTTATTAAAATTTAATTAATTTTACATATATATTAAAATTTATATAACCTATTATTTTATCATTTAAAAAATATTACATTATTTTTACTTATATTATTATAAAAATTTTGAAAAGAATCATGTCTATTATTATTTTGGTTTGCAATATTAAATAGAAGGCATAAAGTAGTTGAGTAGAGTTAAAACCCTTTGAGCCTTAGGTCCAAATGTCAAATCCTCATCTCTCCCATTCCCACATCAAAATCAGATGAGGGAAGTTTGTAATGGCCATTCACCCAGAGCAAGTTACAATGCGTGAGATCCAGTAGATAGCCCGCATGGACTTTAGGTTGTTGGGCTTGAGGCCCAATTTGGTTGGGCGCATTCTGCCACAAAATAAAGGGATCCAAACTTGAGCCGGTAGACCAGTTCACCGAGTTAGTGGTTAAACCGTTGATTGCTCGGTTCAGTGGCGGTTTGATAGCCATTCTGAAAGGCTCCGATCAAAGATTGGTCGACCAATCCGGTCTGGGAGAAAAGAAGAGAAGCGTGACAAAATAAAATTTGTCATTTGGTAATGAATCTTTAAATTAAATTGTGAGATATGTCACATGAGCTCTATACAAACAAAAGATATATAATAGCTTTCAAACTAAATAAAGGAAATAAAATATTTTAGTAATTAAGAAATATTACAAAAAATAAATAGAAATAATGAATTTAATAATTAAAAGGTAATTATCAATTATCAATTTTCATTAAAAATAACTTAAGATATTATCCAATTATGTTCTTCCAAATTTTATAAATGTTAATTTAATAAAAGAGTAATATTTCAAGGTTTAAAACTCCAAACATGTCTACAAAATCTCAATATGTCTCTTCAAACCTATAAATATATGAAATTATGTATATGAATTCTATATGTCTGATGAGACAATCTCTATATCTCATTTCTTCTTTACTTAGAATCCGACAAGCATTTTAGAGCCCATTTGACAGTGATTTTCAAAAGTGTTTCTATCCTTAAAAACAATTTTAAGTGTTTTTGGGATGAAAATAAGGTGTTTGGCAAATTTTTAAAAATACTTATGAAAATCTGGAAAAATACTTAAATGATTTTTAGAGAATCACTTGACAGGTGTTTTTTAAAAAAAACACTTCAGAATTTTTGAAATATTCCAAAAATACCCCCAAGTGATTCCCGATACCTCCATTTCCCTTTCACTTACCTTTCTCCTTCGTTCTCCTCCTCCATCGCTCTCCATCTGAAAAGCGCTCCACTTTCATTCAACATCATTTATCTGATCGAAGGTAACCCTCTGTTCTTTGCTTGTTTTTCTTTTCCTTGTTTTTAATGTCTGATTGTCTTGCAATGCTTGTTAGGGTTTTGGGTTTTAGGATTGTTTGGTTAGGAGGAAAGTATGAGAAAATGAAATGGTAAATCAATAGAGCAGTCTAGTCTCATTTCCCGGTACTTCTCTCTCTAAAACTCTCATTCTCTATTCTGGTTCACATATGCAAGTGCTCTGTTTAGGGTTTTAGGTTCACATATCTGTAAACCACATGTCTTTGATGTGATTGAGATCGTCATACATAACCAGGAGTAGAGGAGGATCTAGCTTGTGGACCGCTGATCGATTTCGTTGCTTTCAGGGCTCTGTATCCTCCCAGACCTTCCAACAGTGAGTTTTTATGGTTTGATTCGTTTGAATGCATATAAGCATATTGCATACTACATACACATTATTATTATTATTATTTAACCATTTGGTACAAGTATATAGTAGTTATGGCACTATGGTCCCCTGCATTAGGTCCCCTCCTTATATATTAGACCACTTGTTTCGGATTGGGGCTCATCATATAACTATTTGTGGGTAGGTTTGAAGGCCCCGTTTTCCACTTTGCCTTATAGGTATTTGTCAAGGTTTGCTCAATTCTATGAAATATTGTGAACCCCAATTAAATTTTTGGGTTGATCCGGTTTTGTTTTTTCACTCTTTCTGGTAAGGAGCACCTTCATACATGCATTATTGCATTTCCAGGAGCTGTAATATGGTGCTCGATATCTCTCATTTATAACATTTCAGACCCTTTTTTGAGGTGGGATGATCCCGCTTATGTCGGGTAATGGGTCGCCCAAACAATGACTCCCAAGGGTATGATGTAGATTGTCATTAAAGACACTCATACTGGAAAATAATCGGTTTTTAAATGAGATGATCAAAATTTGGACCTTAGGTTGTCTCTTTGAATCACACCCAACAAACAAATTCATGAGACACAAGTATATTTTTCGAGTGGCTAAACCTTCTCATTCTTTCTTAATTCAATCATCACATACTTCTTCTTTCATTAGGGTCATTTCAATTTCACATTTAGGCCGAGACCCATTTAAGACACAAACATAGAAAAGGGGAAAAACAGCTTTATGTATGAACAAATTGCCCTGCTATATTACCTTTAACATGATTGTATGAAAGCCCAGCTTTAATTCCTGTAAACCCTTAATTTTGCTATATTATTTGATATTGGGATGATCACTTCGAATTTCTTCCTCATGAAAAATACCACTTACCTTCGAAGTTGGTGTGTGTAAGAGTAGTTCTGAAAATCCTAGAGCACATAAATCTTGCTGGAAATCCAATAGAACAAAATGAATGAAAGAGAAAATATCCATGCAGCACGAACAATTCTATAGTGGAGGAATGCCCCTGTTGGAAACAACACTTAATTAGACACTCGTCGGATGTATGAGCCATTTTATAATAATATTTGCTTTCACATTATGTGCAGGCCTATACAAGTTAAATACTTGGTGCACATGTTAAAAAACGACTCAACATACTTCAACAAATCAAAAGGATATAGGTTCAAAGAAAAAACCGTTGTAAGAGCAGAGTAATGTGAGTATTATATATGCTATTTATGCATAGCTTCTTGTTCCAATTTATGCTAATTGAATTAATCTATCTTCTATATTTATCATATGTAATGTAATTATCTACAAAATAAGAATAGAGCAGTGGGATGGGAAAGGAGCCTATTTGTATGGGCTTCCTATTGCTTATCAAGAAAGGAGCAAACTGATAACTTTAAATTTGTGGCCTTGTATTTGTATTTGCATTTCTAATATAAATGTATGGTTAGATGTGTGGTAAACTACATTTAAGATATTATTTGTTGTTGATCATCTGATAGTATCAGTTATAGGCCATGGAACCAAGTTGATTCCTTGAAAAATTATTGGAGAAATGTTTTGAAGTGTTGAGTCCCATGCTTGTGATGAGAGATTAAATTGAGTACTTTGGAAAATTAAAAAGGAAATACAATTTAGGAGAATTACACAAGAACCTTGAGTATTGTAGTATTATATGTTCCTATCATGGTTACTTCTAGCCTGGTTCATATATATAAATAACTTGTTGCTTGAAGCTGTGTTGAGCTATGCTTTTTCTTGCCCAAACAATTAAAGGAAATGTTCCTTCTAGATACTTGAAGGATTTATTGTGAACATTATATTCAGTTGATAATATTCTTCTTTTTCAAAGAGGTAGAAAGGAGAAAAATAGATTTATTAATGTATTTCTTTTTTTATTTGTGTAGATGTCTTCTAATAATAATGATCAAAATTTTGATGATGAAAACGGTGATGAACATGATTTTTATCAGTTGGTGCTTGCGGGTTGTGTGCAGCTGTAAAACTTACTAGTTTCAAAGAAAAAAAACCTTGCAGAACTTCTTCCCACACAGGATACAAGTTTGTAATGGATGTCTTAAATGGCCATGAAATTAGGTGTTTTGAGCAATTTAGAATGGAAAAACATGTGTTTATGAATTTATTAGAAACACTTACTAAAAGGTATGGCCTAAAAGAGGTTTTGATGTGCCCTTAACAGAGGCCTTAGCAATGTTTATCACTACAATAGGTCATGGACTAAGCAATAGGATGATTCAGGACAAATTTCAACACTCTAGTGAATCTGTATCTAGATGGTTTGAGATTGTATTAGATGTTGTTTGTCTTATGGCCATGGATATTATAAAACCAAGTGATCCATAGTTTAAGGAAGTCCCTGATAAAATAAGAAATGATGATTGGTATTGGCCATATTTTCAGGATTGTATTGGGGTAATTGATGGAACTCATATACCTGTTGTGGTTCCTAGAGATAGACAAATACCATATATTGGTAGAAAATGCATGACTACCCAAAATGTTATGGCAGTCTGTGATTTCAATATGTGTTTCACAGTTGCATGGGTCGGATGGGAAGGTGCTGCTCATGATGCACGGGTCTTTTTAGAGGCATTAAGAAGGCCAGAATTGGGTTTTCCTCATCCACCTAGAGGTTTGTGAATGACAATATCAAACTTGTTTTTGTGATCAAATTTTATTATCTAATATATATTTTTTGTTTTTATTTTGTAGGTAAATATTATTTGGTCGATGTTGGTTATCCTCAAATGAGTGAATATTTAGGCCCTTATAAAGGCGAGAGTTACCATCTTCCAGATTTTCGACGAGGTAGTTCACCTAGAGGTAAAAAGGAAATATTTAATCATAGGCATTCTTCCTTGAGGTGCACAATTGAGAGAACATTTGCCGTTTTGAAGAATAGATGGAGAATGCTATGACAAATGCATAGTTTTCCTCTTGAAAAACAAGTAAAGATTGTTATTGCTTCAATGGCTCTTCACAACTTTATAAGGATTAATGCTAGAATGGATATGGAATTTAAACCTTATAATGATGATCAAGGGTTGTTTCCACTTAATGAAGAAGAGAGTAGAGTGGATTCACTTGTTGAGGAAGATGGTTCACATCATGCAAGAGAGATGGAAGAAGAATGTGATCGAATTGCAAATCTTCTTATATCTCATTGATGTTTAATTATGACTCTAATATGTAATAATATAATTTTTCCCCCTTTTTCGTTATGAAAACATTTGTCTTCTTATTTACTTTTAATTAGAAAGTTTTTTTTTTTTTTGAGAAATTAATAGATAATCATATATTGTTTTACCTTGAAAATTATATTTTATTCAATGTTCTTTTTTATTTATTTAGATGTTTTTTATAAATATTTTTTAAAATTTTATTATAGTGATAAAAAAATTATTAATTTTAAACTAATATATAATCAAATAATTTGTTATATCATGATTGATATTATTTATTAATCTAATTCTTCTTGTAAAAAAATTTATTTAAATCATAAAAAAAGATTATTTTTAGTTTTTTTAACTATATAAATGTATATATGTCCTTTTTGGTAATTTATTAATATCAAAAGTGTTTTTATACTTATACAATATATTATAAAAAACACTTGAAAATTATTTTTTCTGATTCTCAAAAAAGTATTTTCCAAGGAAACACTTTTAAGAAAAACGTTTTTATTAGAATCACTGTCAAACGGGCTCTTAATCTCATAATTTCTTCTTTACTTGTACAAATATTTTATACGACTACAATTTATCACTTTAATGATCTTATATTATATTTGAAAATATAGTTGTGTAATATTATTGTATTGTGTATGTTGTAATTATTTATGCATTGTTGAAATTATATATGCAACAAATTTAAAGATTATTTTTCATGGATCTTGGCCTTTATTTTTGTTGATGCTTTTATTTATTTTCTATTTAGTATAGTTTTTTTTTACGTCACACCAATATGCTTCTTCAAAATGATGACACAAAGAGAAGGCCCTGGCCAAGGCCCAAGGGGAACTCAAGGCCTAGTCTTTAAAATCTGGCCCAGGCCTAACACGGGCCAACATGGTGTTCACTCCAATTATTATAATAGAGATTCTATTAGTTTGGTGGAGCTTAAAATTTTAACTATAATTTATACAATATGATTTGTATTACTTGTATAATTAATACACATCTATAATTTGTTTACTTTAATGATCTTATATTTATATTTTGTATTAGACACATATAATTTAATGACATATATCAACACCAGTCAAGGCCTTGACCAAAGGAAACTCAAGGCCCGGTCTCAAAGTCAAGCCCATGCCCCTCTCATGGGTCTGCATGGTGTCCACCAATAACTTATCACAATATAATTTATTTTTACTTACATAAACATATTATATAGCTATTATTTTTACTTACATAAACATATGAGGAACAGAGGAATAAGAAGGTGGAGTCTTGGTCCAAAGCTGTTTCAAGGACTTTCGACTTGGCCGATCTTTAAATGGTAACATGTTAATCGAGCATTTTTAAGCATAACTAATACTCAAAAGATGTGAAACTCATGAGAATTACTATATAAAATATGATCTTTTTGAGTAGTAATCAAAACTCTCTCAACCTTTCTCTATCTAAATTCCAATGCACTCTTTGCCTATTTCTCTTCATTTTTTGTTACTTTTTCTTTCTCTTTTTAAATCCTATATAAAACTACAAATTTATAGAGCCTTATGGGTCAATCTTAAATTAATAGTTTCCTAATCCTAGTCAGACTTAAAAAGATGATTTACCAAAATATAATTAAACTCTATAAATATTGGTTTTCCTAAAATTTTAAAAATAATAACAATTTGAGTCAAATACCAATAAATTCAAATAAACTAATATATATAAGTTAATTTGGTAAATTTGTTAATTGGGAAAGAGCAAAGCTATTCTAATACTATTTTAAAATATTTATCAAATTATATCAATACCCTACATAAAAGTATTCATTGATAATCAAGTAAATTTATAGAAAAAAACGTCCAATTACTTAAGAAAATATTAGTTATATCAAGTATGTTGCACATACTTGATGCATATCATTGGAACTTGAAAATCTACAAGATGACTTAAAAGTAATTCAAACCAAATTTTATGATATAGTCGAAGAGAACTATTGTTTCAGTATGACATCTAAATTACAATTGTAGATGCATGCTTACTTTAATTGGCACTTCTTAAGTATAAAACATTCACTTAAAGTTTCACAATGTAATTTTGATTTTATTGCAATATTTTATTTTTAAAGACATTGAAATATTTTTTTAACATACAAGAAAAAAATTCATTTTAATATCTATTACAAAATGCAAACATTGAATGAAAAATAAACTATAAAAAATTTGTAATGGATATAAAAATTTATTAAAACATAAACAATAAAGAAATTAATTCAATCTCAAGTATTCCCTTGATCTTGAATATCTTTATTGAGAATGTTAACTTCTATAATATTAAAAAATATTACAAATATTAATTGATACTAAATCAAATAAAAATTAAATATTTTTCAAGTGCATATATTTTATAGTTTTCTTTTTATAAATAAGTTATATATTGAAAACAATAATTTTTAAGATTTGATAAAAAAAAAAAAAAAGTGCATTCTAGATTTTAGTTATTTTTATTTAAAAAAAAAAATCATTTTGTTGGAGAAAAAAAAAAGGATTTTTGCAGTTTGTTTAAAAAGAAAAAAGAAAAAATTGTTCACAATATATATATTTTTTTTGCAATTTATTAAAAAGAAAAAAAGACATTTTGCATTTTTTTTATTTAAAATAAATTGGCTAACATATTAATCTTCATTAATTTTGTAGGGTTATTTTACTGATTTAAAAGAAAAAATTAATAGTGGTTAAAATTTTTTGTTTCGTATACCATTTAAGCAGTACGCATGAAGTCAATGACATTCACTCCAATTTGCTTCCTGATTTGAGATTATAGATTCGTATTTGAAATGATGAAGCTTCATTCCTGAACTCACCCTTACTTTTGCCAAATCAAAATACGCTCACTTCAAAAGCTATGAGATATAAGATGAAATTTATTCATTTCTTCGTGGTATATAACTACTTTTTGTGTTAGTTCCAATTTGTTTCGTACTTTAAAATCAGCACTATAAGCATAAACCATTCTGGCAACTTAAGTTATATTCTAACTTCAAATAAGTAATATATGCTTTTTTTCGTTTTTAAAATCAAGCCATTTAATGGAAACCACTTCATGGACAAATTCAGTGAAGAACCTCTCCATTCATCCACCCATGCTGGTTTCAAATTGATAGGCATTCCTCATTTGCTGTTCTGGATCTTCAAATTTTCATGCTCAAACTACAATCAACTCAAGCAGCACACCTTCAATCCATGCAGGTTTTTTATTCGCCTTCAATCCCAGTGCCAGGGTAGAGGGGAAGACTCGAATAAAAGAAAATACTAGGTGACTGCATGCAAGGCTGAACTTTGGTGGAATGGTAATCTTGTCCTGACCTTTAGGGGCGCTGGCTTCTCTCACATCCAAGCTCTGTAAATAAGGTGATCAACCAGCCAAGCTCTGGTTTCTTAGACAGTTCTACCTAACCGTTTTATACATTTTTGTTCAAACTTCAGATAAGGTAAGCTCATTTGTGGAGGTTGGAGAGTTATGATCTGTTTGCACATGAAAATTCAGTTTCAACCATCTTGAAGCTTTAGATTCCAGTTAGTCTAAATGTTTGGACGGGAAGGCTGGTTTTTATTCTCAAATGACAGGGCTACATAAGAAACTAAGCATTGACCACCTAGGCCTGTGCATCACACATAGTATCAGATAGTAGATGCTCAATAAGAGTTTTAAAATCATGTCATCCCTCTGAGGCATAAGATCATTCATAACCATAACATAATCAAATGCGTGGTATCTTCCCAACATGCTTGCTGCTTTACATGAGCTGGTGATCCTCTGCTGCTTCCGACAATGGAAAATACTTGTACGCCTGTGATTGCAGGCCAAACATTCTTCTCCGCCTCACTCACAATTACAGCTTTGTTTTCCAGACTTCTGTTTCACAAACCTGCCGCTGCAGAAACAATTGCCATTTAGTACAAACTTATCCACTGTATTTACAAATTGTCTAATACAAACCTAATAACCACTGTTACTGACACATGGAGTTTTGTGCATAAATTTACTAGTTTGGGTAGTGATAACAGGGCTGACAAAGCAAGGTGCATGATCCAAAACCAATAAAGAAAGTATGATATAAAAGCAACTTGTCAAGAGATCTATCAAAAAGCAAGACAGACCCGATTAAAAGCTGTGTCAAGAGAGAACAAACACCTAAAAAATATTTTGGGATGATACAAGAAAAACAAATGTTGTAATTAGAAAGCCATGGCTATTTCAGAGGAAAATATTAAATTCCTGAGTGTTTCCAATTATGGAAAATGTAAAACATATTTTCCTTGGAATTTCCATATACCTGACCAGATCGAGAAACAGGATTTCCAAGAAGTAAAACAATCCAGAAAAAAAAAGAATTTATGGTAATTTGGTTTTTCCTTGGCTTGCCAGAATCCACCTTAGTTCTGAACTTGGATGAGATTAATCAAATTGATTCAAGTCCAAAACTACAGAAAAATCTTCTATAGAGAAAGTGGTACCTTGCACTGTAAGGCACCTTGCAAGTAAACCTGAAAGATTTACTTCTGCAACTGTTCCACCCTGAAAACCAATAATAAAAAGCCTTCCATCAACATTTAAACTATCGATGTCTCCCTCAAAGTAGGCCCGTCCAATATTATCCAGTATAACAGCAACACCTGTCATTCAACATTTTTGGAGTTAGATCTTCACAATTGGAATCAAGTGGAAGATGACTATTTATCTTTTCAAACATACCAGACTAGTGGATTTGGTGCACTAAAAAATAAAAAGCAATTCCATCTTCAACTGAAATTATTGTTAGGATACAATAGAATATACCTTTTCCTCCTGTTTCCTCCACCCAAGCAACAAAGTCTTCAGTCTTGTAATTGATGCACACATCTGCTCAAAGATCCTTACAAACAGCTAATTTTTCCTCGTTTTCAGTTGTAAAAAATGGTCGAAAACATGTGAAGACAAGGAATTGGTGCCATGAGATGAGGTAGAATAGTGATGGCAAACCTGCTGTAACAAATACCCTTGCTCCTCGGTATTTCGCTATTTGAATAGCAAACATACCAATTCCAATTGAACCCCCATGAACCTGAAATATTATCAGTCCTCATTTCACAATTCATCCATGCATAAAAATTCCATCTGGATAAAGGGGCAAAAAAGTTTACCATTTGGATTGTGCATCAATCGCCCATTTGATGATAGGAACAACCAAAAGTAACTCTTTGCGGTACTCATCTTACTTCAACATAAAGTTTCTTCTTTTGGGGTAATTAATATCAGCCATCCAACATAATTTTCCAGAGAAGGGTTGAGAAATTATCATGACAAACCATGCAATAAAAAATAACATGGCCTTGGATGCAATGAAATTGTGAGACACGATGTATCAAAATAAGAATATGATGATGTAATGTTTTAATTAAAACCATGGCTCTTCTGCCTCCCTAATCCAATATTGACGCACACACATTAAACACCAACAGTGTAAATTTGTGCGCATTGGACATTTTTAAACCATTAGAATATGCACAACCCCATCAGGCTAAGTTATGTACTGGTAAATATATCAGGCATCAGAAAAAAAAAAAAACGAAAATTCACCTGGAATGTTTCTCCTGCCGACAGTCAGCTCATCATTAAAACAGCAACCTCGGGAATACCGGCAGCATCCTTCAGAGAAACACCAGATGGGACAAGAAGAGCTTGCCCAGCTGGAACAGCCACTTTTTCAGCATACCCTCCACCAGAAGGAAGAGCACACACCTGTATACCACAAACTGTCGTACAGACATGTACCATGTACCATGTATATTATGAACTTGTACTCAGGAGGAAGCAAAATCACATACAGGATAGCATTAAAATCGGTGCTTTCTCTCCTAATCACTAATAGAGAGTAATGGAGTGGATTCCAGTGTTGCCATGATTCACAAAACATGAAAAAGGAGATGGCCAATAGATCCGTTACAATATAAAGCATGTTTGCTTAGTAGAATGGAAAATGGTTTTTTCATAAAAGCTTTCATTTTACAAAATGAAGACCATAAACATGTCCATTTCAGAACCTTTTAAATTGATAAAGTGCTTGCAGTTTTTAAAAACAAGTTCTGAAATAATTCATTTTCAGGAAATATTTTCGGACACAAGTTCTGAAAGTAGGCTACCAAACATGTTTTCTGCATCTATTTCCGTTTTGGAAAACAAAACACAGTTCTTATTTCTGCTACCAAACCAGCCCACAATATCTGGAAAAATTTTCAGTAAGCAAATTGGTAATGAACCCATAACCTTACACTGACCAATTTTCTTACAACCATAAATTTGAAAAACCAATAAGCTCAATAATTAACCTATACTGATACACAAAATTAATCATAAAATCACAAACTAATCATAAATTTCCCCAAAATTCTCAACAAAGACTCCTTAACACAAATACGAACAAAAAATTCCCGTTTTCGCAATCAACTAACCTCCTTATTTACACGTTCCTAGTGTTTGGTAGCCGAGAAAAATACAGGAACAGAAACGAAATCAAAATATTAGGTAATTGAAATACCTGATCGCCAACCTTCCATCGAACGACGGCTTTTCCAACAGCTTCGATGATTCCAGAACATTTGAGACCCGGGAAGGGACTGCCGCCTTTGAGGAAGGGTGCAAGCCCTTCCTCTGAAGCGTATCTGCCCGGTTAATGGCAGCGGCGTCCACTCTAATTAGAACTTCATCATCTCCAATTTCAGGGTTTTCGACTTCTTGCACTTGGAGAACTTGGGGATCACCGGAAGTAGTGATCACTACGGCTTTCATGGCTACAGGCCTGACTGTTGAAGCTACTTTTGGGATATGAATGAGAGGAAAATGAGGCAGTTAGGGTTTGGCTTCGAGGTGAAAATTAATTCTGAAGAATTATGAATCTTCCGATTCCGGAGGGTTTTCGGAAAGAGAAGAAGAAAACGGGGGCAGCAGTTAGGGTTTGGGTTGGAGGTGAAAATTAATTTGGAGGATTAATTTTGATTTGGGTTCAGTGTCTCAAAATGTGAAGACTCGAGAAAGAGGATCACACACTTTAGTTTTTTTCCTTTTTTTTTTTTAATTAAAGGAAAAAAAAACCCAATCAGCACATAGAAATTAGGTTATGAGATTCTTATTAATTTCTTTTTAGATGAGCATATTTACCTGGAATTTGGAAAAATTGGGTTATGAGATTCTTATTATTTTGAAATGGGCAGCCCATAATTAAATTTAAATATTTTTAAATTTAATTATTTTACAAAATATTAAAAAGAAAACTCATTAACAATATTATATCTGTGTTTTTTATTTTTTAATAAATGTTAAATATAATTCCAAAAAGAAAATAATTAAAACTAATTTTATTTAAACTAAAGTTTAAATGAACAAATAATCTAGGGGGAATGATGTAATCATGCGTCATTTAAAAAAAATTATATTTTTTTAAAACTTTGATTTTTTATTTTCAAAGAATATGTGTTTCGGAAAAAATAACCTTCAAAATATCTACTTAGTGAAAATAATTAATATTCCTAACTTACCCTCAATTATTAATTGTGTCATCCCTAACTTTTTTTTTAAAACAAATAATTGTGTAATACATTTATCAATTATTACAATAAAAGAAAAAGTGTTATTGCCCTTAAAAAGAAAAGAAAACATTACTTTGTGATTGATATTTCAATCATTGTTACAATAAATAAATAAATAAATGCTTCTAACAAATTTAAAAATTATTTTTGAATTCCCATACTATGCCAAACAATTTTAAAATGACAATTTAATATTTTGTTGAATTGTTTTTCCAATTATTTATTATTTTCTTTCTTCTTTATTTTCTAAAATCTGAATGTGAAATTATTTTAATGCTAAAAGTTCCTAAAAATTTGAATTTGTCTTTATAAGAGTAACATAATATGGTTAAATCTTGAAATAAACAATAAATAAAAAATAACGAAACTTGAAAATAAAAGCAAAGATGCTGAAATTTGAGCAAAGTACGTAAGTTTCAACTCATAGTAATTATACATCCCATTTCTTTCTATCCTCTGGAAACAAATAGTAGTTAATTATGCAAACATCATCCAACTAAAAGCATCTAATTATACAAATATGTTGATAACTTGGAAAGACTATCAGAAGCAAAATAATAGCAGGAATATATACATTCCTCGATAAAATTGAACCATCTATGACGCCAATAAGGATTGATGTAAAGGATGGTAACAAATCCTAACAAGATCATGATATATGAAGTAGTAAAACTTGCAAAGAAAACAACATGATTGATATCATACCATTTTGCCTCACTTTCAAAAGATTGTGATGGTGCGCATGGTGACTCAATACTTGTGTTGCATTTCCTCTTTAATAGTTCCCCACAAAGGAAAGGATTACCTTCATAGCTGCTTTCATCAAATGTCCCAAATTATGCTTTGGTATCTGGAACTCTACCAGAGATGTTGTTGTAAGCCACACTAAACACCTCTAGAAAATTGAGTTCAACTAGCTCTAGAGGAATTTCTCCACCCAGTTTATTATAAGAAAGGTCTAAGCTCTCTATTTGAGAAAGATTGGAGAAACTCTTTGGAATGGAGCCATTCAATTGATTGTGAGACAAGTTCAATGCATGAATCGAACTTAGCATTCCAAGTTCGTGAGGTATTTCGCCTGTCAAGTTGTTACATGATAAATCCAATCCAGACATGAATTCAAGGATGCCACCTTTGTAAGAGTCACGCCTGTTCTTGGTGACAAACTCAACTTCATCAGTTTCATCATTTATTGGACTTGAGAACCCCCAATTTTTCACCAAGTAACCTGCATATACAAGATGAGGATTCATTTCATACCAAGAATCCATGAACTGTCCAAACACGTTGTCCTTCTTTTTCATCTCCCCAAATTGGATATGGCCAAAGCATCTAGGAATTGGCCCTGAAAAAGAGTTGTTTGAAAGATCCATCAAGCTTATTTCAGTCAAATGACAAAGATGATTTGGAATAAAACCACTTAAAAGGTTTCCTCCCAGCAAAAGAATCCTTAGCTTCAAAAGTGCAGAGATTGAATTGGGAATACTTCCAAATAACATGTTTTCTCTAATATCCAAAGTCAATAGATTTGAGGAATTGAGAAAATCTCTGGGTATTAATCTTGTAAACATGTTCCCTTGCAAATGTAGATGCTTTAAATTCAGCAAGTTCTTCAAAGAAGGAAGAGATCCCGAAAGAGCGTTTTGAGAAACGTCAAGAAACTTCAACCCCTGCAATTGAGAAATCTCAGGTGGTAATTTGCCTTTAAAACTATTGTTGCCCAACACCAGTGTAATCAAATCGGTCATGTTACCTATCCAACTTGGAATTTCACCTGACATGTAGTTGTTGCTCACATCCAACACCAATAACCAAGAGTTTTTGGAGATTACATTTGACAGAGTTCCCGTGAACTGATTATTGCCCAAACACAAAACTTCCACCCGAGTCAAGTTAAAGTCCCTCGAAAATATTTCACCATGAAATTTATTATTTGATAATTTTAGAATCTCCAAACCTTTTGTTGCAAGCAACTGCTTTGGTACTTCTCCTGAGAAATTATTGGCAGACAAATCCAACACCTTTAAGGAAATCATTTCAGCTATCGAGGATGGGAGAATACCTTCAAAACCATTGTTGGATAAATTTAGAGACATAATATGTGGAATCATATGGGCCACATTTTCTTGAAGTTGTCCATCCAATTGATTGTGTGAGATATCTAATGAACTGATACGGGTAGTAGGTCTCAGGGAAAGTTGACCCATTAAAGAGTTATTCCTCAGGACTAGAAATTCTAGTCTCGTATTGTTTGAAAGCAGCCAATTGGGGAAACTTCCTGTCAATTTATTATGGGAGAGATCAACCCTCATTAACCTGAATTGGTATTGAAGAAAACCAGGAAGGTCACCGGTGAGCTTACAGCTGGATAGAGAGAGAACCTTCAACTGAAACAGGGGAACCCAACCAACTGGATATTCAATTTCTACCTCAAATTTGTTGTTATCACTTCCAAGTATGACCACTTGAAGCTTGGAGTGATTAGCAAAAGAGCTGAAAGAGAATGAACCCTCAAACTGATTGTAACTGAGATCGATGTACTCCAGAGATGTGAGATTAGGTAACAGAGGGGAAGAAAGATTTCCGGAGAATAGGTTGGAAGAGAGATCCAATAACCTCAGAGATGTCAAATTATTCAAACATGGAGGAAGGATCCCTTGGAATAAGTTGTAAGAAAGATCTAACTCTTGAAGCTTATTCAATTCGCAGAAGCCTACAAAAGAGGATAAGACATGTAACCAATCATCTCCTTGTCTTGTCAATGCCCCCAAACTTACAACTAGTTGTTACTTACGGTTGATGAGGTCTTTATGAATTAAAAATAAAGTTTTTCATTGCATACCAAAAATTAATAGACATGTATGACTTAATTGGCATAAAGAACAAACAAGATATTAAAAAAGATAACAGAAAAACTTGTAATCACAATATATATATACCTTGATTTGGTAAGGAACCGTTGAGGTGATTTCCAGCCAGAGATAAAGACTTGAGAGAAGACAACAATCTTATAGACGATGGAACGATCCCACTAAATGAATTACCACTCAAATCCAATACCTCCAAATTGCTTAAGCTTGCAAAATCTATCAAAAGAAAATCAAAATAACTAGTGTAATAAAAGTTATTGTTCTTAAATCAAAATAAATTAAAATGATTTAAACAAACTACCTTAAAAAATGATCAAAGCCTATCAATTTACCTTTTTTCATACCAAACTAGAAAAATGCATTTGTCTTATAAAAGTATCTAAATTTCCAACTACCTTTTTTTTTTAATCATTTATCATATTCAACAATGACTATAATATTTATGATCTTCTTAAATAATAATCTTTTATTCTAAAAATTATTCTTCCTTGAATCAGTTTTCTCCAAATTATTGGGTTTTTCAAATCCATAAAAAGAAAGATGAATATAAACGATGTTAGGAGTTTTTTAAAGTGATTTAGTATTATAGTCTAGAGATAAATTTGTTTTTCTTCATTTCCTTGAATTTTCATTGAAAGAATTTTTATTCAAATTTTGTATCAAACAAACCAATCTCATTATACTTACTCTCAAAAATTAAATTTCCTTAATTTTTTGTTACCAGTTGCATTGTTTCTCCGTAAATCTATGTAACTCTTAATTAGAGTTTAAAGTATGCTTGATTCTTGAAAAGCAAGAAGGAAAAGAAAAAATAAAGAAAAATAGTTTTCTTATATTTGGATAAAATACAAAAAAGGTAAGAAAAATACTAAATAAATAAATGATAAAATATTTTCTTCCCTATTTATCTTAGGTAATGTTTACTACCTAGAAAGTTTGAGGGAAAGGAAATAGAGTAAGGAAAAAAAAAAGAATGATAGAAAAAGGTCAAAAAAGAATTTAAAAATCATTTTCTTGTTTGGTTGTCCATACCAACTTTAAGGGAAAGAAAATTCAATTTTTGAAAAATATACTTTCTTTAAACTTTCTTCACCTTTTTCTTCCTTATCATTTTTTATTGGGATGAAAAAATTTGCCACTTTCCTTGATTTTCCTTTATTTTTCTCCTTACTTTTTTCATGGTTACTTACAATTAGTTGTTACTTGTTGTTAATGAGGTCTCTATGAATTATTCTTTTTCCAAAATTTTATGACTTCCAAATTATTCTTTTTTGAACTTTTATGATCCTCCATCTTTCTCTACTTCTAGAAATAAATGTTTCAATCTACTTATTATTTATCAGAATCTCCTTTTCTATTAATTTTAAAAACCTTTATATATTTTTTGCATAATTAAAACTTGAATTCTATAGTTAATTACCATTATAGACTTTTTAAGAACAATTGAGATGTAAAATGAGTTAGTAGAAGTAAATAGTATCTTGAGGTCAATTGAGATGTAATTTATTATTTTATATTGTGGATCTTTATTAACACTTATTTTTAAGACTGTTACAGAATCAGAATCATAATCTACCTTATTTATGTAGTTGACTTACCTTAGTTATGTATTGATTATAGGCTTGATTATAGGATGTAAATATAGGAGACTTACCTTAGATAGACTAGCATAGCATGTATAAATAGAGATGTTTCTGTTATGAATAAATATACAGCTTACATATTCTCTACAGTTTACATGGTATCAGAGCCACGTTTGGCTCAAGGGAATTTTCTGGGTTTTGGGTTTTGTTCCTAACAATCTGGAACAGTAACCTGTTATGTTTTTTTTTAGTCTGGATTACGTCACCACCGACCCAGGGAGGAGCGCATTCTTGTTTCCGGAGTGTGGGAGCGCGTGAGGCCGCCGTTTCTTCACCGATTTGACTTTTCGACAGTTCCCATCTCTTGATTTGACTTTCCGACGTTTCTCATCTCTTTCCGACCATTCTCAGGTGGCACTCCAGTGTTCGATCAACTGTTGAGAGGAACATCTCCTTGGCAGGTTCTGTCCCCTTTGATTTGTTCTCTGATTCCTTGTGGAAATTCATTTTGGGTATCAGTTGTTTTTGGTTTGCTGCTAGAATTATATTTATTGTGGCAATTGAATATCAGTTAAAATGACTGACAACAAAGCTTCTATAACCGAAATAGTTCCAGCACTGTCCAAAATAACTGATCATAAATTAAACGGCACTAATTATCTGGAATGGAGCAAGACGATTAGAGTTTATTTGCGTAGTGTTGAAAAAGATGACCACCTGACCATGGAAACCCCTGATAATGAAACTAGAAAGACTTGGATAAGGGATGATGCACGTTTATTCCTACAAATAAGGAATTCTATTGATAGTGAAATTGTTGGACTACTTAATCATTGTGAGTTTGTTAAAGAATTAATGGATTATCTGGAGTTCTTATATTCTGGCAAAGGGAATCTGTCCCGAATGTATGATGTGTGCAAAGCCTTCTATCGTGCTGAAAAGGAGGCCAAATCTCTCACAACTTATTTTATGGATTTTAAGAAGACTTATGAGGAGTTGAATGTACTTTTACCTTTTAGTACTGATATTAAGGTGCAACAAACTCAGAGAGAAAAAATGGCAGTAATGAGTTTTTTAGCTGGTCTTCCATCTGAATTTGAAACTGCTAAATCTCAAATTCTTTCCAGTTCTGAGATTGGTTCACTTCAAGAAGTGTTCAGTAGAATTTTGCGTACTGAAGGTACCTCATCTATCCAGCAGACTAATAATGTTCTTGTTGCCAAAGGAGGAAACAATGATACTGGGAGAAAATCAAACAACAGGGGAGGAAGCAAGACTTCTGATAGCTATAACAATGATTCAAGCAACATTGTTTGCTACTACTGTCATGAGTCGGGCCATACCAAGAAATATTGCAAGAAATTACAAAACCGTAATCAAAGAAATCAGATTGCTAATGTTGCCACTGCCTCTAGTACTTCTTCAAGTTCTTCTGATAAGACGGTCATGGTCTCAGCCGATGAGTTTGCAAAATTCTCTCAGTATCAAGAATCATTGAAGATTTCTACTCCGGTTACTGCTCTTGTTGAGACAGGTAAAACATGTCTTATCTCCTCCTCAAACAAATGGGTAATTGATTCAGGTGCCACTAATCACATGACAGGTAATCCTAAGACATTCTCTAGTTTTCGATCACATTTAGCCCCTTCTCCTGTTACCATTGCTGATGGGTCAACCTCTAATGTTGTGGGTTCTGGGACTGTCAAACCAACATCCTTTATCACTTTGTCATCTGTTCTAAGTTTACCTAAGCTTGCCTTTAACTTGATATCTGTCAGTAAACTTACCAAAGATCTGAACTGTTGTATCTCATTCTTTCCTGACCATTGCCTTTTTCAGGATCTTATGACGAAGCAGATTATTGGTAAAGGACATGTATCTGATGGTCTTTACATTCTTGATGCGTGGGTACCTCGGTCGGTTGCTTGTTCTAGCATCGCTTCTTCAGTTAAAGCTCATTGTCGTTTGGGACATCCCTCTTTACCAGTGTTAAAGAAGTTATGTCCTCAGTTTCATAGTTTACCTTCGTTTAATTGTGAATCATGTCATTTTGCAAAGCATCACCGTAGTTCGTTAAGCCCAAGAGTTAATAAGAGGGCTGAATCTATTTTTGAGTTAGTACACTCTGATGTTTGGGGGCCTTGTCCTGTTACTTCTAAAACTGGATTTCGATATTTTGTTACATTTGTGGATGATTTTTCTCGAACGACTTGGATTTATTTTATGAAGAATCGGTCTGAAGTTTTCTCTCATTTTTGCACATTTTGTGCTGAGATTAAAACACAGTTTAATATCTCTGTACGAACATTGAGAAGTGATAATGGTAAAGAATATATGTCTAACTCATTTCAGAGTTACATGACTCAACACGGGATTCTTCATCAGTCCTCTTGTGTGGATACTCTTTCTCAAAATGGAGTTGCTGAGAGAAAGAACAGACATTTACTAGAAACTGCCCGGGCACTCTTGTTCCAGATGAAGGTTCCTAAACAATTTTGGGCTGATGCGATTTCTACTGCTTGCTTTTTGATTAATCGCATGCCATCTACAGTACTCAATGATCAAATCCCATACAATATATTGTTTCCAAAGAAGTCTCTATTTCCAGTTGAACCACGAATTTTTGGAAGCACTTGCTATGTTCGAGATGTAAGGCCATCTGTGACGAAACTAGATCCCAAAGCCCTGAAGTGTGTGTTCTTAGGGTATTCTCGTCTTCAGAAAGGTTATCGATGCTTTTCTCCTGATCTCAACAAGTATGTGGTATCGACTGATGTGGTATTTTCAGAAGATACACCTTTTAATTCTTCACCCCTAAATTCAGAAAGTGAGGGGGAGAGTGAAAATTGGCTCATATATCAAGAAACCATCCCAAGTACTCCCACTGATTCTTCTGAGCAACCACATGTTATTGTTGACTTACTGCCTGCTCCAACTAAGCCACCAATTGTTCAAGAATACTCCAAGCATCAGGAGACAAAAGATACATGTCCTGCACCAACTTCTTCGTTATCTGATCCTCCCAGTGACCTTGACCTCCCCATTGGTCTTCGTAACGGTAAACGTCAATGCAAATCAGTTTATTCCATTGCTAATTTCGTTTCTTATGATCACTTGTCTCCTTCCTCGAGCGCTTTTGTTGCCTCTTTAGATTCTGTCTCTATTCCCAAAACTGTCAAGGAAGCCTTGAATCACCCTGGATGGTATAATGCAATGCTTGAGGAAATACAAGCTCTAGAAGTCAATCACACATGGAATCTAGTTGATTTACCAATAGGAAAGAACGTTGTGGGATGTAAGTGGGTCTTTGCAATAAAAGTTAATCCTGATGGCTCAGTGGCACGACTGAAAGCCAGACTTGTAGCTAAAGGCTATGCTCAGACTTATGGGGTGGACTATTCTGATACTTTCTCTCCAGTAGCCAGACTTGCTTCAGTCCGCCTAATTATATCAATTGCTGCTTCTCAGCATTGGCCCCTGCACCAGCTGGATATCAAAAATGCATTCCTTCACGGAGATTTCCAGGAAGAAGTATATATGGAGCAACCACCTGGGTTTGTTGCTCAGGGGGAGTATGGGAAAGTGTGTCATCTCAGAAAATCTCTCTATAGATTGAAGCAGAGTCCTCGAGCTTGGTTTGGCAAGTTTAGTGAGGTGATTCAAGAGTTTGGGATGAACAAAAGCAAAGTTGATCATTCAGTCTTCTATAAACAGTCAGCAAATGGTATTATTCTTCTCGTTGTTTATGTTGATGACATTGTCATTACAGGAAGTGATTGTGCAGGAATTTCTTCTCTCAAATTGTTTATGCATTCCAAGTTTCACACAAAGGACTTGGGCGAGCTAAAATATTTCTTGGGAGTAGAAGTATCAAGAAGCAAAAGAGGAATCTTCTTGTCACAGAGGAAATATGTTCTTGACTTACTTGCAGAAACTGGAAAGATGGAAGCCAAGCCATGTAGCACACCGATGATCCCTAATGTACATTTGACGAAAGATGATGGTGATCCATTTGATAATCCAGAAAGATACAAAAGATTGGTTGGGAAATTGAATTACCTTATAGTGACTCGCCCAGACATTGCTTATGCAGTTAGTATTGTCAGTCAGTTTATGTCTGCACCTACAGTGAAGCATTGGGCAGCCTTGGAGCAGATTTTGTGTTATTTGAAAAGAGCTCCTGGTCTGGGCATATTGT
The DNA here is from genome assembly GCF_004353265.1 of Vitis riparia. Lineage (NCBI taxonomy): Eukaryota > Viridiplantae > Streptophyta > Magnoliopsida > Vitales > Vitaceae > Vitis > Vitis riparia. Next base: position 8,374,852 of record NC_048439.1, on the reverse strand, counting down.
ACAGCAATCATGGACATGCTCAAATTGAGTGTTTTACAGATGCTGACTGGGCTGGATCCAAAGCTGATAGACGATCCACAACAGGATTTTGTGTCTTTGTTGGTGGGAATCTTGTATCTTGGAAGAGCAAGAAGCAGAATGTGGTATCTCGGTCTAGTGCAGAATCAAAATACAGAGCCATGGCGCAAGCCACGTGTGAAATTATGTGGTTGTATCATCTTCTAATTGAGATTGGAATAAAGACTCCCATGCCAGCAAAACTTGGGTGCGACAACCAAGCAGCTATTCATATCGCCTCAAATCCAGTATATCATGAAAGAACTAAACATATTGAAGTAGATTGTCACTTTATTCGTGAGAAGATTCAAGAAAATCTGATTTCCACAGGTTATGTGAAGACTGGAGAACAACTGGGAGATATTTTCACAAAGGCGTTAAATGGAACTTGGGTTGAATATTTTTGTAACAAGCTAGGCATGATTAACATTTATGCTCCAGCTTGAGGGGGAGTGTTACAGAATCAGAATCATAATCTACCTTATTTATGTAGTTGACTTACCTTAGTTATGTATTGATTATAGGCTTGATTATAGGATGTAAATATAGGAGACTTACCTTAGATAGACTAGCATAGCATGTGTAAATAGAGATGTTTCTGTTATGAATAAATATACAGCTTACATATTCTCTGCAGTTTACAAAGACCAATTAAAAAAATCAAATAAAATCATTTGCAAAAATGTTACCTATTATTGGATAAATATAAGAGTTCTCATCAATCTAGAGGATGAAAGTAAATTAAATTGCTGGCTTTTAAAACCTCTTAGCAAGAAATGAAGGCTAAATTTAGAGGGAATCATATATGGGTTGTATGCAATAGAGATTTAAAGGTAGATCCAAATATGGATGAAATGAAGGGGAGGATTGTTGGATAAATTTAGAAACTCATTATTTGGAATCATATTAGCCACATTTTGTTGAAGTTCCCCATCAAGTCGATTGTCTGAGATATCCAATAAAGTGATACGACTATTAGGTCTCAGGGGAAGTAGTTGACCCATTAAAGAGTTATTCCTCAAAACCAGAGATCCTAGTCTTGTATTGTTTTCAAGCAGCCAAATGGGGAAACTTCCAGTCAAGTTATTATGGGAGAGATCAACCACGGTTAATCTTAATTGGTGTCGAAGAAAACCAGGAAGGTCACCGATGAGCTTACAGTTGGATAGCACAAGAGCTTTCATCTGAAACAGGGGAACCCAACCAATTGGATATTCAGTTTCTACCTCAAATTTGTTGTTATTCCTTCCAAGTTTGACCACTTGAAGGTTGGAGTGATTAACAAAAGAGCTGAAAGAGAATGAACCCTCAAAATGATTGTAATTGAGATCGATGTACTCCAGGGATGTGAGATTAGGTAATAGAGGGGAAGAAAGATTTCCGGAGAATAGGTTGGAAGAGAGATCCAATAACCTCAGAGATGTCAAATTATTCAAACATGGAGGAAGGATCCCTTGGAATAAGTTGTAAGAAAGATCTAACTCTTGAAGCTTATTCAATTGGCAGAAGCTTACAAAAGAGAATAAGACATGTAACCAATCATCTCCTCGTCTTGTCAATGCCCCCAAACTTACAACTAGTTGTTACTTATAGTTGATGAGGTCTTTATGAATTAAGAATAAAGTTTTTTATTAAATACCAAAAATTAATAGACATGCATGACTTCATTGGCATAAAGAACAAACAAGATATTAAAAAAGAAAATAGAAAAACCTGTAATCACAATATATGTACCTTGATTTGGTAAGGAACCATTGAGGAGATTTCCAGCTAGAGATAAAGACTTGAGAGAAGACAACAATCTTATAGATGATGGAACGATCCCACTAAATGAATTATAACTCAAATCCAATACCTCCAAATTGCTTAAGCTTGCAAAATCTATCAAAAGAAAATCAAAATAACTAGTGTAATAAAAGTTATTGTTATTAAATCAAAATAAATTAAAATGATATAAACAAACTACCTTAAAAAATGATCAAAGCCTATCAATTTACCTTTTTTCATACCAAACTAGAAAAATGTTGTCTTATAAAAGTATCTAAATTTCCTACCTTTTTTTTAATCATTTATCATATTCAACAATGACTATAATATTTATGATCTTCTTAAATAATAATCTTTTATTCTAAAAATTATTCTTCCTTGGATCAGTTTTCTCCAAATTATTGGGTTTTTCAAATCCATAAAAAGAAAGATAAACATAAACAATGTTAGGAGATTTTTAAAGTGATTTAGTATTATAGTCTAGAGATAAAGTTGTTTTTTTTTTTTCCTTTCCTTGAATTTTCATTAAAAGAATTTTTATTCAAATTTTGTATCAAACAAACCAATCTCATTATACTTACTCTCAAAAATTAAATTTCCTTAATTTTTTGTTACCAGTTGCATTGTTTCTCTGTAAATCTATGTAACTCTTAATTAGAGTTTAAAGTATGCTTGATTCTTGAAAAGCAACAAGGAAAAGAAAAAATAAAGAAAAATAGTTTTCTTATATTTGGATAAAATATAAAAAAAAAGGTAAGAAAAATACTAAATAAATAAATGATAAAATATTTTCTTCCCTATTTATCTTAGGTATTGTTTACTACCTAGAAAGTTTGAGGGAAAGGAAATAGAGTAAGGAAAAAAAAAAGAATGATAGAAAAAGGTCAAAAAAGAATTTAAAAATCATTTTCTTGTTTGGTTGTCCATACCAACTTTAAGGGAAAGAAAATTCAAGTTTTGAAAAATATACTTTCTTTAAACTTTCTTCACCTTTTTCTTCCTTATCATTTTTTATGGGGATGAAAAAATTTGCCACTTTCCTTGATTTTCCTTTATTTTTCTCCTTACTTTTTTCATGGTTACTTACAATTAGTTGTTACTTGTTGTTAATGAGGTCTCTATGAATTATTCTTTTTCCAAAATTTTATGACTTCCAAATTATTCTTTTTTGAACTTTTATGATCCTCCATCTTTCTCTACTTCTAGAAATAAATGTTTCAATATACTTATTATTTATCAAAATCTCTTTTTCTATTAATTTTAATAGAAAGGAAAAAGTCAAAAAAGACTTTAGAGAATACATCAATCTTATAGATGATGGAACTGAATAAATTATCACTCAAATCCAATATCTCCAAATTGCTTAAGCTTGCAAAATCTATCAAAAGAACATTAAAATAACATTGTATAAGAAAAGACATTGTTCTTAAATACAAATAAAATAAAATGTTTGCTACCTTAAAAATGATCAAATACCATCATTTTACATTTTTTCATACTAAACAAAGGAAATGCATTATTCTTATAAACTAGAGCACTTTGTCTACTTTTCTATAAAAGTATCTAAATTCCCAACAAATATTTTTACCATTATTATATTCTATAATGACAACAATATTTATGATCTTCTTAAATAATAAAATTTTACTCCAAAAATTGTTCTTTCTTGAATATGTTTTCTCTAAATTGTTGAGTTTTTCGAATCCATAAAAAGGAAGATGAATATATATGATGTTAGAATTTTTTTTAAGTAATTTATTTTTATAATCTATAGATAAAGATGTTTTTTCCTTTCCTTGAATTCTCATTGAAAGAATTTTTTTATTCAAATTTTGTATTAAATGAAGCAATCTGATTATATATACTTACTCTCAAAAATTCAATTTCCTTATATCTTTTTTTTTGTTTTTCCTTAAATCTTTGTATCTCCTAATTTAAAATTAATTTTTATTTAAAGTATATTTGGTTCCTAAAAATCAGGAAGGAAAATAAAAAATAAAGAAAATAATTTTTTTATATTTGGAGAAAATACAAAAAGGTAAGAAAAAATACTTAAAAAAAAAAATACTACAAGATTCTTTTTCCTATTTTTCTTAGGCTCCGTTTACTAGTTGGAAAGTTTGAGGAAAAGGAAATAAAGTAGGGAAAAAAAAAAAAGAAAATGAAAGAAAAAATTTAGAAAAAAAAAATTTAAAATCATTCTCTTGTTTGGTGCCCCTAGCAAACTTGAAAGAAAGAAAATTAAATATTTTAAAAATACACTTTCTTTAAAATTTCTTTACCACTCAAATCCAATATCTCCAAATTGGTTGAAGTTGTAAAATTTATCAAAAGAAAATCAAAACAATTAATGTAAGAGAAGACATTGTTCTTAAAAAAATTAAAATGATTTAAGTGAAACACCTTAAATTGGTAAACCTCAATTCAACATCTATCATTTTTTGCTTGCTTCATACCAAAATGAAAAATAATAATTTTATTATTTCTTATAAATAGGAACATTTATCTACTTTTCTTTGAAGTATCTATATTACTAATAGCTATTTTTACCTATATTAATATATTTGACAATGACCCTAATATTTATGACTTCTCATATTATTATCTTTTACTCTAAAAATTGTTCTTACTTGAATCACTTTTTTATTTAATTTTTGCACATATTACTATAATAATAATTACTAGTCACTTTAAAATTTATTTTTACCTTTATACTATTCCACTTTCTTCTCAAATTCTGGTTGCTCTTAAAAATTAATTTTTTAAAAAAATTTCCTAGAATTTCTGTACAATTTTTTTTAAAATTTTTTTATGACTTCCAAATTATTCTTCTTTCAACTTTTATGATCCCTAATCTTTTTCTACTTCTAGAAATAAATGCTTCAAACTACTTATTATTTATTAAAATATGTTTTTCTTTCAATTTTAAAACTTTTTATATATTTTTTGCATAATTGAAACTTAAAGTCTATATTTAATTTCAATTATAGTATTTTTTTTTAACTAGGTGCATCATATGCTATATTTTTAAATATATATGGAGATTAAATACATTTGATTAGGTGCATCATATGATTTTCTTAAATACATTTGAGAAATGACTAAGATGAGTCACCAATAATAAATAGTATCTTGAGGTTAACTGAGATGTAATTTATTGTTTTATATTGTGAATATTCATTAACACTTATTTTTAAGAACAATTTTTTTAAAAATCAAATAAAAGCTTTTGCAAAAATTCTACCTAACATTGGACAATTCTAAGACTTTTCATCCGACTGAGGGATGAAAGATAGTAAAATTATAGACCTTTAAAACCACTTAGCAAGAAAATAAGGCTAAGTCTAGAGAGAATCATATATGGGTTGTATATATGTGATAGAGATTTTAAGGTAAATCCAAATGTCTGTGAAATGAAGGGAAAGATTGAATAATCCAATTGAACTGCTAGATTATATTCTTGATTTACAAACCTATCAATCTAACATTACTTAGTAATCACATGATTTACAATTAAATTGTTGCATAATTCAATGGATTGAAATTCAATCACTCAATAAAATCAAATAATTAATGCCTAAACTATTTCTAAGAAGTTTCCAAAAAAGAGATCATATGATTTTTTTTTTAAATGTTAAAAGAACATGTTTGGAATGTAGTTGAATTTGGATGAGGACCTCCATTAATATTTGATGGAAATAGTAAATCTACTGCTAAACTAAAGGCAAAAAATGAATAGGATAAATTTGATAACAAAGACCATGAGGAAAAGTGAGGGCCTTCTATAGCATCTTTAATGATGCTAGTTCTGATGACTTTCATAGGATTATAACATGCAAAACACGTTAAAAAGGCTTGATATATATGTATATGTTTGCAAAATTTTGTTGAAAATATAAATGTTACATGTCAAGTTTGAGGGTATTACAATGTGTGGAAAGATGAAATATTTTCTAAATTCTATGATGAGTTGAGAATATTTGCAACTCAAGCTTAATGTAGGGGAGAAGATTCTTGAATCTAAGCTAGATAAAAAAAATCCTTAGATCTCTTTCTTCCTTGTAGGTACCTAAGGAAACTACCATAGAGGAAAACAAAGACAAAGACATTGATTCAATTAGAGTTAATGAACTTATGGAATCCCTTCAAACTTATAAGATGCCCTTACCTAATTCTATGAGGCCTAAGGATGAAGCCCTAAAAGCTTCTATGAAAGAAAGTAATGAGTCTAAAGAATATAATGACCAATGTTTAACATATGTTGAGCTTTCATTTTTCTTTAAAAAGTTTTAAAAAGCCATGGAACCTCACAAAAGATCTTTCACTAAATTAGACTCTAAAAAGCGAAAGGGATTTGAATTAAACAAAATGAAAAAAGAAAAGAGTTCATCTAAGAAAAAGAAAATTGAGTGCTTTAATTATGGGGGAATGGGACACATGGTTGTTGATTGTCCTTGCCTTAAAAACATTAGGTATGAAGGCTATGTAGGTGACTTGGAGTAATTCCATGTTTGATGATTGTTAGGCTAAGAACTCAAATGAAAGTAAAGATGTATAAAATGATAATCTTATTGCTGTTGTTCATATGTAGCTAATTTTGATTATGATCCATTGGGTTAATTGAATCCTAATGAAAAAAAATGAGTTTTATTTTAATGATGTACATGGGGTCTATGATGCCTTATTATAGGAAAACTAAAAACAAAGGGTGAAAGTATAAAAGTGAATAAAAAGACATTAAAATTAATGAGCTCTATGATTCTTTGAAAATTAAAATATCAACATATTAAATGAACATATTGTTAATAAGGTGAAGTTTCTAGGGACTGAACATAAAACTATCAATGATAAAGATAAAGATTTAACTCTAAAAATTGAAAAGTTGAGGACCGACATGACCAATACTAATGAAATATTTAATCATAGGTCCAAGATCATTAAAGAAATATTTAGTAAAGAAAAGTTTGTACATGATAAACACAACATGTAATATATTATCAAGGTTAAGACTCCCACAAGTGGGAAAACAACCTTTGTAACAATTAAGTAGGGTCTTTCTTATGTGGAAGCATCCTCGAGCACTACCCTTTTTTGCACAGTGTGCAATAAGTTTGGACATGACCAAAGTATGTGTTATTGCAAATTCTTCAATAGGTTTTAGTCATATGTTAAATTGCTAGTAAATGAGTCCAACTTCCTTATATTTCTTTTTTTACAAGGCCAATTGCATGAAGTACCCAAAACAATTGTTTCTATTACTTAGTACTTTCATTGCTATTAGATGACATAGATTCTAGTATTATATTGAGCATTGTGAGTCTCACTGCATATTCCACCCATATTGGCTCATATTAAACACCTTGTCATTTTTCATATTATTTTAGGAAGTTGTAAATGAGAAATTAAAGGTAATTACTAGAAGTATATAATTTTCATAGGTAAAAAGAATTTCCTCAAGGATTATAAATGGATAACTAATAATTAGTTCTAGAATGTTAATTAAATTATGTTTTCAAAATATATAAAATGTTGGTCCTAATGTGAAATTCCACATCACCTAAGAAGAAAAGTTTCTACGACTTTATATTTAGTAGACTTCTCATAAACGTATAGAGATATTTTAAAGTAGGCCTTGACCCAAAGTGAATAACATCTATATAGGAGCAAGCGAGCCCTTACACTCAGGCCAAAACTTTTACTTCACACGCATTAACCATCATTGAATATAGTACGAATTTAATTGATTATGACCTACCATTCATTTTGTAGTTTCGTATATTGCATAGTTATTTGAAGACTAATTTCAAATTTTGATTATTTGTGTGTGTGGGATTATAATACTAGCCTATGAACATCTATTGATAAAAAAGTTTAATTATGCTAGTCACAACTTTATGTAGTTATGGTAATTTAAATTGAAGTTCTTTTGATCAAATTTAGGAAACCCTATCTTCAACAAATATTGACCATTAAATCCAAAAATAGTCTAACCTCTTCAATCAATATAAGGTATAAATTAAATTATGACTTTTCTCTTTGATTAAATTGGGAAGACAAATATACTTCTAGCCCAATGCTTAAACACTAAGCATGGGTTGATTTTTTCCATTTCATTTTCCTATGTAAAATGCTAAACAATATCAAGAAAATCCAAATAACCAAGTAATGATAATAGATAAAACAATTTAATTGATTTATTATATGTCCTAAATATAATGATAATTCTAATTAGAATTTACCTTGGATTGATAGGGAGCCATTGAATCTATTCCAGCTTAAATCCAGTGTCATCAAGTTTCCAAAAATAGATAATTCTGTAAGATGGTTCAAGAAAGAAAATAAAATTGAAAAAATAAATTATGGTAGAGTGGTTACTAAGGATATTAAAAGAATAAGCAATACCTTGGGAAGGAAAAAGTCCCTCAATATCGTTGTTGCTTACAACTAGTGTTTTAAGGGATGTGAGTCCACTCAACTGTTTTATAATGGTCTTGTTGAACCCATTCAAATCAAGATTTAAGATTTTCAGCTTTTTCAGCTTAGGCAAACTTTTAAAACCTACAAGAAGATCAAAGAAAGTAAAGATATTAATATTTCATATTTTTAAAAATAAAAAGCTCGTAGTTGATTATAACCTTAGCAGTTGCTAAACCTTTAAAACTATTTTCAATATATATTGTTTAAACTCTTAAGAAATAATATAATTACCATTAGTACAACTACTATCTCAATGTTAAGTAGATATAATTATCACTAACACGTTTGATTACTTTTGTTTGTTTCTTCTCTAATTTGGTAGAAGACCTAAACAAGATCAATAACTTAATGCTATTACAATCCTATCACTTCTACTTAGCCTATTTATTCTCTTTCCCAATTAATTAATATAAATTCATAGGTTCATCTAAGCCTTAAACTTGATTGAATAGAGGATCTATGTTGTCTTACATCACTTTTGGTATCAAATGTTTCTTAATAAGAATGTATTTTGTCACTTCTATCTTTATTGTCTAAGATAGGAATTGAATAGATACCTAATGCTAGCTATTTTAACAAACCAATTTATTCTTTTACCTAGATAACAAAATCTAAACTCATGAGTTCTTGACTGTATAAAGTACATGCTCTCTTGCATAAATTTTGGTATCTAAGTATGGTTATTGATAGTCATAAAAAAGAAGCTTTAGAGCAAGACCAACTAATGATGAACAAAACATAATACTCTTGAATAATGGAGGAACATAGGCCCACTTGTTAATGGACAATAAGGTTCTATATTCAAGAACAAGTAATGATAATAGTGACAAGGATGTGAATCAAGAACAAGTACACCGGGTTTTACATTTACTTGAAAGGCATGGATTAAAGGCTAATTGAGTTCAAGAATTTATGCAATATCCCATGCTTTGGACTGATTATAGACTTGTAAGAGAGGGATAAGTACTGCATAGTCTTATCATAAAAATAAAAATTTGTTCTAAACTTTCAAAGAAAGGTAGATCTCACTCTATATTTAGATTGGTTTGCAACTATACTCAAGTGTTTTGATTTTTATTTATTTTTCCAACATGTGATGCCAGTAAATGAGTTTGGATGGAAGTTTATGCCTTCAACCTACTAAGTTCTGAGACTCAGCCAACTTGTTAAGTTAAAAAGTTGTTTTTATTCTAGTGTATATGCAAATTTATTTAGAAATGAAGGAATTGATCAATTTCTTCATTGAGCTAATTTGTTGTACCTAGCAAGCTTTCCAAAGTGCATAAATAGTGACAACAAATGAAAAATTATAATTTCTAGTGATGAGTAATATTATTGATAACACCTATTATATATTTTTTTCTTATTGATATGCCAAATGGTGAGTGAATACAAAAAAATTGCATTTACCATATTTTTTTATATTAGCAATACTATATATATGCATGAATTATCACCTTGATAATCCCTTGTCGTGTAAAAAACTAACATATGAATTTGACCCAAATTGAAAGACAAAAAGACCCACTTGCGACTATGCATATAAAGTTGAATTCAGTTTAAGTTCAACAATGGATTTGGATATGTTTTTTATAATGTCATACACTATTGGTTGATTTTTATGTAATATCTTAAGTTTTAAAACATCAAGGGCACTTTGAAAACAACATGATTTATGTGATTTGATAGTTGTTGTTGTTCATAGAGCTTTTGATAAATGGACTTAGTTGTGCTATTGAAAAGTTTTAGGTTTTTTTTTTTTGTTTGTAGGTGAAGTTGTATTGTATTAATTAAAATTTTTAGCCATTTTAGGTTTGAGGACTAAAATACTTATTTTCCTTTTTAGCAATGTTATTTTTACTTGAATATGCAATTATTGTTTATCCAATCTTTAAAATTAATCAAATCATCCTTTGTATAAGATGAACCCTCCTTCACCTCTTAGTCATACACACCCAATAACCTAGTGTCCAATAATTTTGTTGTCTTACAAATTTTTAGGAATTATAATTACAAAACCTGATGAATTTTAAATCCAAGACTAGTTTGTTCTTGTTTGATGTATAGATTAAATTCAATTACTATGTACTTTTAAGGACTTTTTATAATTTTTGTCTTTGTTTAAGCACAAAAAATAAAAAATAAAAAATAACAACTAAATCCTAATGCTTAAACATTGTTTTGATGATTGATCGACTACATTTCGCTATCTTGTAAAACAAGTTTCAAAGAGAGACTTATTTGTTATCAAGTTAACATTGATTAGTGACTTAAATTCAAGTAACTTTCAACCTACTTGTAATTGGTAAATACTCAATAAGTAGATTAGTATGTGAGTGAAAAGATAATGAGATATGGATGACTACTTAAATATACCCAACAACTAGAAGGTATTTTGAAAAATTTATGTGTTTTTTACTATGTTAAGTTGATTAACTACATCCATTATAAACAAATATCAATAATAACTTTAAATTCAAATCAAGTTATTCTTTAGAATAAATTGGACATTATATTTATTGATCACTTAAAATCTAACAAGTGATTCCTTAGAAAAGTTCTTACTTTCTATCTAGAACTTCTATTGCTCCTCTAATAGGCATTTAAAAAATCAATAAATTTTAATTAAAGTTTTACTTGACAATCTTAACCCTTGGGTTTGTTCTTTTATTTAATTATGATTTCAACTTGCTCAAAAGTAAGTTCATCAATATTTTCTACATCTTCATGAATGCTATACATAACTTGAGTACAATTCTCTTCTTGAATTGGTTTCTCTCCATTTATTAGAAGCAAATTAACATGCAATTTAAAATACTCCATTAAAACAATTTGAACAATTAGAATCATGATACCAAACTCTATTGGTGAAATTTCTTACTAACTATGCCCAAGGTTATGAATTTGTTCTTCTTAAATTTATCAACCTAAGTTATCACGAACATATGTAGAGGTGCATGAATATTTCCACAAATAATGTTCTATGGGCTACCTTATAAGTAAATACTCATTTATTTAGTCAACTCATATTAGCATTATCAAGATCAAGTATGCAATTATTACATCAATCGCTTGATGCAATCACTCGATGTATTTTATTTTCAAACAAAGTTGTTGTTTATAAGCATCAATTGACTCTAAAAAAAGGAGCATTCTATGTTTGTGACCATCATAGTGGTAGTAGCAGATATAGTGTTCACTATTTGGTATTTGACTTTAATATAGTAAGGTTGGTTTAAATACTAATTAATATGAATATAAAAAAATTATGGAGACTCTTGAATTAACATTTATTAGAGAGAAAATTTTCACCTAAAAGTTTATGAACCTACTTTATTTAGTTGGTCAATTTATAGGCTCTATAAAATCCTAATATTAATCAATGAATTGGGAGAAAAATTACAAAGATGGACTCAAGGTTGGTTTAAACGTGGAGCTGAACAAGGCCCAAGGACCTAGGTGCAGCCCAAGCTTGGCCCTAAACTTGAAACCACTTTTTAGACTTGAACAAACCAGAAAATTTCTTTAGCTTGCCTACAAGTAGCCAAGAAAAGGCATAAAAGTCATAAAATAGTTGGGAATAAGTTCTTGGTCAAATTGTATATCACTGATAAGACTTTGTGATTATAATGCTTTGCTACTCATAGAAACTCCATTTATCCTCAAAGGGTTCTTTAACTTAGTAGCCAAAAGTGCATGAGAACATTGAAGCTCATGCTTTAGTAGGTTGAAATGTGAAATATCTTATAATATTCGATTCAAAATTTTGATGGGCAATGGATCCTACGAGTTACATTCTAATTTGAAAAGAAAAAGTTGCAAAATTGAATGAAGGAAACATGGTTCTGATATATATAAGGTTAGAACATTATGGTTATGGTTATGTTATATTTCTCTATTTGCCACTAGATCAAATAAATGCTAGTATTGTCTCTATATTTTTTATCCTATGACTCATATACATGTGAGATCTTATAATCTTCCTAGTGCTTTCTCACCCACATATACATTTGAGAGAGAAAAATTGAAGGTTAGAAATTCAATTTTTGATAATTGAGTAGTTTCAACTATCAACATGCTTGCGGATGAGTAATGATAATCTCCATAAAGATCAAGAACCTCATTTTTTCTAACTGTACAATAAAAGGTATTAAGTGTCGTCACCATTATCGTCACCATTATCATCACCATTATTATTCTTCATAGTATTCTTAACTACATTTTTTTTACCACTACACTGATCAGAATACATTTAATACACAAAATAATAATTCTAGGGAATAAAAAATGTTAAAAATTAATAATTACTCTTTATTCATTTGGTTATTTTAATCCAATATTTAGCATCTAATTAGTTTTTATTTCTTTGAATTTTTTTATTTTTTTTAATATCCATATGGTTCAAGTCTAACTAAGTCTATCTCAAAAAACCTCATTTAGTGTTCATATTAATCTATGTATTTTTTCTTTTAAAATTTAATTTTAATTTATGTATTTTTTTATTTTGTTTACTTCTCTATTTGTATTCTTGACCTTTTTATTATTTTTTTTACTTCTTAATTTTTTTTTCATTTAGTTTTTATTTTTAAAATTTAAGAAGATTAAAATTTTCGATTTTGTTGTATATTGTTTCTTATTGATATTTTTATTTAAATAATTATATGTACATTTATGGGTGTCTACCCTTGTCACCATATAAATTTTTTTTTAATCTTCCTATATATATATGGGTGACCCATAAATGCTTAAATTGTTAAGAAACCCAAAAGGCCATATAACAACCTGAAATTTTTTGTTCTAGCGATAAGATGAAATAATTATTTTAAAATGGAATAGTTATTCCATATAACAAAAGAGATATGAAACTAACTAATACCATGGAATTGTTATTTTGTTTCTTCACCTATTATATATATCAAACATGATTCTAGGTTTTTTCCAATCAAAGTATTACTGGATTTCTTTTATTGATAAATGAGCTTAGTAATGCTCCTAATACATTTTGTATAGCCTTTTGCAGCATAAGTTGTAGCTTTATTGATCATCAAAAAATTGCAAACCTAACCATGGATTCAAAGTCTAAAGTACCTTTATTATCTTTTATTAATAGTTGCAGTTGCAGTTATAGTTATAGAGAACATTATTTCATTAATTTTTATATTTCAAAATTATATTACTAATATTAATCATCTTCACTTTTCAGGTTGTAAACCTTATAGCCCCCAAAAAAAAAAACTCCTTGTTATCTAGAAAATTTTAGGATAAGTTAAGGAACTAATCTTTTTTTTTTTTTGTCTATTGATATATAAAGTCTAACTAATATACATTTTCATGATTTTCTCTTTGATTACTATACACGAACATAAAATTACAAGAAAATTCTTTTTCAACTATTAGAATTTTATTGCATACATTGATTACCATGTTTTTCATTGTGCCATGTAAAATTCTTAAATGTTGTACACCTAGACATTCTTTCAATTATGTTACGAAGAATAACTAAATAATAGTCATGCACAAATTGATAGGCAAAGAATGTTGATTTTAGTTATGTTCTTACATGATATATATATATATATATATATATATATAACCAAAACTTCACTTTGTATTTACCTTGCATGCCAATAAAGAAATTCCCACTTAGGTCCAACATCACCAAGTTTTCTAGAGTGCATAATTCTGCAACACCATTGAGGGGAAAAAAGATAAAAGATGTTGACAATTCTAATATTTTATCATTAAAAATAATAATAATAATTACACATACCTTGGATCGGAAAAAATCCTCTAACATAGTTCCATCTTAGAGAAAGATTTTTAAGGGATGTAAATATATTCAATTGTTGTAGGCTAGTGTTTTTGAACTCGTTGTGATTGAGGTTCAAGGTCTCGAGCTTTTTGAATATGGACAAGCTCTTCGAATCTACAAGAAAATTATTAAAAATTATAAAATTTCAAATTTCACATTTGCATATGTAAACAATTCAAACTTTTAACCTTCATAGAACGATTGAACCTTTAGCAAAAATAATTTGTGTTCAATATAGACTATAGAAAATTATCATAATTAACTTGCTTTTGAACTTCCTCATGTTGAAAACTACATGCACTTCTAAATAGTTTATTTATATTTTTATATTATATTTCAATAAGGGAGCTACAAGATTCTTAATCACATAGGTACAAGAAATAGAGAAAATGTTGATTATCTTATAACCGATATTGATATTTTATTACAAGATTTTCACCTCCTATCATCCACTATTCTTCTCTCCATATCTATTATTAAGGAAGTCTTATTCATATTCTTAATCATTTATTAGTTTCTTACAAACCAGAACCTGCCATTGTATGTTATGTAATAAGGTATTTTCTTTTACCTTCAAAAAGTAATTGCAAAGGTTGATTAATGCACACTGTCTACAACTTTCATTATCTTTTGATTTGAGAAACATTCTTAATTTAACAATTAATTTGTAATTTGGATACACTTCTATTTTTTTGAACAAAAACTTTTATACAAAATATAGGAATTATTATACTAAAAATACAAATTCTTCAAAATACTTCTCGAAATTTTTAAAATTTGAAGAATTTTTTTGTTTAAGTCTTTACTTTTTATACATATAAGATTTCTTATATTTCATTAAAGAGTTTTTTTTTCAAAATAAAAAAATAGAAGAAAGGAAGTGTATTCAAACCATATCTAAACTATCACTTATTAGTTTAACAAAAACTGATACTTAATTTCTTTTGCATTATCACTAAGGAAAAGCTTTCTTCTCATGTAATTACTGTAGTTCAAAGTGGTAACATAAATTTAGCTATACAAGTAGAAAGCACTAGTAAATGTGTTCAAGTTGAAGATCATTAATCATTACAATAGCACCCAAGCTACTAAACTAAATTACATAGTTTTTTTTAATCTCCATATGAATTATTTGTAACCCAACTAGTCTTAATCATAATATAAATGGTTAATTAGCTGTCTAGCAACCTTTTCCATAATTCCAAAAGTATGAGTTTTGTCCTGTTAGCTCTATGAAATATAATTCATTCCCCCGATGCATATAGAAGTGATGCAAAATGGGTATTTGTTGCCAATTTCTAACAATTAATAATGGTAGCAATCAAATAAAATCAAAAGCAATCACTTCAAATCATCAAGTATTTTCATTAGAATAGTTTATTTTTCTTTCTAGTGAATCAGATAAAAGACTTCTATGACTATTTAAAAATATTTATGAAACTACATCAATATCATGTATGAAAGTATTCATTGATAATCAAGTTAATTGATTTATAGAAAAAAAAAATCAATTACTTATAAAAATATTAGTTATATCAAATATGTTGCACATGCTTGATGCATCTAATTGGAACATGAAAGTTGAAATGATGACCAATACTACTTTACATCAAATTTTATGACACTACAAAAGAAAAATAACTAATGAGAAGAATTTGTTGGTTAATTTGATAATTAAGAGTAATATAATGTTACAAATAAAATGGTCCATAGAGCTTGAAGGAGCTTTTGTGATATTTGTGAATTTAAACATGAAAATTCGTGCTTTGTGCCTTTTTAATATGAATCCTAACTAAATAAGGAAAATTATCTTTTGAACTTAAAATTTTGTATACATTTATAATAGGTTTAATTGACCAAAGTTTGTCCATGCCAGTAGGTTGTGGATGGATGGAAATGCACAGATTCTCATAAGTTGGGCTTTACTCAATCCAGTGTCAAACCAGTTGGACTACATCTTAAAATAATAAGGCATGGGCCCTACCTAAGGTCGGGTTATTTAGACTCCAACAAATAGATGGGTTTTTATTAGTAGGGTCTAACATTTAGTCTTAGGTCAACCCAATTACATTTAATAGGGATTGGTCCTTATTGGGGTCAAAATTTATGATATTTCATTAATCGAACACTATCAATCAGAAATATTGGAAACCAAGATAGAAACAACCACTAGAATCCCACTAACTGGATTAAGTATTAAATGATTGTATAAATAATAAAGGGGTGTGTATATGTTAGGGTAATGTGTTTTCGGTCAATAGGCTATTTAAGAAGGTATTTCCTTTTTCAATTTCAGCAAGAATATTTTCCTTCACCTTGAAAAGTCATTGCAAAGCTTGAATAACACAAACTTCTCTACAATTTCCATTATTATTTATTAGAAATGAGTTTAAATAATTTAAAATAAGTGAAATAAGTTTAAAGTAGCATATAAAAATAATTTATTAAATTTAAATTTATTTTTATTTTACTTCACTTTTTCTTTCCTTTTAATTTTCTTTTCTATTTTCTGTTCCTCATATTTTCTGCAAACCAAACATAACTTAAGGGTTCGTGAAAAGTATTAAGAAAAGAAAAAAAAAATTAAAGAAAATGATTTTATTATGTTTGGTTGGATTGTAAAAACTATAAAATAAAATAAAAAAATAATTAGAAACTTATGCATTTTCAAATCTTTCATCTTTACATTGAAGAATTAAAATAAGTGAAACAAGTTAAAGTAACATATAAAAATAATGTATTTACTTTAATCAATTTTATATTTTTCTTCACTTTTTTTCTTTTCTTTTACTTTTCCTCTCTATTTTTTTCTCCTTTCATTTTCCTTGTGTGTGTGTGTGTGTGTTGTAAGACAATTTTAAAATACTTATGAAACTATATTAATCTTATACATGTAAGCATTTATTGATAATCAAGTTAATTAATTCATAAAAAAAATTCAATTACTTATGAAAATATTAGTTATATTAAACATCTTGTGCATGCTTGATGCGTTTTAATTAAAACTTATAAATTGAAAGGATGATTTAGACTACTTTATATCAAATTTAATGATATTACAAAGAAAAGTAACTAATGAGAAGAAATTGTTTGTTAATCTTACCTTAATTTAATAACAAAATATCATAAGTTTTTTTAGCAAGTTAATGAAGTACCTTGCAATAGTTGAAAGCTTTCCAAATGATTATAGCTTAGATCCAACACTTCCAAATTTCTCAAACTAGCTAATTCTGCAACAAACATGAATCAAAAGAGAGATTAACTAAGGAACATTAAAAGTTAGAAATATATTTTACTTAATTTCAAAGAAACAATGTGGACATATAACATGCCTCGAATGGAAAAAGATCCATTCAGTCCCATGCTGCAAATAGCCAATGTCTTGAGTGATGTTATTGTGCCCAAAGATTTTAAGGCACTTTTGTCAAACTCATTACCACTTATGTCCAAGATCTCCAATTTCTTTAAACTTGATAACCCTTTAAATCCTGTAAAATAGAGTAATATAACTTTAATTAGAAGCATGTAATTACAAGTTGAGATCTTCATATTTAAATATGTAAGCTTACATGTCTTTAATATAAGAATATGCATCCAAGTTTCTAATTCAATTTGGTGATTTTTGTGTTTAAATGTTAGAAATAAAAAAGTCCATAGAGCTTTAAAGAGTTTTTGTGATCTTTGTGAATTTTAAACATGAAAATTTTCATGTTTTGTGCCCCTATAATTTGAATCCTAACTAAATAGGGAAATTATTTTTTGAATTAAAGTTTTTATATTCATTTTAACATTGAATGGAGAATCCATCTAATAGTTTTAATTGATTAAATTTTGTCCCTGGAAATGTCATATTAATGGGTTGTGGATGGGTGGAATTTGGAAATGCGTAGATGGTCATGGGTTGGGATTTACTTTGTTCATTATTAAACCAACCTGACATCAGCTTAAAACAATAAGGCTTGGACCTTACCCGAGGCTAGTTTTTTTTTTTTTTTTTTTTTTTTTTGTAAATGTGAAATTTTGAAGATGGTGATTCCTCATTTGAAAGCAATAGTCAAATTTTGTGATCACCTTTCTTTAACCAATCTCTATCAATTTGGAATATAGAAATCAAGCTTTTTAGGAATGGAAGATAAGGAAAGACAATTCAACAAAAAGGATAAGGATATGGGAGCCTAAGTATTCCTATTAATTAATAATTGTGAAATTACTCACTCTTAGTTGAATCCCACTTATTGGGTTAAGTGTGAAATGATGGCATAAATAACAAGTATGCTTATATATATAAGGCTAATGTAATCTATAGTTTTCTAAAATAATAATTTTTTTATTGTTCTGTTTAAATGTTAATTTACATTATAAATTTTAATAATTAGTAATTGTTCTTATATTAAATTCAATAGTTACTAGTGACCATTTGGTCTCCACCTGAACACTTTTAAGAACATATGCTAGTAGTTCCTTTCGAATGTTTGGAGTATAAGTGAAAAGAAATTTTAAAGGTGAGAGGTAACATACCTTCATTCTCAATAAACCCATCAAATGAGTTTGCTGACAAGTTTAGATGGTGAAGTTCTTCAAAAGGAAGGAATAGGGAGACATTTAGTAACCAGAATTTGACATTTTCATAATAGTACCAATCGTCTTCCAAGAAATTTTGTTGTCGCGTTATATCATTGAAGAAAAGCTTCTTAACTCGACCTGTGGTGGGATTGCAAATAACCCGCTCCCAATTACAACATTCACTAGTGTTGTTATCTATCCATGAAGGGAGAAGAAAATCTGCATGCTCATCATTCAATTTAAGAAAAGCCTTGAATTCAAGCAAACCCATCTTCTCTTCTTCGATGCAACCTTTGCATCCACATATTTGAACCAAGAGTAATATAAAAACCCACATCAAATATTTAGATGACAAACTCTCCATTGAAAGTTCAAACATGAAGTACAAAAGAAAGATAGTATTAAGTTGCTCTTGATATGCAAATAGATGAAGAGTACTTAATATAGTTGGTCCATCGTTCTTACCTACAAATTATCTTGACTAATAGTTTGACAGGGCCCACCATCATGCTAAAGTCTATATTAATTCTATTCAAAAAGGCTATTTATGAGGAAAGAAATTGTGATAGATACAAATTATAGGGAAGACTTGGCCTCATTTTAATATGTGCCACATGTTTAAAGGATGAAGTCTTTCAAACTAAAATTTCCTTGTGAGAGATTCAATGAAGTCATGATGTACATGTTAGTATCAAATCTAAGAGTCTTCATTTACCAATTTAACAATGGTAAAGTTCACCTAACTTTATATTCAACTAACTTCAATGGTAAACCTTTTAAGAAAATGATCAACTTCTAATACTACGACTATAAATATACTAGTTATAAATATTTGTAAAAGGGCTAATTTTAGTCCACACTCCCTAAGATTTAGTACAAATACATTAAATCATCATTGGTTTTAAATTTCATTAGTTGGAACTTCCATGAACGTATTCCATCTATATAAATTGTTTTTAGAGAATTGTTGAACATATATAGCTAAAATATTTTTACCTACAATTCTTCTAAAAAATAAAATTTAAAAACAAACTACATCTATAAGAGTGCTACAAATTGGAAACCATTGGTGGTTAAGTATATTTACCGAGTGAAATTAACTTATTTGTAAAATGGTTGGTAATATGAAATACCAATGAATAGGGAATTGTAGGACCACTAGACATAAAGAATTTGAAAGTTCTTTGAAAAAAAAAACTATCCTATCAAAAAAGACATGATGATTTTTTCAATCAATTAATATATTGTACAGTTGTCGCAATGGAGAAGGTTATATAGAAATAATTGTAAATGACTTGACTTTAAGAAAATGATATAAAGCTTATGAGTAGCTAATGAGTTGTGGGACCACTAATATATATATTCTTTTAAAATTTTTTATTTTATATATATATATATATATATATATATATATATATATATATATATATATATATATATATATATATATATATATATATATATGTGTGTGTGTGTGTGTGTGTGTGTGTGTGTGTGTGTGTGTGTATTTTTATTTTTATTTTTACTTTTTTTAGCAAAGTTATTCTAATACTATTTTAAAAGATTTATCAAACTGTGTCAATACCATACATGTAGGTATTCATTGATCATCAATAAATTTATATATATATATATATATAGTATTTGGTTGCTTGGTAAAATATTAGTTATATCAAATATGTTGCACATGTTTGATGCATCTAATTTGAACTTGAAAATTTGTAAGATGACTTAGCCTACTTCTCTTCTTCGATGCAACCTTTGCATTCACATATCTGAACCAAGACTAGTATGAAAACCCACGTCAAATTTTAAGATAAAAAACTCTCCATTGAAAGCCTAGAAATGAGGTACACAAGAAAGATACTACTAAATTACTCTTGATATGTAAATAGATGGAGAATACTTAATCTAGTTGGTACATCATTCTTGCCCATGAGTTGTTTTGACTAGTAGTTTGATAGCTAGGCCCCACCATGCATGCTAAAGTCTATATTCTATTCAAAAAGGCTATTCATTAGGAAAGAAATTGTGATAGATACAAATTATAGGGAAGACTTGGTCTCACTTTAATATGTGCCACATGTTTAAAGCATAAAATCTTTCAAACTAAAATTTTCTTGTGAGATTCAATGAAGTCATGATGTTCATGTTAATAGCAAATATAAGAGTCTTCATTTACCAATTTAAAGGTGGCAAAATTAAACTAACTTAATTCAATTGTTTAATTTGTTGATTTTATTTCTATTTATTTTACAAAATAAAAATATTGAAGTGAAAAATAAACAATAAAATTTTATTAATGGATGTAAAAATTTATTTAAATAGAAAAAATTAATTAATTAATTTCATATTGAATGTCTTTTTTAAGTATGTTAACTTCTTTTAATATTAAAAGATCTTACAAATATCAATTATTAATTCAAATAAAATACCAAATTAAATAAAAAAATTAAATTTTTTTCAATTGCATATATTTTATAATTTTCTTTTAACAAATAAGTTCTTATTTATTGAAATGATAATTTAGTAAAAATAAAACTCCATTAATAATTTTGCATCTACAATAATATATTTTACAAAATTTTATCATATAATAAATATATTATTTATATTTTGTAGTAAACCAAAAAAAAATCACCTAATATTGTCACCTAGTTACAACTTCATACAATATGAAGAAACTATACTTTCAAGCAAAGAGTATATATATTAAATTAATGATATTTTTTTTAGGTGAAACAAAAAGTTCAAAACTTTGGCGATATTTCCAATATCTTAGAGGCCTTTAAGAAAATGATCAACTTCCAACACCATAACTACAAATATACTAGCTACAAATATTTGTAAAAGGGCTAGTTTTAGTACACCTCCCCTAAGATTTAGTGCAAATACATTAAATTGTCATTAGTTTTAAATTTCATTAGTTGGAACTTACATGAATGTATTCCATCTATATAAATTGTTTTTAGAGAATTATTGAACACATATTCCTAAAACATTTTTACCTACAATTCTTCTAAAAAAATAAAATTTAAAAACAAATTACATCTATAAGTGTGTTAATCAATTAAATTTGAAACCATTAGTAGTTAAGTATATTTACCGGGTGAAATAAACTTATTTGTAAAATGATTGGTAATATGAAATACCAATGAATAGGGAATTGTAGGACCACTAGACATAAAGGATTTGAAAGTTTCAATAATAAAAGCAAATTCTTTGAATAATAATAATAATAAAAAACTATCTTATAAAAAAAGACATGAAGATTTTTCCAACCAATCAATATCCTATACAGTTGTCGTAATGGAGAAGGCTAGATAGAAATAATTACAAAATGACTTGACTTTGAGAAAGTGATATAAAGCTTATAAGTAGCTAATGAGTTGTGGGACCATGCACACACACACACACACACACACACAGAATATATATTCTTTTTTAATTTTTAATTTTATTTAATTTTATATATATAGATGTATTTTTATTTTTATTTTTACTTTTTTTTAAGCAAAGTTATTCTAATACTATTTTAAAAGTTTATCATGTTGTGTCAATACCATACATGTAGTTATTCATTAATAATCAAGTAAATTTATAAAAAAAAAATTGTATTCAATTACTTAAGAAAATATTAGTTATATCAAATATGTTGCATATGTTTGGTGCATCTAATTTGAACTATAAAATTTGTAAGATGATTTAGCCTACTTCTCTTATTTGATGCAACCTTTGCATCCACATGTCTAAACCAAAACTAGTATGAAAACCCAAGTCAAATTTTTAGATGAAGAACTCTCCATTGAAAGTCTAGATATGAGGTACATAAATAAGACACTACTAAATTACTCTTGATATGTAAATAGATGAAGAGTATTTAAATGTAGTTGGTACATCGTTGTTGCCCATGAGTTGTCTTGACTAGTAGTTTGATTGGCCCCACCATGCATGTTGAAGTCTATATTATATTCAAAAAAGGCTATTTATGAGGAAAGAAACTATGATAGGTACAAATTATAGAGAAGACTTAGTTTTACTTTAATATGTGCCACACGTTCAATGAATGAAGTCTTTCAAACTAAATTTTCTTGTAAGATTCACTAAAGTCATGATGTTCATATTAATATCAAATCTAAGAGTCTTTATTTACCCATTTAACGATGCGAAAATTAAACTAACTTAATTCAATTGTTCAATTTGTTGATTTTATTTCCATTTATTTTTCTGTTTTGTTTTTTGTTTTTAATGGAAAGTTTGTATATCTATTGTTACATAAAGTCTAGTCCATCGTACCCAAAACTCCAAGAGAACTATTGTTTCAAAAATATTATCTTTTTATATTATTGTTACCTAAATTACAATTTTAGAAGTATTTCTACTTTAATTGGTCTATTTTAAGTATATAGCATTTGCTAATAGTCCTACAATGTAAACTTTAATTTTATTGCAATATTTCTTTTTTAGGAGTGTTCAAATATTTTTTTTTTAACATGTAGGAAAAAATCTTTTCAAATGTCTATTACAAAATAAAAATATTGAAGTGAAAAATAAACAACAAAAATTTTGTAATGGACGTGAAAATTTATTAAAATAGAGAAAATAAGGAAATTAATCCAATATCAAACACTCCCGATCTTGAATATCTTTCTTAAGTATGCTAACTTTTTTTAATATTAAAAAATCTTACAAATATCAATTATTAATCCAAATAAAATTCTAAATTAAATAAAAAAACTAAATGTTTTTCAATTTCATATAGTTTATAATTGTCTTTTTACAAATAAGTTTTATATATTGAAATGACAATTTAGTAAAAAAAAAAAAACCCAATTAATAATTTTACATCTATAAAAATATATTACATAAAATTTTATCATACAATAATAAATTATTTATATTTTGTAATAAAGGAAAGAAAAACTTCACCTAATATTGCCACCTAAGGGCTTATACAATATGGAGAGACTTTACTTTTAAGTCAAGAATATATATGTTAAATTAATAATATTTTTTATTAGGTGTAATAAAAAAAAGTCTAAAACTATGGCAATATTTTCAATATCTTAGAGGCCTTCAAGAAAATGATCAATTTCCAACACTACAACTACAAACATATTAGCTACAAGTGCTTGTAAAAGAGTTAATTTCAATCATACCCCATAAGGTTTAATGTAAATACACTAAACAACCATTGATTTTAAATTTCATTAGTTAGGACTTCTATAGATGTATTTTGTCTATATAAACTTTTAGATAAGAAAATTTATTTTTTAGAGAATTGTTGAACACATATACCTAAGATATTTTTACCTAAATAAAAAATAAAATTTAAACACAAATTACATCTATAGGGGTGTGGCTAAGTATATCTACCCTAAGTGAAATTAACTCACTTGTAAAATGATTGGTAATATACATAAAAGATATGAAAGTTTCAATGATAGAAGCAAATTTTTGGAATAAAAAAAATAAAAATAATAAAAACAACTATCCTATCAAAAAAGACATGTAGATTCTTCCAATCAACGACTATCATATAAAAGTTGTCATAATGGAGAAGACTAGATAGAAATAATTGTAAATGACTTGACTTTGAGAAAATGATATAAAGTTTATAAGTAACTTTATATTATTTTCTAATATAATTGAGAAAAAACAAAGTTATTCTAATATTATTTTAAAATATTTATCAAGCTATGTAAATATATGTAAGTATTCATCGATAATCAAGTAAATTTATAGAAAAAGAAGTGTTTAGTTACTTAAGAAACTATTGGTTATATCAAATATGTTGCTCATGTTTGATGCATCTAAGTTACAATTTCTAGATGCATGCTTGCTTTAATTGGCCTTTCTAAACATAAACACTCGTTAAAAGTTTGATAATGTAACTCCAATTTTACTAAAAGATTTTATTTTTATAGGTGTTCAAATTTCTTTTTGTTAACATATGGAAAAACAATTCCTTTTCAATGTTTATTGAAAAATGCAAACATTAAATGAAAAATAAACAATAAAAATTTTGTTAAACATATATACCTAGAGGGTTAATTTCTGTCACCCTTCCTAATGTTTAGTTTAAATTTTGTTAGTTAGAACTCCTGTAGATGTATTCTATCTATATAAGTTATTTTTTAGCAAGTAAAATTTATTTTAGAGAATTGTTAAAGACATCTACCTAAAATATTTTTACCTAAACTCTTTTAAAAAATAAATTTTGTACACAAATTACATCTATAGGGGTACTAATTAATGAAATTTGAAATCATTGGTAACTAAGTGAATTTACATCAAATCTCAGAGGATGTGAATGAAATTAACTCATTTGCAAAATGATTGGTAATATGAAAAACCAATGAATAGGGAATTATAAGACCACTTGACATAAAGGATTTGAAAGTTTCAATAACAGAAGCAAGATTCTTTGAATACGAAAAAAAGAAAAACAATTATCCTATCAACAAAGGCATGTAGATTCTTCCAATCAATCACTATCTTATAAAGTTGTCATAATGGAGAAGGCTAGATAGAAATAATTGTAAATGACTTGACTTTAAGAAGGTGATAAAAAGTTTATGAGTAACTAAGGAGTTGAATGGCTACTAAATTCAAATAAACAAATATAGTTTTTTCATAAAAGACATACTAATGAGTATTGTGTGTGTGTGTGTGTGTGTATGTATGTATATATTTGATAAATTTGTTAATTGGGAAAAAGAAAAGCCATTCTAATACTATTTTAAAATATTTATCAAACTATGTCAATACCGTATATGTAGGTATTCATTGATAATCAAGTAAATTTATAGAAAAAAGTGTTCAATTACTTAAGAAAATATAAGTTATATCAAATATGTTGCACATTGTTACGTTGGTAGAAGCTTTGATGCAAGCATCGTTAATCAAGAACACAAAGATAAAAAAAAATCAACACAAATGGTATTCGAGGTTTTAACGTGGTTTAGCAACTTGCCTACACAGATGAGAGAGAATAATTCCACTATACAATAAAGAACATTACAGAGGACAAAACCAGAACATTATAGATGACAGAACCAGAACATTATAGATGACAGAACTAGATACAACTATTGGGTTCCCAAAACATCCCATGTTTCCCCACTCTTCATATTCATACCCTACCACGAGCCCTCTCACTCCACTGGGTACCTTCGATTCTTCCTCACATCTCTATCCATCTCGTATGGTCTTTATAGGCCCATCTTCATCTCATAACTTTTTCCCCTCATGACTTAAAATATTTATAAAAATATTTCCAACAACCTTCGTTATTCTATAAGGAAGTCTAATATTACAATAATATATCAACCTAGAAATATTCTATACAATATTCTTTACAAAAAAAAAAAAAAAAAAATTATATTAATTAGGAATTTGGGACACTTCCTAACAATCTCTACCTTGGACCAAATTCCATGGAGTCAATCATTAAACCCTTCATGACACAAACTTTTTGTATCATATCACCACGAGAGAACAATTGACTCCACATTCACTAAAAATTCATTTTGTTTTCATCTTGTGTGCTTTGTGATCTTTTACTATTCCAAAAATCTTCAACCTAAGCTCTGATACCAGTTTGTTACGTAGATGGAAGCTTTGATGCACACATCATTAATCAAGAAACAAAGATTAAAAAATTTTAAAAAAATAACACAAACAGTACACGAGGTTTTAATGTGGTTCGACAACCATGCCTACATCCACGGATGAAAGAGAATCATTCCACTATACAATAGAGAACATTATAGAGGACATAATTAGAACATTATAGATGACAGAACCAGATACAACTATTAGGTTCCCAAAGCATCCCATATTTCCCCACTCTTTGTATCCATACCCTACCACGAGCCCTCTCATTCCATTGAGTACCTCTCGTTCTTTCTCACATCTCTATCCACCTCATATAGTTTTTACAGGCCCATTTCATCTCATAACTTTTTTCCCTCATGACCTAGAATATTTATAAAGATATTTTCAACAACCTTCCTTATTCTATAAGGAAGTCTAATATTACAATAATATATTAACCTAGAAATATTCTATACAATATTCTTTACAAAAAAAAAAAAAAAATCTAAACTAATTAGGAATTTGGGACACTTATTAGCAATCTCCATTTTGGACCAGATTCCATGAAGTAAATCTTCAAACTTTCCATGACACAAACTTTTTATATCATATCACCATGAGAAAGCAATCGACTCCATTTTCACTAAAAATTCTTTTTGTTTTCATCTTGTGTGCTCTATGATCTTTTACTCTTCTAGAAATCTTTAACCCAAGCTTTGATACAAGTTTGTTACGTTGACAGAAGCTTTGATGCAAACTTCATTAATCAATAAAATAAAGATAAAAAAAATCAACACAAACAGTACACAAGGTTTTAACATGGTTCGAAAACAATGCCTACGTCCACAGATAAGAGAGAATCATTCCACTATAAAATAAAGAACAATGCAGATGACAGGACTAGAACTTATAGAGGACATAACCAGATACAATTATTGGGTTCCCAAAACATCCCATGTTTCCTCACTCTTCGTACCTATACCCTACCACGAGCCCTCTCGCTCCACCGGGTACCTCTCGTTTTTCCTCACATCTCTATCCACCTTGTATAGTCTTTATGGGTCCATCTTCATCTCATAACTTTTTCCCCTTATGAACTAGAATATTTATAGGGATATTTTCAACAACCTTCCTTATTCTATAAGAAAGTCTAATATTACAATAATATATCAACCTAGAAATATTCAATACAATATTCTTTTTTTTAAAAAAAGAATCTATATTAATTAGTAATTTGCAACACTTCCTAACACACATGTTTGATGCATGCAATTGGAAATAGAAAATTATTAGATGACTTAAACTTCAAACCAAATTTTATGATATAATCGAGGAGAGCAACTATTTGAGTACAACATCTAAATTATAGTTTTAGATGCATGTTTACTTTAATTAGCCTTTCTTCAACATAAAACACTCACTAAAAGTCCCATAATGTAACTTTTAATTTACTACAATATTTCAAAATTTTCATCAACAATATTAGTAAAATTTGAAGTCTCTTGGGATTTAAAAATTTTCATTTCTTCTAGGTACTTCATCAATTCTTTACAATATCTCCTGATATGTTTTTTTTTTTCACAATAATAATACTTCATATTCCTCCATAAGTGTGAATGGAATGATCATCCTCCTATCAGATACTTTTCTTTCGATTTACTCCTATAATGATGTGGTTTAGAATTCATCATAACAGTTTGTCCAATATGAGATGAACTACTTGACTGCTTAATATTTTTGGTCTCTAAAAGAGCAATTGACACCCCTAAAAGAATATTTTCTCATTCAAAACAATGTATTTCATTTTTAAGACTTAAACAAATAGTACTTACAACTCTTGCTTCTAATTCTTTCATTTCTTTATTTGTCATGCTCTCTAGTTTTTTTGCCTTGTAATGCTTTGAGAAGTCTTTGTTGTATCAAAACATCTTTAATAATACTCTATCAAATATTAAAATTATTATTTCCATCAAAGGACTCAATTTCATATTTTATGTTCGACTCCATCCTTAAAATAATTTTTCCCACAATCTTCTCACCATGACTCTTGAAAATTGCAACACCTAAACTTAATAGAAAAAATAAAGCAAATGAAGTATATAAAATATTTACTTGGTTTGGTGTAATCGCTTCAAAAAGGGGGATCAAATTTATTAATAAAATTCAAGAATACACAATGCAAACTTGATCGATTGATTTTTTTGTTGTTTATTGGATAAAAAAATTATAACCTAATTCAACTATGCTAAGGTAACTCTTGCCCGATCAAAAAGGTTTTTTAGCAAAAGCTACGGTAGTATAGTGGTCTTAGGTGTCTTCTATTGGGATGGATTATTCTCGATAATTAAGGCTTAAATGGGAGGAAAAGAAATGATTATGGTCAAGTGAAATTGATTTGACAATTCATGAAAAATCAAAATAACAATGATTTCTAATCGAAAAGAACAATATAATGTAGAATATAAGAAAATTGATAAGGAAAAGGAATTCTCGGAGTTAATATTTTTTAGAAAACAATTTCCATGGTGAATAGATGTTGAGATTTATTTTTCATCAAGTTAGATTGAAAACCTAAATTCTTATCTAAATCGATTTTAGATTTACCTTTAAGTCTAAACCTAATTTCTCTTCAAATTAGGTTATTTAATCCAAGAGATCAATTTAAATTATATATTCAATTCATCTTAAATTATCTTCCAATGATTCATACAATGCAACTATTCAGTCTCATTAAATCTAGCTTTAAGAATTTAATGAATCTACCTAGTTTGCAATGTAATAGTCATTCAGGATAATTTGAAGAGAAAAATCCTCAAATTTCAATTAATCAATCAATTGAATCAAATTACATTTCCAATTAAAACTCATTTCTATAATTCACCATAGATCTTGCCTCTAGATCCTCCTTTCTCTGAGAAAAACGAGATTTAGCCACTCATACTTGGAGATTTGGTCTCACTAGGCATGTTTGGCGAATGAGAAAATGAGGGAAAATTAAAGAAAATATAGAATTCTATTTAGAGAAAGAGTTCCTAGAAAAATCTAAAATCAAAAGTATCACAAAGCTCTTTACATGGAAATTCAAGTTTCTATTTATAGACCAAGGTCAAGTGGACACTTGGCAACCTCTCATTGGTCTTCTAAAACCTTCCAAATTCACAAATCTAGAGTTTAGCATCAAAATCATGATTTCACATGAGTTTCAGCCATTTTGCATGAAAAGATCGATTTCGCATGGTGGTGTGAAATTAGTGGAGCAACAACAACATTAGAGAGCTTTCTGGACCATTTCGCATGATTGTGCAAAATTTTCGCATGTTCATGCAAAATTTTCTCATGTTCATGCGAAATCAACTTAAGCATCCTCCTTATACTATAGTCAATTTTCCTTCTCTAATCCATTTCGCATAGTCATGTAATTTTTGCATGATCATACAAATCTGCAACATTTGGTTTTTAAGCTCCTCTTTGTCATTTCTTCCATTTTCTTCTTTTGACTCCACCTTAACTACCTCCAAATTAGCAGCAAATCCTGATCAAACTAATTATATTGCTTCTTTCATTATGCATTTGGATCATCATCAATATTATTTGCCTTCTTCAAATCAATTCATCTCTTTCGTCACCAATTTATTAAAATCATAACTTGAAATGACTCCAAAACTTTATAAAACTTGTTAGTAACTCTTGCAAGGGCAACAACATGTTAATTGAGCATTTTTAGGCATAATTAATACTCAAAAGATGTGAAACCCATGAGAATTACTATCTAAAATATGTTCTTTTTGAGTAGTAATCAAAACTCTCTCAACCTTTCTTTATTTAAAACCCAATGCACTCTTTGCCTATCTCTCTTCACTTTTTCTTTCTTTTTTTAAATCCTATATAAAACTGCAAATTTATAGAGCCTTATGGATTAATCTTAAATTAATAGTTTCCTAATCCTAGTCAAACTTAAAAAGATAATTTACCAAATATAATTAAACTCTATAAATAATGGTTTTCCTATAATTTTAAAAATAATAACAATTTGAGTCAAATACCAGTAAATTCAAATAAACAAATATATATAAGTTAATTTACTAAATTTGTTAATTGGGAAAGAGCAAAGCTATTCTAATACTATTTTAAAATATTTATCGAATTATATCAATACCTTACATAAAAGTATTCATTGATAATCAAGTAAATTTATAGAAAAAAGTGTCCAATTACTTAAGAAAATATTAGTTATATCAAGTATGTTGCACATACTTGATGCATATCATTGGAACTTGAAAATCTACAAGATGACTTAAAGTAATTCGAACCAAATTTTATGATATAGTCAAAGAGAACTATTGTTTCAGTATGACATCTAAATTGCAATTATAGATGCATGCTTACTTTAATTGGCACTTCTTAAGTATAAAACATTCGCTTAAAGTTTCACAATGTAATTTTGATTTTACTGCAATATTTTATTTTAAAGACATTGAAATATTTTTTAACATACAAGAAAAAAAATCGTTTTAATATCTATTACAAAATGCAAACATTGAATGAAAAATAAACAATAAAAAATTTGTAATGGATATAAAAATTTACTAAAACATAAACAATAAAGAAATTAATTCAATCTCAAATATTCTCTTGATCTTGAATATCTTAATTGAGTATGTTAACTTCTATAATATTAAAAAATATTACAAATATTAATTGATACTAAATCAAATAAAAATTAAATATTTTTCAAATGCATATATTTTATAGTTTTCTTTTTACAAATAAGTTATTTATTGAAAACAATTATTTAAAAAAAATAAAACTCAATTAATATTTTTTTCATCTATAAAAAATATATTATAATAATCTTTATTATACAATAAATAATATTATTTATATTTCGTAATAAATAAATTAAAAAAAAACCCTCACCTAGTATTGTCACCTAAGGCCTCGTATAATGTGGCCTCTACTTTCTGGTTAAAAAAACATATATGTTCAATTAATGAAATTCTTTATTAAATGGAATGAAAAAAAATTTCTATTTTAGAGGTCTTCATGAAAACGATCAACTTTCCACTCTACAATCACCAAATATACTATATACAAGTATTTGTAAATGATTATACTTTGAAAATGTGATATGAAATTACCAATGGATAGGGAATTGTTGGACTACAACAATTTGAAAGTTTCAACATTAAAATCAAGTGAACAACTTCCCACAATGCAATTGCCAATATATTAACTACAAGTGTTTTTAAATGATTAGACTTTGGAAATGTAATATGAAATTACCAAAGGATAGTAAATTGTTGGACTACAATGATTTGAAATTTTCAATAATAAAAGCAAGATTCATTGAGTAAAAAATCAACTATCCTATGAAATAAGACATGTAGATTCTTTCAATTAATCACTATGTAATAAAGTTGTCATAGTAGAGAAAAGTAGCTAGATAGTAGTTGTAAAACAACTTAACTTTGAGAAGGTGATATAAAGTTATGAGTAATTAAGGAGTTCGGGGACCATTAAATTCAAATAAACAATATACCCACTCCAAAGGCATAACGGTCATTTCACACCCTAAGCCTGAACACTCAAAGTGGAAACGACACAAATATTCATCTTGTAACTGGATGATCTCCAATTACTAAATTTCTGTTCAAAGTAGTAAGATAAATAAATTCTATAATTTTCAATTCTCAACTTTAAAACTAACACATCAATCAAAGTGTTATCGTCCAAATAATTCCAAACCCAAATAATTTAAATGGGAATTAAATTTTAACATCTAAACAATGTCCAAAATAAAGATTGAACCAAAATCATAGTAAAGAAAATTCCCCAACCCAGTCATCACTCCTTGCCCAAACTGAGAATACCAAAAAAAATTTTCAACAAAGGGGAATGAGCTCAAAGTCCAATAAGGAATATTAATACAGTGTTATGGATCAAACTTACAAATAGGAGATATAACATATAATCATTTTCATAAAAACTTTTGAATTCAACATGCATTAAACATTTGAACTTTTCAACCAAACATTTTCATATTTATATCAAAACAATTTCATATCAAATACATTCAAAATATCTTTACTCTGGTTATTAAATAACAAATGGTACTTAGTTAGGTGGGACTTTACAAATAAATGGTTAGCCTTAAATTTGTTCTTTTTAAGATGGGAAAAACGAAAGGTTAACAATTATATTTGTTGACTAGGGCTATAAGGTCAACTATTATAACCCGTTGGCTAGGGTTGAAAATCTCAACAATTATAATCATTGATTGGAGAGCTGAAAATGTCAACAATTATAACCCATTAACTAAGGTCATATAAACCAAAGTCAAAAACTTTATTTCATTATTTTAAACTTACAAAACAAAACATTATATTTCCAAAGTTCTCATTTTTTATTTATTTATTTATAAACAAAGAAATTGCCCAAACATGTTTCTCATGAAAAAATATATATTTGATCCATGCATAAATAAAAATAAAATTTTTCATAAGTTAAAATAACTTATAAAAAGAAATATTTTCATTTACAAAATCAGTATTAATATCCCTTATCTTAAAGAAGCACTTAGAAACCTTAGAGAATTAATCAAAGAATCCATTATTCACTTAACATAACATAAAAAATAAAAAATAAAAAAAATAAAAAATCAACTATTACTATTAACTATTTATCTAAAATTGTAGGTTTGAGAATCTTAATCATTTCCTATATTAATAATGTTACCACCTATATTATATTCAACTTCCAAAAAAATAATAATCTAAATTAGTAAATTTTGAAATTTTTATGAATTCATATTCCTTCCAAATCTTATTCTAATCATCTATTTCTTTTATATACTTAAACTAAGTTAAAACTTTTACTAGAAGCAATTATTATTATTTCAAGTCCTAATGTTTCCTAACAATTAATCTCATACCCTACTACTACCTAACAATTACCCCTACGAGCTTTTACAACAACCCCACCAACTCTACAAGTGCTACCTATTTCTCTCCTACATTACCCAATCTTTTTTTCCCCACAAAAATCAACATCTAAGCATTTATCTCTCTCTCTTTGTCATATCCGATTGCAAGCAACCTTGTATTTCTTTTTTCCACTAAGGAGGCACGTACAACCACAAAACCTTATTCTTTTTTTTTTTTTTCTTTGCTTTCAACTCTCATATTTTTCTACCTCCGTACTCATAGGTTTTATTTATTTATTAATATTAACTTTTTTCCACATCCAAAGCTATAATTTATTTTCTTCTTTTTTTCTAGATTTTTAATTCAAATATTAAAAAAATTTCAATCTTTAATAACAACTCTACTTATGTTCATAAATTTTGAATCTTTTTTATTTAAAAATTAAATTAACAAACCCTAACGTAGATTCAGATTTTTCAAAGAATATCTAAAGTGTTCAAACTAATTAACGAATCTAAAATACTAATTTAAGGGTTAGAATCTTACCTGGAAAACTAATCTTCAACCCTAAACCTCCAAATCTTCAACCCTGCGTTGTCCTATGTTCTCTGATATTTGATTTTTGTGTAATAGGGTTTTTTGAATAGAGAAGACAAGAAATATATAATTGATACCTAGGAATTTTAAATACAAAAATACATTTTTACCTTAATTAAATTTATTTAACTTTTTATTTATTTTTTTCTAAATTATTTTTTTTACCCCTAAATTAGGTTTGGGGCATCACAAAAGGTATACAACAGAAGAACTTTATTCATAAATCATAGTCCAAGGTAAAAAACGAACTACTTTTCAAGTGATGCCTAAACCTTTTTACTATTGGATGAAAATATAAAGGTTTGAAAATGGAAAATCCACTTTTCTACTATGTCATTGATTTGACGCCATCAATATCACCATTGGCTTACATATCCCTTATTTGATTCTTACTTACTATGGCTAATGGATGAAAATTTCCTAAATTTACAAAAAAATATATATATGTAAGATATATAAAGATGTTTGGTTAAGTTAATATAAAATGCGTGATAATCCTTTCCCTTAGTTTTATAATAAAGTTGAGAGATAATTGAAGCAAACTAGTTATGCCGATAAAATGACTAGACTTGAGAAGTTGAAACAAAGATTACAGATTACAAATATTAAAGGAGTTGTGATACCATTAGATTCATAATGAACTTGGAAGCATTACTAAATTAAGTAAATTTCATATATGAAATGAATCACCTATCCCATCCTACAAGATATGTAGCCTCACAAAAGAGAAGTCAATTACTATTCTAATATGATTTAAATTCAATAATGTAGTTAAAGTGCAAATGGTCCATTACCGAGTCGTCAGAAAAAGTTTTTAGTTGTTATGGAACCTTACATAAATTTCCAACATGTTAGAGCTTTCTGATAAGATAGTGCTTGGTGATATGTTGCTAAATATTAGTTTCTATTAGATGTGATCAAAATCTTATATAATATCTCTCTTTTTCCTTTTTTTTTTTTTTGGGAATGTGTAAGGCTTTGGATTAGACAATATTGTCTTCTAACACCTTTAACACATAATATTTCACGCTTTATTTTTGTTTCTTTCAAAAAAATTCTAAAAAGGTTCTAAATTGAATACTTCCTTTGAAACTTTTAAAATATTTCCATATTAATAAATAATTTGATTTAAGTTAGTCATGACGCTCAAGTGCTAATCTGCATCAAGCACTCTTATAAGCTATATAAAGGTCATCCATCACGCCATATTCATTTCAATCTTTCCTATTCCTCTTCGAGCCCTCTGGGTTACTGTCCTTTTGTCTTCTGAGGTCAGTTTGCTTCATATTTTTCATTTCCATTTGTATAGTATTGTTCGACGCATTGAGTTTAACATTTTTAGTGGTTTAGCTTTTCTCTGGATTTTCTTTAGCTTTTGTTTAGCTTTTGTTTTTTCATATTATATACCTTAGATATGGCTAGTCATAGATGTCAGAGGGAGGTTGTAACGCCCAAGCATTTTCTTTTAAGGGTAATTTAGGAAATTACTAATAATAATTAAATTAGTTAATTAATTAATTTAATAAAAAGGAAGAGGGGTAAAAGTGTAATTTTACGAATAAATACCCTAGGTATAAATTAGAAATTTTATTCTTTCCGTTCTTTTCTGAATAGAGTTCCTGTTCGCAGAATATCAGAGAACGTAAGGTTGGAGTCAGATTTCAGGGTTGAAGAACAGATCTCTATAGGTGAGGAGTAGACTTTTCAGGGTTATTTTTCCTTCAAGGTCTTTGCATATTTTGAGGTAAGGGAAGTTAATGCAATATTTATAAAATTAAATTATTTTATATGTTATTTTGAATTGTGGAAAAGAAAATGATATTTTGTTACCATGCATGGATCAAACTGTTTTGCACTAAATATTATATTGGAATATTTTGTTTTATTTATGACACAAAATATGGAGATATTATGTTGTGTAAATTTGAATACTTGAACAAAAACATCACTCTGGTTTTTTTGGCCCTTGTCAACGGGATATAATAGTTGACTATTCGGCCCTGTCAACGGGATATAATAGTTGACCTTTACATTTCATGGTGGGAATGTAATTGATTTGGACCCCAGCCTCTAGGGGTTTGGTTAGAGGTTACTAGTACTAGTAGTGTTTGGTTCCTTCCACCAGGAACAATTTGAGGCTAGCCACCCATTTGAAAAGTCCCACCTAATTGGGCATTTGATATTTGATGACCAGAGTAATGAAAATTGAATGGATTTGATTGAATCTTATATGAAAGTGTTTGAATTTGATATGAAAATGGTTGGTTGAATTTTGAATATATTAGTATTTTTGAAACTCTGATATTTGATGAGAAAAAAAAAATGATATCTCCTATTTGAAATGAAAATATTTGATTCTTGAACTACATTAATATTCCTTATTGGGCTGTGAGCTCATTCCCAATTGTTGACAATTTTTCAGGTACTCTTAGTTCGGGTGAGGAGTGATGGCTAGGCTGAGGAATGGTCATCATTAGGATTTGACTTAGGATTTTATGTTGGATTTTGTTTAACTTTAGTTATGTTCATTTGGATCTTTTGGTATTTGGAAGCTATTTAGATATTGATCCTTTAAATTTTATGTTAGTTCAAAGTTGAGTTTTGGAGATTTTGAAGTTTGTTTTAGTACTTGAATTGTTTAAGTTTGCAAATTTTTTGGACAATGGATTTTGGATAGTGGATGTTTTAGTGTTGAAATTGAATGTTCAGGATTTTAGATTTTGTTCCGCTACTCTGAACAGGTACTTGGTAATTGGTAACTTCCGATTACAAGATAATTGTTTGGGTCAGGTTACACTATAAGCCTTCGGGTTTGAAGTGTGAAATGACCGTCACGCCCTTGGAGTGGGTCTTGGGGCATTACAAATGGTATCAGAGCCGATCCCCGACCCTGGTGTGGGGGTTTGTTTGGCCCCGTAAAGGGTGTTTGTCTGTTTGGTCCCGCAATCCCATGGGACACAACGAAGACGTTGTGTCTGCATGGGGGGGTGTTTGTGATGTCCCACATCGGATAGGGGAGAATGTTCCTGGCGCTATATATGTAGAGTCTCCTCTTAACCAAGTAGACGCGTTTTAAAGCCGTGAGGGTCCCTTTGGACCCAAAGCGGACAATAGCTACATGGTTGGGAGCGGGTCGTTATAAATGGTATCAGAGTCGATCCCCGACCCTGGTGTGGGGGTTTGTTTGGCCCCGTAAAGGGTGTTTGTCTATTTGGTCCCGCAATCCCATGGGACACAACGAAGACGTTGTGTCTGCATGAGGGGGTGTTTGTGATGTCCCACATCGGATAGGAGAGAATGTTCCTAGTGCTATATATGTAGAGGCTCCTCTTAACCAAGAAGACGCGTT
This sequence comes from Vitis riparia, assembly GCF_004353265.1. Classification (NCBI taxonomy): domain Eukaryota; kingdom Viridiplantae; phylum Streptophyta; class Magnoliopsida; order Vitales; family Vitaceae; genus Vitis; species Vitis riparia. Next base: position 8,337,708 of record NC_048439.1, on the reverse strand, counting down.
TTAAAGCCGTGAGGGCCCCCTTGGATCCAAAGCGGACAATATCTACATGGTTAGGTGCGGGTCATTACAGAGGTGACCTTTCCTAGGTCACTGAAACTGTCTAGGGCATCCCACTCTAGGGTCTTTTTAACCTAGATGTACTTCCGGTTGAGCGCTTTCACTACCAGGTGGCACGAGACCATTATTATGCTTCTTTCACATATCTATGTGTCGAGCCTGAGCATGCCATTAACCTCTAAGCTTTTCAGGACACTGTCTTCCCTATCATCATTCAAGAGTAGGGTTAGGAGACTCTGTTTTCTCTCTAGGGGACTTCCTATCCCCATCTTGTTCACATGTTCTATGAGAACATGCATTATATTATGGTCGGAGTCACCTTTCAGGTGACCATGCATGGACATTGAGTCTTGTTGTTATGTTGGCAATTTTTTTGTTTTTTTATGTTTGACCATATAAATCTTTTTAGATAGTGACTTGCTCTCCATTGAAAATTAAGAGTTGTTGTTCGTCCAACCAAGAAGTCATAAGTATATCTAAAAAAGTTTGGTTTATGGCAAGTTAGGCTCCTTTGAGGTATAAAGGGAATCAATTTTGTTTTGAACTTAAAATGATTTAAAATTAACTTTTGAAATAGAGCAAGATTGCTCAAGTAGCCTGGAATGCTCAAGCGCTTAGGACGCTACCGCTCAAGTGCCTGAAACGCTCAAGTGGGAAGTGTGCTGCCTCAAGCGGTCATGTTGATTCTGTCGAGTTTTTCACACAAATTCAATTGAGAAACCTTCCAAAACCGAAACTCTTCAACTTAGTTGCTTATAAATATCTCATTATAACCCCTTGAGGGTTAGAGATTGTGGAGAAATATCTCATTTTGTTTAAGAGGTTTTCATTGAGGAGATCATTTTAGAGTTCTTAGAGAGAAAGCCTAAAGTGGCACACCATTCCTGATCTCTCATTCAAGGAATTGATTTTTGAATCTTGGTTTGAAGGCCTTCATCCTTTTAGTAAGCTTGAAGTGATCCATTGGAGTAATCGAGGGTTGCTACGTCGTGGATGTGAATCAAGTTGTCAGTACTGGAAAGTAAGTCTTTAAGGTAAAGTTGTCAAATAAATTTGTGTAACTTGATTTCGTACAGTGAATTTAGATTAATAGGTCTTAGAATCCATGGCTTTTTATCTCCATGGTTAGTGTGGGGGGTTTTCCACGTAAAAATATTTATGTCTCATTATTTATATCTTTTTATTATTTGATATATTGTTTGAATTGCCAAAATGAAAGAATTGATAGTCCCTAACAACTTGCAGGGTAAAAGAATTGGGTATAACTGATAAATCATCATTGAAAAAATTTAAAATCACCCATTCACTCCCCTTCTAGGTGTTCCATTTGGTTTTGCAACAAGAAATTAGGGTAAAAATTACTTTATATTTTGTAATTTAGTTTATATTGTGTTTTTAATTCGAAAATTTGTTTTTGTTAAATTTTAATATTGTGTTTATCTCTAAAATTGTTATTTGATTCTAAAAATGATTTTTGAAATGTTTTTAAAACTAAGAAACTTTCTATAATTAAATAAATAAATACTGGGTTTTAGACGTATAAATAGATAAGTTTTATTTATCAAAAGGTGTGAATTTTCATGAACCCTAAGAGAACATGGTCGTTCATAAAAGACTTGAACCTCCATCTCTCAAATCTTTCAAGATTTGTCTTGAAAGCATATTTGGGTTAAACAAAAGTCAATGGTTTCATCATGAAACTTTGATAAGGGCTCCAAAGGATCCACTAAGGAACACATGAGACTGGTGATTTTTCCACATTATACCCTATGATATGGAATCAATTTTATTTATCTATTAATGAAATGTTTACTCTCACCAAGGAATTCATGTAAAGGAATAAACCAAAAGTAGGCAATAAAGAATTTAATTTGGGGATTGAGGGACTACCTATTCAACCCCTTTCTTTCAATAATAACAATAATAACAAAGGATTTATATGTATAATTGGTAATCCAAACAAATAAAAGCTTAAATCTAATTAAAATTTTAAAATATACCAATAAGTTAATAATATTTTTATTTTTTTATGTTTATAAGAAAAGAAAAATGCTAAAAATTATTTATTAGTTAAGCATATAGAAGAATCTAGCATTAATGAAATTTTGAAGGATAAAAATGTAAATCTAATATTATAAAATTTTAAAAACTACTTAACCTATTTTGCTATAAGTGCTAAGCCAAGGTTAGTTTATTTAATAGAGTAAATAATTTTTTAAGAAAGGAAAAAATAATAAGTGGTAGGAAATTTGTGCTACCAAATACACTTATTACACTTAAGGGAGTAGTTGTCTTTTAATTTTTAAAATTTTTATTTTTTATCAAATACCCTTTTATGATTCATCCTTTGATTCTTCAAAACCATCAAGCTATGGTTATTCAACAAGAAAGTTTGATTTTGTAAGTTTTGCAATTTTGTACATGTTTTTTTCAAAAAAATTGGTTGATTAGAAGACATTTATGTTCACACATTCTCACATTCTCACATTACCTAAAAATGAACAATGAGAAGAGTAGTGCTAGAGATTCCAATTTCCATATTGAAAAAGATTGAATAGTAGTTATCAATGACTTGACTTTTAATAGCAAATTGATATAGTAGCTATCAATGACTGCACTGCATCATACAAAATTAATGGTGGGAATTATTAGAGAGACCACTAGACCCACAAGGACTTGGAAGTTTCAACAATTCAAATGGAAATGGACTCCACCTACAAAAATCAACTAACAAGTCAAAGAAGGCATGTAGCTTTATAAGACATCAATGACTCACTATTCTAGTTTATTATATTTAATTATGTGGTGAAAAGTATTAGCATTAGTAGGTTTTTCACAATTTTCATTTACCAATAAAAATATTCAAAGTTGAAACCAATATTTGAAAAATGCGAGCTTTTTTATCGTTTTTTCTTAAATCTGTTAATGTTATATGACTATTCTAATTCATCATATAACCATCAAAGAAAATAAAATTAAAAAGATTTTGGTCAAATCAATCTAAATGTTGAGGAATATCAATAAGTGCAAAAACTAGATTAGTTGTTATCCCTCAAGGATAAAAATATCGATAATCACGGATATATTGGTATTTCGATTTTACGGATATATATAATATATTGGAGATATATTGGCGGATATTTTGATAAAAAATATCGGTTAGCCTACAATTGATCAAAACTTATAAAAATGTAAAAAAAAAAAAAAAAAAAAAAAAACCTCTTAGAAATGAAATTAGAAGTATAATAAATATTTTAAAGTTGTTTTGTTGAAGAAATATATATATATAATTTATCATATTTGATAATAATATTATATGCATTAATAAAAAATATAAATTTTATAAGTATACATTGATTATTAAATTACATTAAATATTATTCAATAATAATATAATGATATTTAATTATGATATGTCTAATTTTAAAATATTTTGATATTGTTGTTTGAATGAAAATAATTAATCATATAAAATATATTGGAGTAAAGCTAAAATGGTGCATAGAGATGGTAGGAAAATTAACTTTTGGGTTTATATGTTGCCTCTTATTCCATTTGTAAACAAAAAAAAGTTTAAATTGCATTAATTAGGATGCCAAAGTTCATGATTTTATAAATGAGAATACTAGTGAGTGGAATCTCCCAAAATGGTAATTTAACTATCATCAAATTAGAGTCAAATTTCCATTGGATTTAGAATTTAAATTTTTTTTAAATTAATTGTTAAATTTTTTTTTTACCATTTAACAAAAGAATTGTCATTATCATGTGAAACATTTGGAGTGATAGAGGAATAGGAGAGGATAGAAGAAGGCTTTAAATTAATTAGTTCTTCACCTCCAACAGCCTATCATGCGTGTAAGGCTGAGGCAGCCCATAAATCCAAACTCGAACCGGTTCACCAGGCGGTCCATCTTTCCATTTTCATGAGACTGGAGCTTTTTAGAGAATGCACTCCATGAATATCTATTTATGTAGTAAGTAGTAAAATGCTTCTCCAAATGCAAAAATACTTAGTGCAACAACAAATTATTTTTTTTATTATTTTTTTTTTAAAAAATAAAGTAATTATTATAAAAATAATTATATTTGATTTCCATTGAAAAAAATAATTAATCATTTAATAAAGGTTTTTTCTCTGTCGCCCATTTTTTCTATGGTATCATGGCCATATACAAAACCTTCTTTCAATACTCAGCAACCTTCCATACTCCAAGTCTAAAGGCTAAATCTAAAGGTTATATTTTGTTATTGGAAAGTAATAAGAAAAGAAAAAAAGATGCTAAAAAAAAGGATTTTTTCATGTGTCGGATCCCGTCTAAAAAATATAAAAGAAAAATTAAATATAATTAAAATTAGTTAGAAATTAATGCATTTTTAAATTATTGAATCTTTATATAATGAAAAAAAAATAAGTAAAATAAGTTTGAAAAAACATATAAAAATAATTTATTAACTTTAAAACTATTTTTTATTTTCCTTCATTTTTTCCTTTTTACTACTTTTTTTTTTCTTTCCCTCAAATTTTTGGGAACCAAACATAGTCAAAGGAGAAACATCAATCCTTTTTGTATATAAATCTTCTAAAGTGGCAACACATATTCTCTTAAACACAAAAATTTTGGAGCTCTTCTATAATAGCAAGATATATATATATATATATATATATATATATATATATATATATATATATTATTTTTATACTTTAATTTTTTGAATAAACAATAAATTTTAGCATAAAAACCAAAAATATTTTTTGTAATGGATTGAAAAAGAAAAAATTTATTCCCTTCTCACTTTTAAATCTTAATTCATAAAAATTGACGATGGAAATTAATAGAGCTATGGGACCCTTAGACCCATGATGACTTGGAAATTTCACCAATTCAAGCTTACTCCACCTACGAACCTAATATACTATTCTAGTTTAATTATATTTATATACGTTTTCCCAATTTGCATTCACTAGTAAAAAAATCAAAGTTGAACTTGGAAAAAGGGTTCAATTTATTTTAGACTTGGGTTGTGATTCATGAACGTAACTATCAATGACTTGACTTTTAAGGCCAAATTAATATATGGTTTAGGAATGACTTGACTTTATTGCAGAAAATTGATGGTGAAAATTAATAAAGAGCTATGGGACCACTAGACCCATGACGACTTGGAAGTTTCACAAATTCAAGCAGACTCCACCTACAAACCTAATCTACTATTCTAGTTTAATTGTATTTATATACATTTTCCCAATTAAAAGAATTCAAAGTTGAACTTAGAAAATGGGTTCAATTTATTTTTGACTTGGGTTGGGATTCATGAACGTAGCTATCAATGACCGGACTTTTAAGGCCAAATTAATATAGGGGTTAGGAATGACTTGACTTTATTGCAGAAAATTGATGGTGGAAATTAATAGAGAGCTATGGGACCACTAGACCCACGATGACTTGGAAGTTTCACAAATTCAAGCAGACTCCACCTACAAACCTAATCTACTATTCTAGTTTAATTGTATTTATATACATTTTTCCAATTAAGAAAAATTCAAAGTTGAACTTAGAAAATGGGTTCAATTTATTTTTGACTTGGGTTGGGATTTAGCTATTAATGACTGGACTTTTAAGGCCAAATTAATATAGGGGTTAGGAATGACTTGACTTTATTGCAAAAAAATTGATGGTGGAAATTAATAGAGAGCTATGGGACCACTGGGCCCACGATGACTTGGAAGTTTCAACAATTCAAGCAACTCCACCTACAAACCTAATCTACTATTTTAGTTTAATTATATTTATATATGTTTTCCCAATTTGCATTCACTAGTAAAAAATTCAAAGTTAAACTTGAAAAATGGGTTCAATTTATTTTCGACTTGGGTAGTGATTCATGAATGTAACTATGATCAATGACTTGACTTTTAAGGCCAACTCAATATAGGGGTTAGGAATGACTTGACTTTATTGCAGAAAATTGATGGTGGAAATTAATAGAGAGCTATGGGACCACTAGACCCACGATGACTTGGAAGTTTCACAAATTCAAGCAGACTCCACCTACAAACCTAATCTACTATTCTAGTTTAATTGTATTTATATACATTTTTCCAATTGAGAAATTCAAAGTTGAACTTAGAAAATGGGTTCAATTTATTTTTGACTTGGGTTGGGATTTAGCTATCAATGACTGGACTTTTAAGGCCAAATTAATTTAGGGGTTAGGAATGACTTGACTTTATTGCAAAAAAAATGATGGTGGAAATTAATAGAGAGCTATGGGACCACTGGGCCCACGATGACTTGGAAGTTTCAACAATTCAAGCAACTCCACCTACAAACCTAATCTACTATTTTAGTTTAATTATATTTATATATGTTTTCCCAATTTGCATTCACTAGTAAAAAATTCAAAGTTAAACTTGAAAAATGGGTTCAATTTATTTTCGACTTGGGTAGTGATTCATGAATGTAACTATGATCAATGACTTGACTTTTAAGGCCAACTTAATATAGGGGTTAGGAATGACTTGACTTTATTGCAGAAAATTGATGGTGGAAATTAATAGAGAGCTATGGGACCACTAGACCCACGATGACTTGGAAGTTTCACAAATTCAAGCAGACTCCACCTACAAACCTAATCTACTATTATAGTTTAATTGTATTTATATACATTTTTCCAATTAAGAAATTCAAAGTTGAACTTAGAAAATGGGTTCAATTTATTTTTGACTTGGGTTGGGATTTAGCTATCAATGACTGGACTTTTAAGGCCAAATTAATATAGGGGTTAGGAATGACTTGACTTTATTGCAAAAAAATTGATGGTGGAAATTAATAGAGAGCTATGGGACCACTGGGCCCACGATGACTTGGAAGTTTCAACAATTCAAGCAGACTCCACTTAGAAACCTAATCTACTATTTTAGTTTAATTATATTTATATATGTTTTCCCAATTTGCATTCACTAGTAAAAAATTCAAAGTTGAACTTGAAAAATGGGTTCAATTTATTTTCGACTTGGGTAGTGATTCATGAATGTAACTATGATCAATGACTTGACTTTTAAGGCCAACTTAATATAGGGGTTAGGAATGACTTGACTTTATTGCAGAAAATTGATGGTGGAAATTAATAAAGAGCTATGGGACCACTAGACCCACAACGACTTGGAAGTTCCAGCAATTCAAACAAACTCCACCTACAAACCTAGCCTACTATTCTAGTTTAATTATATTTATATATATTTTCCCAATTTGCATTCACTAGTAAAAAATTCAAAATTTAACTTAGAAAATGGGTTCAATTTATTTTCAACTTGGGTTATGATTCATGAATAAAGTTATTTTCTTAGAGCCTTTTAGATATTAAAGTGGAAGCAATATTTGGAAGATCGGTGCTTCTTTCTTTCTTCTTAGTTTTTTTTTTAAAATTTTTAATCATGTTATATAAGCATTCTAATTCATCATACAACCATCAAAGAAAATAAAATTAAAGAGATTTGATCAAGTTACTCTAGATATTCAAGATACTTACTAGTGTAAAAAACCTAGACTACACCAGTTGAAGTCCCTCAACATGTGCGCCAAATAATATTTGCACCTCAAGCAATATTATTTAAAACTTTGTATATGCTTTCAAATGTTTATGAAATTCATCGTTGTTCTTTCTTTATAAATCTTTGATATGGATTGCAATCTAAACATTAGAACTTGTAAAGATGATGATAAAAGAAGTGTTTTCATGTACTCACTTTGCCTTATTCTTAATAAGACAAGTTTAGGATTAAAAATAAATGGATTAGGGATGAGTTTAAGATTTTAATTTTATATTTTAAAAATTCGGATTGGAATCGAAGGGGATTATTTCTTTGTCTCACTCTACCTTACCCAATTATATATATAAAAAATAAAAGATTATATTTATTTTTAACATATATAAAATAAGAAATTTACTTTTCTTAAAAAAAAAATTGTAAAATTTGTTTATTTTTTATGTAGTTTAATTTTTTAAAAAGAAACTGATTTTTTTTTTTAAAAAAATAAAAAATAAACTAGAGAGAGTTAGTGTGAGAATTTCTCATACATGTCCCACCTTGTTAATTTTTTTTTTATTTTGTTGGGTAGGGATGAAAATAGATATAAATAAATATAATTTAATTTCTTTTTAAGAAATTGAAAAAAAAAAAAGGGATTGTCCTAGTTTTTAAATTTTTTATTTATTTTAATTTTGAGTTTATGGAGTATAACATTCAATTAATACAAGATAAAAATAATTATATTTGATTTCCATTGAAGAGAATAATTTATCATCTAGTAAAGGTTTCACCCTCTCTCCATTTTTTTCAATGGTATCATGGGCATGGGCATGGCATATATAGAACCTTTATTCAATACTCTTATCTTTCCATGCTCCAAATCTAAAAGCTATGTTTGAGTCCTGAAAAGTAATAAGGAAATAAAAAAATAACCTTTTTTTTTTTTTTTTTTCATATTTGGTTTTGCTTTGAAAAATAATAAAAATCAAACCAAATATAATTAAAATTAGTTAATCTTTATTTAATAGAATAAAATAAGTAAAATAAGTTTGAAAAAACCAATGAAAATAATTTATTAACTTTAAATCTATTTTTCATTTTCCTTCACTTTTTATTTCGTTATACTTTTCTTCTCTATTTTTCTTCCCTCACATTTTCCCTCAAATTTTCCGAGAACTAAACATATTCAAAGGAAAAAAATATCAATCCCTTTTGCATATAAATCTTTTAAAGTGGCAACACATATTCTCTTAAACAATAAAATTTTGGAGCTCTTCTATGATAGCTAGATATACTAGAATTTTTAATAAACAATAAATTTTAGCATAAAAACCAAAAATATTTTTTGTAATGAATTGAATAGGAATTAAAAGAGAAAAAATTACCTCACTTTTAAATCTTATTTCATAAACATTTATTCATTTTTTTTTATATATTGGTTTTACTTTTACTAATATTGATCTTTTTTTTTCATATCTCATTTTAAAAAAAATAAAAATAAAAAGAAATTTATGTAAAGAAAAATGTTATAATAAACTCAATTTCAGAAAAATAATTAAAAAATTTCTTTACAATTACTTTTTTAATTTTAGAAAATTGACATATTTTATATTGTTGCATTAAGAATATTAATAAAAGTAAATAAATTCATATCATTGAAAATAAATAATATGGATCCCTAATTGGCTGTCTAACTTCCCATCACAAATTTAGAAATATTCCAACCACATTTAAAATAGATCAATCTTCTTTTAATTCCAAATTCTTTATCATATCATATATATTGCAATTATTTATGCATTATTGAAATTATATATGCAACAATTTAAAGATTATTTTTCAAGGACCTTGACCTTCATTTTAGTCAATGCTTTTATTTATTTTTCTATTTAGTATAGTTTTTTTCTCTGTATCAGCAATTTATTTCTTCAAAATGATGATACCAAGAGAAGGCCTTGGCTCAGGCCCACGGGCAACTCAAAGCCCAGCCTTTAAAATCTGGCCCAGGCCTCCAACTCGGGCCAACATGGTGTCTAGTCTACTTATTATAATAGATTCCATTAGTTTGATGGAGTTTAAATTTTTTATATTATATACAATTTTTATTACTTGCATAATTATTCCATTAATGATCTTATATTATATTTAATATAAACATGTATAATTTAATGACATATAAGTTGTAATAAATTATATTGACTATGTAAAAAAATAAAGTCGGTGTCATAGATAAGAAAAAAGATTTAATTGATCATGTCTTCCTAATAATACTAATTTTTTTATTCCATTAGCTATATTTAAATGTGATCTACCTAAATATTTTTTTGCAAATTTGTTAAGATTCTATTGATGCTACCAACACTTGAATTTCTTGATTTTAAAATAAATATGAATCCAAATTCTAATTATTACACAAAACCAATTTAAGAGGATAAATTTTATTTTTTTGAATTGCTTTTCTAATTATTTATTCTTTTTTTTCCCTATTAAGCTCCAAATTATTTTAACATTAAAAAATTCTAAAAAATTTGAATATGTCGTTATGTAAAGTAAACACCATTCATAATAAATAGTAACCTTGAGGGTAATGTGTTTAATATTTTGAATAAAAAAATACATAAAAGAAAGAAATATTTGTGCCAAAGGAACAAAATAATTTTTACTTTGGAAAAACAACCTCTAATTATTGAAAATTATAAATATAATCCTAGTTTGACATTTTTGCCCTTATTTATTATTATTATTATTAAAAGAAGTGTTTGGATTTGAAATAGGGACATATAAAAATTATAGTTGGAGGGTATTTTTGTAAAAAAAAAATGTTTATTTTATGTTTTTAAAATATGAAGGTTATTCTTGTGAATATGTGATTTTTTTTTAATCCTTTTAATTAAATAACCAAAAAAGAAATGATACATGAAAATAAAAACAAAAGATTGGTGAAATTGACGTAAAGATAATATTGCAATTTTTACTTTTAACTTGTATCAATAGTTAACTAATTGAAAAAAAAAAGGCGACAATCACATGTATAACCACATTCTTTTCCATGTCGATTAAAACCACAACATTAGTTAGTTTAAATATAATCTAAACTAAAAATTTATAATATAAGGTTATAATATTTATAATAAGAATGATAATAACAATTACAAGAAAAAAATAGTTAGTTGAGAAAAAGGAAAAAGGCAAATTAATAATAAAAAAGGAAAAAACAAAAAGGAGAAAGGAGTAAGATTACGAGAGAAAAAAGGTAAATAAAGAAAAAAAAAACAAAAATGGTAGTTTTGTCTTTTCACCTATTATGGATTTGCTAGTAAAATTAAATTGAAACCCTTCATAGCAATTATATTTATTCACACAACCTATAAAATATTTATTTTAAAAAATGGTAATTTAACATAATGAAACGTGATTTCAAGGATCTTGACATTTGTTTTAACTAATGTTTTTATTTTGCTTTTCTATATAATATAGTTTTTGAGATGGCTGCAGTTCTGGTTCAAAGTAATAATATCAACACCACTCAAGGCTATGTGTTAATGTCAAGTCCATTCTCATGGCCAGCAAGGTGTCCAATCCAGTTATTGATAGATATTATTGTATGAGGGAATTGAAAACTCCTACCGATACCTTATACAATATAATTTATCGTTACTTATATAAATATATTATACGACTATAAATATACATATATGATTTAATAATGTGTAGTATATTATTATTATTATTATTAAACAAAGAGCTTTTGTGTCTCACACAATTAAGAAAATTATTCAATTCATCATGCATGTTACAAGAACTTCCCGGCTGATGTATGCTTGATTTTAAAATATATGTGACATGCAATTCAAGCTAATAAAAAATCAAAACGTGACTTCCTATTTGATATATCAATTAATACTATAAGGAATAGATTAACAAATTGAAATATTATTTTGGAATTCCCATTTGTTATACCGAAGATGACAAATTATACTTACTAAAATTGTTTTTTTAATCATCTATTCTTTTCTTTCCTTTTTTTCCTCTAATGTGAACTCCAAATTATAATAATTATAATAATTCTAAAAATTCCTAAAAAACTTGAATTTGTTTTTATGAAAATAAATATCATGCTTAATAAATAAGTAACCTTCAAAGCAATGTGTTTAGGATATTGTATTAAACAATACATAAAAGAAATTATAATTAAGAATTGAAACAAAAGCTGAGAAAATTTAAGCAAAGATAAGGGTGCAAGTTTTAACTCATATCAATCATGCACTAGTAGAGAGGAGAAAAAAAAGTGGTTGTTGCCTTCACCGCATTTCTTTCCATGTCATGGAAGCCAATAGTAGTTAATTATGCAAATATTATTGAAAACAAAAATCTCTAATTATTCAAAATATGTTAATAACTTGGAAAGAGTATAGGAAACAAAATAATAGCAAAAGTATATATATTTCTCGATAAAATTGAACCATCTTTGACACCAATAAGGGTTAATGTAAAGAATGGTTGAAATTCCTAATGATATCATGATATATAATATAGTAAAACTTGCAAAGAAAACCACAAGATCGATATTATACCATTTTGCATCACTTTTTTCCGAAGACTCTAATGGTGGGTAAGGTGGCTTAACATTTATGCTGCATTTTCTCTTTAATGGTGGTCCACAAAGGAAAGGATTATCGATCTTCATAGTTACTTTCATCAAATATTGCAAATTATGCATTCATATCTGAAACTCTTCCAAAGATGCTATTGTGAGTCACATTGAACACCACTAAAAAAGTTAGTCTAACCAATTTTGGAGGAATTTCTCCACTTAGTTTATTATTAAAAAGATCTAAGCTCTCTATTTGAGAAAGATTGCAAAAACTATTAGAAATGGAGCCCTTTAGTTCATTGCGAGACAAGTTCAATGCATGAATCAAACTTAACATTCCAAGTTCATGAGAGATTTCACCTGTTAAGTTGTTACATGACAAGTCCAATCCAGACATGAAATTAAGGATGCCACCTTTATAGGAGTCATGTCTGTTCTTGGTGACAAACTCAACTTCATCTTTTTCCTCATATTGTAGACTTTGGTGGCTCAAATCTACCATTGAGTAACCTGCATATACACGATGAGAATCCCATTCATACATGGAAAAAAAAAAAATCAGAATCCTCATCTTTTTCCTCCAAATTGTGAATTTTAACCTCCATCAAAAGAAAGATGAACCTAAATAATGTTAGCAATAAACATTTTTATTTTAAAATAATTTAAGTGATTAAATAATATGATCTAGAGAGTTTTTTTTTTTTCCTTTCCTCGTATTGTCATTGGAAAAATCTTTATTCAAATTTTGTATCAAATGAAGAAATCTATATAATTTATAAAATTGAGGATTTTTATGAGATGGTAGAGTCATTTGAGTCTACAAGTTTACCTACACTCAGAATTTTTTACTTTCTTCTATATTGATCACTTTAGGTCTAAATCTCTCGATGAGAAATTTTAATATTTTTTTTACCACTTTAGAGTAAAGAATCCTTTCCCCTAGACTAAAATGAGAATTAATAATATTAATGAGTTCAATATAAAATTTCAAAGAAGGTTTCATCATCTTTCATCTCTATGTTTTCAAACTTTGTAATTTAAATTTGTAATTTTGACAACTTCACAATGGAAGTACCTTTATGTGTTACTGTAGGAAGGTCCCAAGCTTCTTTTAACATATTTACGTGTTACAATCCTGTAAAACTCATCACAACAAATCCCATTGAAAATACATGTTGCTTTGGATTTGAAATGATATGATAGAATAGGATGTCTATGTAGACCAACTTTTTTTTTTTCATCACTTTTTTGCCACGTGTAGTACACTATATTTTGCAAGAGAGGTGAGTCAGGCTCCCTTTTGTTTTTTCATCACTTTTTGCCACGTGTAATAGTTTTTTTTTTTTTTTTTTTTCCGCAGGACAAGTAAGCTATTAGAGAGGATATTTTCTCTAGTGGAGGTTGGTTAGAGACCACTTTTTCAGAGAGTGGAGCAGTGATTTTCTAAAAGGGGAAACTAGGGGAGGAAATGTAGCAGAGGCTGTTTGAGGAGCTGCAGAATGTCTCAAGGATGAAAGAAAAAAGCTGTGAGGAGTTGTGGGAGGGACAATGGCCTGGGAACAGTGAAAGCAGGAGTATTCTGGGATTTTTTTTAATGGAGGTTTTGGGGGGGCAACAGGACTGTGAGAGAGAAGTAGAGAAAGACATATTAGAGAGCAAAGAAGGAAAGATTATGATATTCTAAGAGAGTAGGTTTTGAGAGAGAACAACAAAGGAAAGTTGTGTTGTGGAGAAAGAGGCAAGAAAACACTTAAAGTTGAGCAAACTCTGCTTGGAGAGGAGACTTGCAGGTATGGTCACCGTGAACTTCGCACTCTATCATTTTCACATTATTCTGCTCCATTTTTCTGCAAATGTCTAGAAGTTATCTTGTTGATTGGTGTGGCCATCATGAGTTGTTTGGTCTATTTTGCTGAATCTGTTTATTTGCATACATGCTCTCTTTGATCTTTATCTTGGTTTCCTTGACTCCTCCTGTAAGTAGCTGATGCGCAGCTTCGTCCCTGAACTTGATATTTATAAGAATCATATGTGTGTACTTTGTTAATTCCACTTGTTATTAGCCCATGGATGTCATCTGAAATGAGGCTCTATACATTCATGTTTTACTTGATTTCCTATTTGCTCTTCTCTCAATTTTTACTCTGGCTTCTATCCTTGCTTTTTATTCCTCTATTTCTGGTAAGTTCGGGGTGCTGAGCATCTAAGCTAGGTTGATTATCTTGATTGGCATGTTTTATAGGAGAGCACCATAAGAGCAACTTTTATACAGACCGGTATTTATGGATACCTGTAAGCCATGTGCATCACATTGAAACCCCTAGGAATGTAATGGAGGAATACAAATGAGGATGAAGATTTTGTAGAGGGTACTCGGGCCCAGAACAATCCAGACAACAAGACTACTTTGCTAATACCGGTCTATGTGAATTTTTTATTCTCCATTATCACCCAAACAACAGAAATTGAATGTATATATATTTCAATCATGGAAAACATGCCTTGCTTTTGCATTTCTTGGAACATACCTGAGTCCATTATTTTCCAATATGGATAAGGTATGGATCTTCTAAGGCTATGGAGGGCACCACATTTATCTGTTATTCTCTCTAACGATGGGAACGGGAGAGAGCAGGTTCTGTTCTTATTTCAAAAGATGTGATCATGATGAGCAGACACTTAGCCTTTATATTTATACCCTTCTGCCTTAGGGACCACTCCGTTTAAAATATTGGGCCATATGTGTCTCAGGCCCATCATCTAAGACACATATGGTATCAGGCTCTACACATGAGGTGTCTCATACTTTAGAAAACCGATAAAAAACAAATATGCGAAAAAGGAATAGCTTAGTCATGAACCATTGATAAATATGTGAGTCCATATCTTTAACACGGTCCTCTCACCTCTTTGTGGTGTTTTTATTGGAAAAGAAACAATTGTTTATTGCAGTGCTAGTGCATTCAAAGCAATCCCAATCCAACCTTCAAATACAAAAGCCTGTGAGAGGGTTGATGTCGATGGTTTTGGATACTTATTTGGGTCTCAGCAAGGGCAAAGTTGTTGGCTAGTCATCAGATACGAGATACTAGCACTTTGGGAACATAGGTTGGATGTTCAGCTAAGACTATTAGCGGAGAAGGAGAAAGATGTTATAGAAAAGTTGAACTCACTTGAGGAGAGAGATATATCTAAACACAAAATCAATCTTTATAAAGATGCTTATGGGGATGGCTAACATGTCAGCGTTGATGTTATCTCATCAAATTTTGAGGGGTAGTCTGTTGTCAATAGGCAAAGGAGTTTATGAACAAAATGCCAATGGAACCTGATTCGGTGATCTGGAGTGCTTTGCTTGGAGGTTGTAGGAAACATGATGAAACCAAGTTGGCCAAGTTGGTTGTAGTGAAACTAAGGGAGCTCCAGAGCAGAAATTTGTTGATCAAGAGATATTCAACGTAAGTTGGAGATGAATAATCATAAATCCTTGAAGAAGCTACTCATTTTCTCTCCACGTGCATGAAATAATATCTCCTTATTAGTATGGCCACCCTTCAGTTGCTACATAGCCACCCACTCCACTAATTGGTTCACCTAAAGAAAATCCAGATAGCAATTCTGGTCCAAACCCATCATTGGCCACTTTGATCTTCTCAAGGAAACAATGTCCAATTCCTCTGCTCCTTCTCACAAGGTGTTAAGCAAGATCGCCTTCCGGAAAGAGCTAGCAGAATGTCAGGTCAATCTTCATGCGGGATTCGAGCATAAAGTCATCAATAATCTACAGAAATGGGTGGTTGAAGTCAATGGAGCTCCACAAACTCTGTACGCCAATGAATTATACCAGCTCTAGGTGAATTTTGTTGAGATATTAAGAATGTTTAGATATTAGGAATGTTGAGATATTAGGATATTAGTTGTTCTTTCTTTATATCATTCCTTATATTAGGAATTTTGAGATATTAGAATATTAGTTGTTCTTTTCTTATATCATTCCTTCCTTATATCATTCTTTCTCATTCTTAGAATGGTGATTACCCTCTATATATACTCTGTACATGAACGAATGAAATAAGAATGAAAAACTACCATTCATCAATTTGAAGATGGTATCAAAGCCATGGAACTGAAATCCTGGATATTTTGTCGGTAAGGCCAGCCATTGTCCCTCTTTGGCGATCAAAAAAAAAAATGAGTGAAAAAAATGCTATTGTTTTTCAATACTTCTGGTCAACCTTCAAACGCACTCAATGCAATAAGACTGGTCATACCAAGAGTTGTTGCTTTGAAATTGTGGGATATTCAGACTGGTGGTCTCATAATCGTGATCAACGGAAGAAGGATTCCAAGAAAACCTTGACTGCAGCTGTTGCTGAAATAAAAACAGAGGCTAATGTTGCTGAGAAAGCCTCTACATTGGTAGCCGCTACAAATTATGGTGGTAAGTTTTTAAATATTTCTACACTTGTTATTAATAGTGCATGGATAATTGATTCTGGTGCTACAGATCATATGACTTTTGATTCT
Source organism: Vitis riparia (assembly GCF_004353265.1). Lineage (NCBI taxonomy): Eukaryota > Viridiplantae > Streptophyta > Magnoliopsida > Vitales > Vitaceae > Vitis > Vitis riparia. The sequence continues at coordinate 8,320,996 of NC_048439.1, read as the reverse complement.
AGACAGGTCTCACCCCTTAGACCTTCCTCACAAAAAATTGTTTCCATAGCCAATGGTAACACAACCCTAGTCATTGGGGAAGGATCCTTAACTCTTACTGATAGTTTGAATTTGGATTCTGTTTTAGTTGTTCCATATTTAAATTACCATATTTTGTCAGTTTCTCAAATCACTGCAACCTTATCTTGTATTGTCATATTTTAGCCTGAATTTTGTGTTTTTAAGGACATCCAAACAAGACAAACGATTGGTTGTGGAATTAAGTGGGGAAAACTCTATTACTTGGACTTACGCTCAAATGATTCAAATAAGTTGTGACAAGCCTTGATGGCAGATTGATCTGAGGGGGAGAAAAAAAAGTCTGAAATTTGGTTGTGGCATCGACGTCTGGGATATGCTTCCTTTGGTTATTTAAAAAAATTGTTTCTTAGTTTGTTTGCAAATAGTGATATTTCTGGTTTCCGTTGTGATATTTGTGAATTGGCTAAAAGCTATCGTGCTTCATTTCCGTTAATTTTGAATAAAAGTCCATTTCTTTTTATGGTTATACATTCTGATGTTTGGACCTCATCCAAAGTCCCAACTTTGAGTGGTTCGCGTTGGTTTGTTACTTTTATTGATGATTGTACCAGAATCACATGGTTATGCTTGATGAAGACCAAAGATGAAGTGAACTTGTTGTTTCAAAATTTCATAAAATGATTGAAACTCAGTACAATGCAAAGGTTCGGGTTTTACGTAGCGATAATGGTGGAGAATATCAGAGTTCTGATCTTCAAAAGTATTTGGAAGGACATGGCATCATTCATCAAACTACTTGTTCCAATACACCCCAGCAAAATGGAGTCGCTGAAGGAAAAAATCGGCACTTGTTAGAGGTTGTTCGTGCTTCCTTGATAGCAGCAAAAATACCGATATCTTATTGGGGAGAAGCAATAACATCTGTCACATACTTTATCAATCAAGTACCTTCCAACTCAATTAACTTCCAAACAACTCTCCAAGCTCTTACTAATGTCGTAGTTGCCCCAACCGTCCCAAATCTACCTTCTCGTGTTTTTGGTTGCTTGGAATTTGTGCATCTACATAAACACCAACGCACCAAGTTAACTTCCAGTGCATTGCAATGTGTGTTTGTTGGATATGCATTGCACAAAAAGGGATATCGATGTTACCATCCTCCAATTCGACGAATGTTTATTACAATGGATGTGGTGTTTCATGAAAATTCGATGTATTCTTCATTTGAGTCTGAACTTCAAGGGGAGTACCAGAAGGAAATTCAGACTCTCGATTATAATTATCATATCTATGAAGAGGATGAATCTGGACAATCTGAACTAGTGAACCAGGAAGCGGGTGAGTTCGATATGAGTGGTGCAACTTTGGAACTAAGTAGTAATGACCACCCAGAAACTAAAAAAATGATAGAAGAAGAAAGAGACATTTGCATCTGTAGCTATGATCAACACAGTTCGAGCATTACTGTCTTTAGCTGCAAACCTGGATTGGCCATTACAACAGTTCAATGTGAAAAATGTCTTTCTGCATGGTGAGTTATCTGAAGAAGTATATATGGATCTTCTACCAGGATGCATGGTGTTAGAAAAACAATGTCAGAAGGTGTGCAAATTGAAGAATTCATTGTATGGGTTGAAGCAATCCCCAAAAGCATGGTTTGAAAGGTTCACAAAGTCAATGAGAGATTTTGGCTATCATCAAAGTAATTCAGATCACACTTTGTTCCTGAAAAAGTAACATGGTAAGATTACGACACTCATCGTATATGTGGATGACATGGTAGTTACAGGAAATGATCCTGAAGAAAGAAAAGCTCTGCAAAATTATCTATCTAGAGAATTCAAAATGAAATATCTAGGTCATCTGAAATACTTTCTTGGGATTGAAGTTTCTTAATCAAGTGAAGGAATTTTTCTGTCTCAAAGAAAGCATGTCTTAGATCTTTTATAGGAGACTAGAATGTCGGGATGTCAACCTGTTGATACACCAATAGAAGAAGGTCTGAAATTGTGTGTTGAACCTAATCAAGTATCAACCGATAAGGGAAGATACCAGAGACTTGTGGAGAAATTAATGTACTTAGCTCATACAAGACCAGATCTTGCTTATGCATTGAGTGTAGCAAGTCAATACATGCATAATCCTGGAGAGCAACATATGAATGCAGTCATGCGTATTTTGAGGTATTTAAAGAATGCTCCTGGGAAGGGAATTTTGTTCACTAAAAATGTTGATCATTAGAGTATAGAAGTATATACTGATGCTGATTGGGTCGGTGCAGTGGATGATAGGCGATCTACATCTGGTTACTTTACCTTTGTAGGTGGTAATCTTGTGACATGGAAAAGTAAGAAGCAGAATGTCATCGCTCGTTCAAGTGCAGAAGCGGAATTTAGGGGTATGGCTCTAGGACTTTGTGAGGCATTATGGCTAAGACTCCTCTTACAGGATTTAGATTACCTATCTAGGCAACCAATCCGATTGTTTTGTGACAATAAAGCCGCATGTGATATTGCTCATAATCCAGTACAACATGATCGTACAAAGCATGTCGAGGTGGACAGATTCTTCATTAAGGAGAAGTTGGATGATAAGATTGTGGAATTGCCTAAGATTCGATCAAAAAATCAATTGGCCGATATCATCATCAAAGCTACAGTCTCAAGTCGAGTGTTCTCAAAATTTTTAGACAAGTTGGGCATGTGTGACATCTATGCACCAACTTCAGGGGGAGTGTTAAGATATTAGGAATGTTTAGATATTAAGAATGTTGAGATATTAGGATATTAGTTGTTCTTTCCTTATATCATTCCTTTCTTGTATCATTCTTTCTCATTCTTAAAATAGTGATTACCCTCTATATATACTTTGTACATGAACGAATGAAATAAGAATGAAAAACTACCATTCATCAATTTGAAGAGATTTTCCCAACAATTATCCCGTTGAAGCATTGTAGCATACTTTCCATGTTATCTGGTTCGACTGTGGAACAATTGGCCCTCTTCAGAAATGGACCTTGATGATCCGAAGGGCCGGCCACACTAAGTAGTCTCTATTGTTTAGAATTTTCTTACAAGAAAATGCAAAAAAAAGTCACTTCAATACATGTTCAATTCTATTGCAGACACAAGGTGCCAGTTATGGGAAGAGGCCTATGAATATTTTGTGCATCGGTCAAGTTGCAACCCAAGCAAAGGGCTTTACGCAATTCTCAGTCATGAGCCCTACTTACAAAGGCAGTGGTATCTCATTTGGAAGTATTGGTTCACTAGATGACATTATCGAATCATTTCGATTACATGCTGCAGGCGGTGGTAAGGATTTGTATGGCACAACTAAGCATAAAAGGGTTCAACCCTTGCTAAGGTTAGATGTATACAGACCAAGAATGGCAAATCTACCTATTGTCGATTTTCTTCAAATGGGAAGTCTCTAATCAGTGCTAGACATGACAAGAGAGTTGTTCTTTGGAACATGGATAGCCTGCAAAGAGAGAGCACCACGGAAGAACACCAGTTTGTAATAACGAATATCCTTTTTAGGCCAAATTCAACTCAATTGGTAACTATTTCGCATGATAAGTCTTTGCGATTGTGGGATGCAGCCAAACCAACCTACCATTTGATTGCTTTTGTTGTGCACAATCATATGTTATATCCATGGATCTCTACTAGCCAATCATTTGAGAAAACTGATGGATTTGGAATGAGAGCTCTAGAATTTGACAAAATAGTTAATCAGAAAGAATGCCATATTGCTGCTCGACACTTTCAGGCAAGACGATGGTTCACATTGGGAAGACGCTTTATGCAAATGTTTCGGGTGGGGAGCTACGGATAAATATTCTACATAAGTCTCCTAAACATGGCCTTGCATCCAAATCCTTGGTAGATTATCTTCCTTTAACAAAGAGAGTCAGGAAAAGATCCAGAACAGACCTTCACTTGGATTCAAGAGTGCTTTTCCTAGAGTCAGAACTTCTCTCGAGTACATTTACCTTTTCGTTGCTATCAAACTGAAAGCCCTCTATGATTATTGCTCACAACCTAACTGTGACTACGTTTAGCCAAGATGATGATTTCACCTTTAAGAGGAGTTTTCCAAAGTCGATGTTGTGCTCAATTATTCAAATAGTTGCGATGGGTTTCTCTACTGGTGATCCAATTTGAAAACCCTTATCTTCGTTGGTGCTTCCCATGCAAAATGCTAATTCCCGTTGACAAAACGAAAGTAAATGATATGTTATTGGATATTGTGAAATTGATAAAGGGGCCCATCCGATCATGATATGTCTTGGTTTAGGGCATGATAATGGGGAATTCTGCAGAAGAAATTTTCCAAATCAAAAGAATGCACAAAGGGTGAAGCTGTGCATGTCTCGAGAGGCCCTCAAAACCTGATTTTATGATTTCCAAGCTGCTTGGGATGAGTACAGATTCTTGTGTGGTGTTGGGGATATGAACCATGGTTTAATATGGTGGTTTATGGATATAACAGCCTATCAGATGTATCCCATACATTACCCATGCTATAAAATACCTTTCAGAGAGTGATGCCACTCAACTTTCTAGATTATCTCAAGCATGACGATAACCTCAAAAATCTTCTCAGAGAAAGGAGTGAATTGGCAATAGGTAGAAAAATAGGAAATATGGAGTTGGTGGTGTAAATAAATTGGGTTTTCCTTGGCAATAAAATGTTGATTTCAATAAAATTTTGAACCCAAACTTCTCTTCTGGCATGCATTTATTATTTTCTTTATAATTAATTAATGTAAATAAATTGGGTTTTGGTGAGGCCCAACATCTGTGATTGAATATTGATTGACTTTGATCTGTTTTGTGATTTATATGTGATTACTCTACACTTGTGCACTAACCCTATTTCCATGTAAGCGCTCTCGTTTGTCGCTCAAGTATGCTCCCATCTCCATCTTGCTTATTTATTCATTCTTGTGCATACTTTGCTTTGTTCTATATCCTAAACTTTGGTATCCACGATTAATCAATCACTTGCTACACTTGTCTTAGCCGATTAATAGAAACCTAATTTTTAGAACTTAGAGAGGTACTATTACAACTTACTACGGTATATTTCCAATAAATAACCTGACCCTTAGACTCTGACTTGATTTTCTCAAACCTACTTTCCCTTTATGGGAGTCACACTTACAATTTTTTTTCCATTTAAAAATAAAACAAAAATAAGTGGCGACTCCAAAAATAATTTTTAAAAATCAGTTTTTCAAATAAAAAACGAGTCTTGCCATCGAATGGGAACACATGCAAAAAATGCGGGTCCACAATATATCCCATACTATTTTTTCTAAAAGAATGTGATATCTTTGTATATTATATCTAATGGATATGATATTCTAAGGTAGTATACATAATAAGATATGTTATGTTATTGTAGACCCCCATATGGGGCTCGGTTTTTGTCATATCCCAGCAACTCATTCTTACCAGGTGGAGGCCTCTCAATGAGCCACTTGTCAACTCGTGGATGGCTGCTGGGAATCAGAGTAGTGGATGGGAGATGCAATCAGGGAGCGACACCTGTCAAGGGAATATTCAGAGGAGCGGGTCTGTTATGCAAAGGCTGCAGGCCGTTAGTGAGAGGTGGCTTTTTGGACGTGTTGGTTAGGAGATATGGCAGCGTTTCTGTGACAGAGAGAGGAAACAGAGAAAAATCAGAGGAGCAGAGGGTTGTAGAGGAACAAGCTGGAGAGGAGGATAGTAAAGGGGAAGAATCAGAGAGCATTGGTTTTGAAAAGAGATTCTAGATATTTGTTGCTGAAGAGAAGCATTTTCAGGTACCTTCATTGTGGTTTCCCTATTAGCTTCTACTGGTATACTCTTCTGTTCAGTTTCTGCTGATTTTTGGATGATATTTGTTGCTTGGGGGTGAGTATGTTCATATTTTGCTAATGGGTTTTTGTTGAAGTTTAGTTTTGCCTTGTTATGATTTCCTCATGAGATATTTTGTACCTCTGTTTTACCTCTTATTTGATGCTCATTTGATCTCATCCACCCAACATCTGAGTTCATGGATCGATAGATGAAATGAGGCTTATATTGGGCTCATTTGATTCTCATTATTTTGATGCTCTGTTTTTTTTTTATGCTTGCACCCTTGCTATCTACCCTCTGTTCCCGGTGACTATTTGTGCTCCGGAGGGGAAGGACTTTGCTGTTACGATCATGAGAGACATTAAGGAGAGTGAGATCCATATGTGGGCACTTGGTGAGGCTCCGTCGGCCAAAGCAGAGGATGAATGAATGGAGACTCTGGAAGATGTGTGAAACACATGAAGGTGTATCTTGTTGCCTCTTGGTTGTGCATGATATTTGATTTTTGAATCTCCTATGGACTGCAACAAGGAAGAGGCCTTGAGAGTCAAAGTAATTGCAGAAAAGAAGATGGCAATGTAGATGCGGGAAGTAAGAAAGGTGTTAAAATGTCAGAGTCCGATGCAGATGAACCCAGGAAGTCAGGATCTTCAAGAAGAAACACAAGCAGGAAAAGGAAAATTTGCCTATGGAATCCAGTGAAAGTTGCCGAACTTCAAGTAGTGAAGATGCCAAAGAAGCTGTTGTTGCTCAAGAAAAGGTGTCGTTCCTTCTGGAGAAAATTCTGAATTTAATGTAGGATATCAAACCAGGGGCAGATGAGGCAACCATTGGGTGAAGGTTTGGAAAGTTGGCGTGGTTTCTATCAGAGTATTCGGCCAACTCAGATGAGATTGTCATTGAATATTAACATGTCCTCGACTGCTTTTATTGAGCCCTTACCTGTCATTGATTTTGTGACACAACTTCTGAATCGGGATGTTTCTTCTCGACCATTAACTGATGCTGATAGTGTAAAGATTAAGAAGGCTCTCAGTGGAGCCCAAGTTGAATTTACTCATCGGATATCTGGCTTAACATCACAAGCAACACGTGAATTGACTTTTCCCGTTGATGATAGAGGAAACATGAAATTTGTCGTTGAGTACTTCTATGAAACATAGGGGTTTGTCATTCAGCATTCTCAGTGGCTGTCAAGAGATCCTTCTATCCCCACCAACAGTGCCTTGGATGTCCCGTCCGCTGAATTATGATGCGTGCTGCACTTTTCCATTTCTGGATATGCTAGTGGAACATAGGAAGTATGGTGGGATGGATTCAAACACTACTCGGGCAGCAGAGAAAGCAGCCTCTACATCTCCTATTGAATCTGAGAACAATGAAGCTGTCAGAGACCTCCTTAGCACAGATGATTTTCCACTTAGGATCTTAGATGATCCGGAGAGAGGGACTATTGTGGAGAAATTGACTGAGGAAACTTTGAGAAACTGGAGCCATCTAAAGAACCTTCTACCCATTTGTGAAGCTTAAAGCCATGGCGTGCCGGAGTCAAATATTTTGCAGACGCCGATCTTGTGACTGCGGATTCTGTCATTCAACACTGGGAGTGTGCACATTACGTGAAGCGAAGAAGGCCAAATGGGAGTCAAAAGCGAGTGTCCTCAGGAGTTGTTGGCTTTGGGAGAGACATTAGTGGGCTGTTTAAGCGAGTGTCCTCATGAAGCTTTCTGAATCCTCATATGTTACCACCAGAATGTTGGTGATTGGAGCAGACAAATGGAAGGTGTTATAGGACTCACCACGAGGTTGAATTAGGAAGAGTAGTGGCTGATCATTTCTTTGAGATCGAATCTGGGAATATTGGGAAATATATAGTGATGTCTAACCTATATGCAGCAGATGCTAGATGAGATGGCGCCATGGAGATATGGAAGCTGATGCTGTGTACTTCACACACGGAAATTAGACTCACAAGGGCAAGCTATCGCACCTGCCACCATCACTCCACCTGGACTCACCCCCACATGCTTCCAGTTGCATGGCCACCTTTTGGCATGCAACATTTGGATCCTATGGTCATCCTATTTTTTTATTTTATTCTTTAATTTTGAAAATAATTTTCCCTAATCCCGCTCCTCAAATAATTTTGTCCAGAGTTTAGTTTTTCTTTAAAAATAATTTCAATTCTTCCACTTTTCATCCTTATAATGTTTAGGTTCCAAAAATCCGTTCTTCAATAAAAATTGGTTGCCACTTTCTTTCTGGCAAGCCATTTTCACACCTCCTCTATTTTTAAAAATGTTTTGAAATAAGCAAAGATTAAGTTCCGTAATTCCGACTAATAGAATTTATGGAATTAATTCATGCTAAAATAAACAGGGCTTTGGTGGGGGCCCTACATAAGTAACTGTATAATTGATTGATTGATTGGTTGATTTAATTGTCATGCATGATTGATGTTATTCTGCTCTATAGCATGCTCGAAAATATTCCTTAATTGTGTACTAACCTCACTTCTTGATAGCGCATAACGGCTTGTTGCCCAGGTACACACCTATTCTCACTTTGGTCAATCTATATACATGTACTGATTCCCATATGTGCATGATCAATTCGGGTATTCATTGATTTCTTTATTAGATGCTACGATTGCTTCATTTTATTAGTAGAGACCCGTTTTTAGGGACTTAGAGGGGTGCTACGGTCTTTACCGTACCTTCCCGATAAGTAACCTGACTCCCGAACCCGATCCGGTTTTTCACAGACCACCTTTTCCAAAACAAGGAGTACCCTTTAAAAATAAAACAAAAATAAGTGGCGACTCCAATTCATTTTTTCTCAACCAATAAAAATCATTTTTCAAATAAAATAATAAAAATCGAGCTCGCCATTTGAGTGGGAAACGCATGAGCCGAAATGCGGGGTCCACAGTTATGTTTATATTTAGTTTGTAAAATGAATAAAAAAAATGAAATGGAATATATATTATTTTTCAATATTTAATATTTGTTTAAAATAAAATTATATTGCATTCCAATATTCACTATTAAAAAAATGGAAATTTTCTTTTGTTTAGCAATATTTATGACTAAAAGATTTAAAATTTATAAATAATTTTTTTATATTATGTTGTTCAATATATAACAATAATTTAATATATATTAAATTAGGGTCGCAACTTAGGTCGGTTAGTTGAGTTAATGGCTAACTGGATCCTAACCCAAACTAAAAAACAATCAACCCAAACTCAATCCAACCTGACCTCTAACTCAAGGTACTCAACCCAACCCGATGTCATTTTTCTAAGCTTGGGTTGAACTTGGGTTAGTCGAGTTAAAGTCGGGTTGATCAAATTAAACTCGGGTTGATTGGGTTAAACAGGTCAAACTCAGGTTAATTGGGTTGATTAGGTTGCATGATTCAAAATCTATCCATATTATTTTCTGTTTTAAATTCTATATATTTATACCAAAATTTAAATAGTAAGTAATACAAAATTTCAAAATGACAATAAAAAAATAAAAGTAAACTTATATATCTCTCTAAAAACAAAAACAAAAAAAAAAGTATATGATATAATTATAATTGATATTTTTTCTTTAAAATCTAAAATGAAAAAGAATATTATTTTAAAGGATATAAACACTATAAAAACATTAAATCAGGTTCGAGTTAGACTCAAGTTATTCAAATCTTGGTCCAAACCCAACCCAAATTGAACTCGGATTGAGAAAACTTAACTTAAACTCAACCCAAGTATTGAAAATGTTTACCTAAACCCACTCAAACATCGAGTTAGGTTTAGGTTGGGTTGGACCAACCCTTCCAAGTTGCACCTTATATAAAATAATACATATATTGACATTATTTTACAATATATTTTATAAATGTTTTTTCCTTCTTTTATTTTTAACTACGAATTTAATTTTTTAATAATTTTTTTAATTTTAAAAAATAAATAATATAAAAAATAAATTTACGATACATAATATATGTATACCCTACATACATAGGTGATCCCTATATAAATTTATGATACATAATATATGTATACACTCCATAGATATCTATATATGATTTTAGGATCGAACCTATCAATGAATAAAAAAAATTTACTAATTCACAGTTCAATGATCGAACTGATGGTTGAATTACAGTTGAACTAATAATATCATAAATATACAATTTATATATTATTAAAATAAGAAATAATTATACAATTTCAAATATATAAAGAAAATAAAAATTATTAATATTTTAATTTTAATTTATAATAATATCAAATTAAATATATAGATATATTAATATTTTAACATTTTATTAAATAAAAGATATGTAATGTTTAAATGTGAAGATATTTATTAAAATTTAATTAATTTTACATATATATTAAAATTTATATAACCTATTATTTTATCATTTAAAAAAATATTACATTATTTTTACTTATATTATTATAAAAATTTTGAAAAGAATCATGTCTATTATTATTTTGGTTTGCAATATTAAATAGAAGGCATAAAGTAGTTGAGTAGAGTTAAAACCCTTTGAGCCTTAGGTCCAAATGTCAAATCCTCATCTCTCCCATTCCCACATCAAAATCAGATGAGGGAAGTTTGTAATGGCCATTCACCCAGAGCAAGTTACAATGCGTGAGATCCAGTAGATAGCCCACATGGACTTTAGGTTGTTGGGCTTGAGGCCCAATTTGGTTGGGCGCATTCTGCCACAAAATAAAGGGATCCAAACTTGAGCCGGTAGACCAGTTCACCGAGTTAGTGGTTAAACCGTTGATTGCTCGGTTCAGTGGCGGTTTGATAGCCATTCTGAAAGGCTCCGATCAACGATTGGTCGACCAATCCGGTCTGGGAGAAAAGAAGAGAAGCGTGACAAAATAAAATTTGTCATTTGGTAATGAATCTTTAAATTAAATTGTGAGATATGTCTCATGAGCTCTATACAAACAAAAGATATATAATAGCTTTCAAACTAAATAAAGGAAATAAAATATTTTAGTAATTAAGATATATTACAAAAATAAATAGAAATAATGAATTTAATAATTAAAAGGTAATTATCAATTTTCATTAAAAATAACTTAAGATATTATCCAATTATGTTCTTCCAAATTTTATAAATGTTAATTTAATAAAAGAGTAATATTTCAAGATTTAAAACTCCAAACATGTCTACAAAATCTCAATATGTCTCTTCAAACCCATAAATATATGAAATTATGTATATGAAATTCTATATGTCTGATGGGACAATCTCTATATCTCATTCTTCTTTACCTAGAATCCGACAAGCATTTTAGAGTCCGTTTGACAGTGATTTTCAAAAGTGTTTCTACCCTTAAAAACATTTTTAAGTGTTTTTGGGATGAAAATAAGGTGTTTGGCAAATTTTTAAAAACACTTATGAAAATCTGGAAAAATACTTAAAATGATTTTGAGAGAATCACTTGACAGGTGTTTTTTTAAAAAAACACTTCAAAATTTTTGAAATATTCCAAAAAATTTTGAGGTGGGATGATCCCGCTTATGTCGGGTAATGGGTCACCCAAACAATGACTCCCAAGGGTATGATGTAGATTATCATTAAAGACACTCATACCGGAAAATAATCTGTTTTTAAATGAGATGATCAAAATTTGGACCTTAGGTTGTCTCTTTGAATCACACCCAACAAACAAATTCATGAGACACAAGTATATTTTTTGAGTGGTTAAACTTCGCATTCTTTCTTAATTCAATCATCACATACTTCTTCTTTCATTAGGGTCATTTCAATTTCACATTTAGGGCGAGACCCATTTAAGACACAGACATAGAAAAGGGGAAAAACAGCTTTATGTATGAACAAATTGCCCTGCTATTTACCTTTAACATGATTGTATGGAAGCCCAGCTTTAATTCCTGTAAACCCTTAATTTTGCTATATTATTTGATATTAGGATGATCACTTCGAATTTCTTTCTCATGAAAAATACCACTTACCTTCGAAGTTGGTGTGTGTAAGAGTAGTTCTGAAAATCCTAGAACACATAAATCTAGCTGGAAATCCAATAGAACAAAATGAATGAAAGAGAAAATATCCATGCAGCACGAACAATTCTATAGTGGAGGAATGCCCTTGTTGGAAACAACACTTAATTAGACACTAATCGGATGTATGAACCATTTTATAATAATATTTGCTTTCACATTATGTGCAGGCCTATACAAGTTAAATACTTGGTGCACATGTTAAAAAAATGACTCAACATACTTCAACAAATCAAAAGGATATAGGTTCAAAGAAAAAACCGTTGTAAGAGCCGAGTAATGTGAGTATTATATATGCTATTTATGCATAGCTTCTTGTTCCAATTTATGCTAATTGAGTTAATCTATCTTCTATATTTATCATATGTAATGTAATTATCTACAAAATAAGAATAGAGCAGTGGGATGGGAAAGGAGCCTATTTGTATGGGCTTCCTATTGCTTATCAAGAAAGGAGCAAACTGATAACTTTAAATTTGTGGCCTTGTATTTGTATTTGCATTTCTAATATAAATGTATGGTTAGATGTGTGGTAAACTAGATTTAAGATATTATTTGTTGTTGATCATCTGATAGTATCAGTTATAGGCCATGGAACCAAGTTGATTCCTTGAAAAATTATTGGAGAAATGTTTTGAAGTGTTGAGTCCCATGCTTGTGATGAGAGATTAAATTGAGTACTTTGGAAAATTAAAAAGGAAATACAATTTAGGAGAATTACACAAGAACCTTGAGTATTGCAGTATTATATGTTCCTATCATGATTACTTCTAGCCTGGTTCATATATATAAATAACTTGTTGCTTGAAGCTTTGTTGAGCTATGCTTTTTCTTGCCCAAACAATTAAAGGAAATGTTCCTTCTAGATACTTGAAGGATTTATTGTGAACATTATATTCAGTTGATAATATTCTTCTTTTTCAAAGAGGTAGAAAAGGAGAAAAATAGATTTATTAATGTATTTCTTTTTTTATTTGTGTAGATGTCTTCTAATAATAATGATCAAAATTTTGATGATGAAAACGGTGATGAACATGATTTTTATCAGTTGGTGCTTGCGGGTTGTGTTGCAGCTGTAAAACTTACTAGTTTCAAAGAAAAAAAACCTTGCAGAACTTCTTCCCACACAGGATACAAGTTTGTAATGGATGTCTTAAATGGCCATGAAATTAGGTGTTTTGAGCAATTTAGAATGGAAAAACATGTGTTTATGAATTTATTAGAAACACTTACTAAAAGGTATGGCCTAAAAGAAGGTTTTGATGTGCCCTTAACAGAGGCCTTAGCAATGTTTCTCACTACAATAGGTCATGGACTAAGCAATAGGATGATTCAAGAAAGATTTCAACACTCTAGTGAATCTGTATCTAGATGGTTTGAGATTGTATTAGATGTTGTTTGTCTTATGGCCATGGATATTATAAAACCAAGTGATCCATAGTTTAAGGAAGTCCCTGATAAAATAAGAAATGATGATCGGTATTGGCCATATTTTAAGGATTGTATTGGGGTAATTAATGGAACTCATATACCTGTTGTGGTTCCTAGAGATAGACAAATACCATATATTGGTAGAAAAGGCATGACTACCCAAAATGTTATGGCAGTTTGTGATTTCAATATGTGTTTCACATTTGCATGGGTCGGATGGGAAGGTGCTGCTCATGATGCACGGGTCTTTTTAGAGGCATTAAGAAGGCCAGAATTGAGTTTTCCTCATCCACCTAGAGGTTTGTGAATGACAAAATCAAACTTGTTTTTGTGATCAAATTTTTATTATCTAATATATATTTTTTGTTTTTATTTTGTAGGTAAATATTATTTGGTCGATGCTGGTTATCCTCAAATGAGTGGATATTTAGGCCCTTATAAAGGCGAGAGTTACCATCTTCCAGATTTTCGACGAGGTAGTTCACCTAGAGGTAAAAAGGAAATATTTAATCATAGGCATTCTTCCTTGAGGTGCACAATTGAGAGAACATTTGCCGTTTTGAAGAATAGATGGAGAATGCTATGACAAATGCATAGTTTTCCTCTTGAAAAACAAGTAAAGATTGTTATTGCTTCAATGGCTCTTCACAACTTTATAAGGATTAATGCTAGAATGGATATGGAATTTAAACCTTATGATGATGATCAAGGGTTGTTTCCACTTAAATGAAGAAGAGAGTAGAGTAGATTCACTTGTTGAGGAAGATGGTTCACATCATGCAAGAGAGATGGAAGAAGAACGTGATCGAATTGCAAATCTTCTTATATCTCATTGATGTTTAATTATGACTCTAATATGTAATAATATCATTTTTCCCCCTTTTTGGTTATGAAAACATTTGTCTTCTTATTTACTTTTAATTAGAAAGTTTTTTTTTTTTTTGAGAAATTAATAGGTAATCATATATTGTTTTACCTTGAAAATTATCTTTTATTCAATGTTCTTTTTTTATTGATTTAGATGTTTTTTATAAATATTTTTTAAAATTTTATTATAGTGATAAAAAAAATTATTAATTTTAAACTAATATATAATCAAATAATTTGTTATATCATGATTGATATTTATTTATTAATCTAATTCTTCTTGTAAAAAATTTATTTAAATCATAAAAAAAGATCATTTTTAGTTTTTTTTAACAATATAAATGTATATATGTCCTTTTTGGTAATTTATTAATATCAAAAGTGTTTTTATACTTATACAATATATTATAAAAAACACTTGAAAATCATTTTTTCTGATTCTCAAAAAAGTATTTTCCAATGAAACACTACAGAAGGAAACACTTTTAAGAAAAACGTTTTTATTATAATCACTGCTAAACGGGCTCTTAATCTCATAATTTCTTCTTTACTTGTACAAATATTTTATACGACTACAATTTATCACTTTAATGATCTTATATTATATTTGAAAATATAGTTGTGTAATATTATTGTACTGTGTATGTTGTAATTATTTATGCATTGTTGAAATTATATATGCAACAAATTTAAAGATTACTTTTCATGGATCTTGGCCTTTATTTTTGTTGATGCTTTTATTTATTTTCTATTTAGTATAGTTTTTTTTTTACGTCACACCAATATGCTTCTTCAAAATGATGATACAAAGAGAAGGCCCTGGCCAAGGCCCAAGGGGAACTCAAGGCCTAGTCTTTAAAATCTGGCCCAGGCCTAACACGGGCCAACTTGGTGTTCACTCCAATTATTATAATAGAGATTCTATTAGTTTGGTGGAGCTTAAAATTTTTAACTATAATTTATACAATATGATTTGTATTACTTGTATAATTAATACACATCTATAATTTGTTTACTTTAATGATCTTATATTTTGTATTAGACACATATAATTTAATGACATATATCAACACCAGTCAAGGCCTTGACCAAAGGAAACTCAAGGCCCGGTCTCAAAGTCAAGCCCATGCCCCTCTCATGGGTCTGCATGGTGTCCATCAATAACTTATCACAATATAATTTATTTTTACTTACATAAACATATTATATAGCTATTATTTTTACTTACCTAAACATATGAGGAATAGAGGAATAAGAAGATGGAGTCTTGGTCCAAAGCTGTTTCAAGGACTTTCGACTTGGCCGATCTTTAAATGGTAACATGTTAATTGAGCATTTTTAGGCATAACTAATACTCAAAAGATGTGAAACTCACGAGAATTACTATCTAAAATATGCTTTTTTTGAGTAGTGATCAAAACTCTCTCAACCTTTCTCTATCTAAATTCCAATGCACTATTTGCCTATCTCTCTTCATTTTTTGTTACTTTTTCTTTCTCTTTTTAAATCCTATATAAAACTACAAATTTATAGAGCCTTATGGGTCAATCTTAAATTAATAGTTTCCTAATCCTAGTCAAACTTAAAAAGATAATTTACCAAAATATAATTTAACTCTATAAATATTGGTTTTCCTAAAATTTTAAAAATAATAACAATTTGAGTCAAATACCAATAAATTCAAATAAACTAATATATATAAGTTAATTTGGTAAATTTGTTAATTGGGAAAGAGCAAAGCTATTCTAATACTATTTTAGAATATTTATCAAATTATATCAATACCCTACATAAAAGTATTCATTGATAATCAAGTAAATTTATAGAAAAAAACGTCCAATTACTTAAGAAAATATTAGTTATATCAAGTATGTTACACATACTTAATGCATATCATTGGAACTTGAAAATCTACAAGATAGTTTAAAAGTAATTCAAACCAAATTTTATGATATAGTGGAAGAGAACTATTGTAATGGATATAAAAATTTATTAAAATATAAACAATAAAGAAATTAATTCAATCTCAAGTATTCTCTTGATCTTGAATATCTTTATTGAGAATGTTAACTTCTATAATATTAAAAAATATTACAAATACTAATTGATACTAAATCAAATAAAAATTAAATATTTTTCAAGTGCATATATTTTATAGTTTTCTTTTTATAAATAAGTTATTTATTGAAAACAATAATTTTTAAGATTTGATAAAAAAAAAAAAAAAAAAGTGCATTCTAGATTTTAGTTATTTTTATTAAAAAAAATCACTTTGTTGGAGAAAAAAAAAAGGATTTTTGCAGTTTGTTTAAAAAGAAAAAAGAAAAAATTGTTCGCAATATATATATATATATTTTTTGTAATTTATTAAAAAAAAAAAGACATTTTGCATTCATATTTGAAATGATGAAGCTTCATTCCTGAACTCACCCTTACTTTTGCCAAATCATTTCTTCGTGGTATATAACTACTTTTTGTGTTAGTTCCAATTTGTTTCGTACTTTAAAATCAGCACTATAAGCATAAACCATTCTGGCAACTTAAGTTATATTCCAACTTCAAATAAGCAATATATGCTTTTTTCGTTTTTTAAATCAAGCAATTTAATGGAAACCACTTCATGGACAAATTCAGTGAAGAACCCCTCCATTCATCCACCCATGCTGGTTTCAAATTGATAGGCATTCCTCATTTGCTGTTCTGGATCTTCAAATTTTCATGCTCAAACTACAATCAACTCAAGCGGCACACCTTCAATCCATGCAGGTTTTTCATTCGCCTTCAATCCCAGTGCCAGGGTAGAGGGGAAGACTCGAATAAAAGAAAATACTAGGTGACCGCATGCAAGGCTGAACTTTGGTGGAATGGCAATCTTGTCCTGACCTTTAGGGGCGCTGGTTTCTCTCACATCCAAGCTCTGTAAATAAGGTGATCAACCAGCCAAGCTCTGGTTTCTTAGACAGTTCTACCTAACCGTTTTATACATTTTTGTTCGAACTTCAGATAAGGAAGGTAAGCTCATTTGTGGAGGTTGGAGAGTTATGATCTGTTTCCACATGAAAATTCAGTTTCAACCATCTTGAAGCTTTAGATTCCAGTTAGTCTAAATGTTTGGACGGGAAGGCTGGTTTTTATTCTCAAATGACAGGGCTACATAAGAAACTAAGCATTGACCACCTAGGCCTGTGCATCACACATAGTATCAGATAGTAGATGCTCAATAAGAGTTTTAAAATCATGTCATCCCTCTGAGGCATAAGATCATTCATAAACATAACATAATCGAATGCGTGGTATCTTCCCAACATGCTTGCTGCTTTCCATGAGCCGGTGAGCCTCTGCTGCTTCCGTCAATGGAAAACACTTGTACACCTGTGATTGCAGGCCAAACATTCTTCTCCGCCTCACTCACAATTACAGCTTTGTTTTCCAGACTTCTGTTTCGCAAACCTGCCGCTGCAGAAACAATTGCCATTTAGTACAAACTCATCCACCGTATTTACAAATTATTTAATACAACCTAATAACCACAGTTTACTGACACATGGAGTTTTGTGCATAAATTTACTAGTTTGGGTAGTGATAACAGGGCTGACAAAGCAAGGTGCATGATCCAAAACCAATAAAGAAAGTATGATATAAAAGCAACTTGTCAAGAGATCTATCAAAAAGCAAGACAGACCTGATTAAAAGCTGTGTCAAGAGAGAACAAACACCTAAAAAATATTTTGGGATGATACAAGAAAAACAAATGTCGTAATTAGAAAACCATTGCTATTTCAGAGGAAAATATTAAATTCCTGAGTGTTTCCAATTATGGAAAATGTAAAACATATTTTCCTTGGAATTTCCATATACCTGACCAGATCGAGAAACAGGATTTCCAAGAAGTAAAACAATCCAGAAAAAAAAAGAATTTATGGTAATTTGGTTTTTCCTTGGCTTGCCAGAATCCACCTCAGTTCTGAACTTGGATGAGATTAATCAAATTGAATCAACTCCAAAACTACAGAAAAATCTTCTATAGAGAAAGTGGCACCTTGCACTGTAAGGTGCCTTGCAAGTAAAACTGAAAGATTTACTTCTACAACTGTTCCACCCTGAAAACCAATAATAAAAAGTCTTCCATCAACATTTAAACTATCCATGTCTCCCTAAAAGTAGGCCCCTCCAATATTATCCAGTATAACATCAACACCTGTCATTCAACATTTTTGGGGTTAGATCTTCACAATCGGAATCACGTGGAAGATGACTATTTATCTTTTCAAACATTCCAGACTAGTGGATTTGGTGCACTAAAAAATAAAAAGCAATTTCATCTTCAATTGAAATTATTGTTAGGATACATAGAATATACCTTTCCCTCCTGTTTCCTCCACCCAAGCAACAAAGTCTTCAGTCTTGTAATTGATGCACACATCTGCTCAAAGATCCTTACAAACAGCAAATTTTTCCTCGTTTCCGGTTGTAAAAAATGGTCAAAAACATGTGAAGACAAGGAATTGGTGCCATGAGATGAGGTAGAATAGTGATGGCAACTGCTGCAACAAATACCCTTGCTCCTCGGTATTTCGCTATTTGAATGGCAAACGTACCAATTCCAATTGAACCCCCATGAACCTGAAATATTATCAGTCCTCATTTCACAATTCATCCATGCATAAAAATTCCATCTGGATAAAGGGGGAAAAAGTGTTTGCCATTTGGATTGTGCATCAATCACCTATTTGATGATAGGAACAACCAAAAGTAACTCTTTGTGGTACTCATCTTACTTCAACATAAAATTTCTTCTTTTGGGGTAATTAATATCAGCCATCCAACATAATTTTCCAGAGAAGGGTTGAGAAATTATCATGACAAACCATGCAATCAAAAACAACATGGCCTTGGATGCAATGAAATCGTGAGACGCGATGTATCTAAATAAGAATATGATGATGTAATGTTTTAATAAAAACCATGGCTCTTCTGCCTCCCTAATCCAATATTGATGCACACACATTAAACACCAACAGTGTAAATTTGTGCGCATTGGACTTTTTAAACCATTAGAATATGCACAACCCCATTAGGCTAAGTTGTGTACTGGTAAATATATCAGGCATCAGAAAATAAAAAAAAATGAAAATTCACCTGGAATGTTTCTCCTGCAGACAGTCGGCTCATCATTAAAACCAAACAGGATATGCAACCTCAGGAATACCGGCAGCATCCTTTAGAGAAACACCAGATGGGACAAGAAGAACTTGCCCAGCTGGAACAGCCACTTTTTCAGCATACCCTCCACCACAAACTGTATACCACAAGAAAGAAGAGCACACATCTGTATACCACAAACTGTCATACAGACATGTACCATGTACCATGTATATTATGAACTTGTACTCGGGAGGAAGCAAAATCACATAAAGGATAGCATTAAAATCGGTGCTTTCTCTCCTAATTACTAATAGAGAGTAATGGAGTGGATTCCAGTGTTGCCATGATTCACAAAACATGACAAAGGAGATGGCCAATAGATCCGTTACAATATAAAGCCTGTTTGCTTAGTAGAATGGAAAATGGTTTTTTCATAAAAGCTTTCATTTTACAAAATGAAGACCATGAACATGTCCATTCAGAACCTTTTAAATTGATAAAGTGCTTGCAGTTTTTAAAAACAAGTTCTGAAATAATTCATTTTCAGGAAATATTTTCAGAAACAAGTTCTGAAAGTAGGCTACCAAACATGTTTTCTGCATCTATTTCCGTTTTGGAAAAGAAAACACAGTTCTTATTTCTGCTACCAAACCAGCCCACAATATCTGGAAAATTTTTCAGTAAGCAAATTGGTAATGAACCCATAACCTTACACTGACCAATTTTCTTACAACCATAAATTTGAAAAACCAATAAGCTCAATAATTAACATTTATTGATACACAAAATTAATCATAAAATCACAAACTTATCATAAATTTCCCCAAAATTCTCAACAAAGACTCCTTAACACAAACACGAACAAAAAATTTCCGTTTTCGCAATCAGCTAACCTCCTTATTTACGCGTTCCTGGTGTTTGATAGCCGAGAAAAATACAGGAACAGCAAAAAATATTCAGTAATTGAAATACCTGATCGCCAACCTTCCATCGAACGACGACCCTTCCAACAGCTTCGATGATTCCAGAACATTCGAGGCCGGGGTAGGGACTGCCGCCTTTGAGGGAGGGTGCAAGCCCTTCCCCTGAAGCGTATCTGCTCGATTAATGGCAGCGGTGTCCACTCTAATTAGAACTTCATCATCTCCAATTTTAGGGTTTTCGACTTCTTGCACTTGGAGAACTTGGGGATCACCGGAAGTGGCGATCATTACGGCTTTCATGGCTACAGGCCTGACTGTTGAAGCTACTTTTAGGATATGAATGAGAGGAAGATGAGGCAGTTAGGGTTTGGCTTCGAGGTGAAAATTAATTCTGAAGAATTATGAATCTTCCTATTCCGGAGGGTTTTCGGAAAGAGAAGGGGTTAGGGTCACGGGATTTAGGTTTCCGGGATAAGAGGAAGACGAGGCAGAGGTTAGGGTTTTTCGGATAGCTATGTTTGAGAAGAAAACGGGGCAGCAGTTAGGGTTTGGGTTGGAGGTGAAAATTAATTTGGAGGATTAATTTTGATTTGGGTTCAGTGTCTCAAAATGTGAAGACTCGCGAAAGAGGATCATACACTTTTGTTTTTTTTCCTTTTTTTTAATTTATTTTTAGCCATATCGGATGCTTAATTAGTAGATTGGAGGGCATATTGGGTATTTAAAAAACCCAATCAGCACATAAAAACCTAATAATATTTTTTTTAGATGAGCATATTTACCTGGAATTTGGAAAAATTAGGTTATGAGCATATTTTTTTAGACAAATGAGTTCACCATTACTATTATTATTTTAAAAAGAAAATAACTTTAACATACCGCATAATTTTTTTTTTTTAATCTTTTTCCCCTCATCTATAATATCCCCATCTTCTTTTTGCTTTTTTTTTTTTTTTAAATATGTTAGTTTGATGAAATCTTTTTAATTTAATTTTTTTAATATTTCATTTTTTTATATTTATTAATTTTAATTATTTATGGACATTTTTAAACATAAATAATAATATAGAATAAATAATTAATAATAATAAATTTAATATAAAAATAAATACGTGATGAACAAATTTAGAGATTTAGGACATAAAATCATAATATATTCAATTTTTTTTATATTGGTTTCCTAAGGAATTAAAGAAATTCATGATTTTTTTAAAAAATATTTCATGCTTTATTATTAAAAATATAAATTAAAATAAGAAACTCGTGATGTTTTAATCTCCCTTAATTTCATAAAATGGTTCAAAATTTGATGCAAATAAAAATAAGTAAATTCATATAAATTAAAATGAATAATATTGCACCCTAATTAGATGGCTTATTTCCCATCATTTAGAAATATTTCACATGTTATTATATTTGTCATCCCTTCCTTTTTAAAAACAAATAATTGTGTAATATATTTATCAATTATTATGATCAAAGAAAAAGTGTTAGTGCCCTACAAAAGAAAAGAAAACATTGCTTTGTGATTGATATTTCAATCATTGCTATAATAAATAAATAAACGCTTCTAACAAATTGAAAGATTATTTTTGAATTCCCATACTATGCCAAACAATTCTAAGATGATAATTTAATACTCCCTTGAATTGTTTTTCCAATTATTTATTATTTTCTTTCTTCTTTATTTTTTAAAATATGACTATGAAATTATTTTAATGCTAAAACTTCCTAAAAATTTGAATTTGTTTTTATAAGAGTAACAAAATATGGTTAAATCTTGAATTAAACAATACATAAAAAATAACGGAACTTGAAAATAAAATCAAAAGATGTCAAAATTTGAGCAAAGTATGTAAGTTTCAGCTCGTAGCAATCATACATCCCATTTCTTTCTATCTAGTGGAAACAAATAGTAGTTAATTATGCAAACATCATCCAATTAAAAGTATCTAATTATACAAATATGCTGATAACTTGGAAAGACTATCAAAAACAAAATAATAACAGGAATATATACATTCCTCGATAAAATTGAACCATCTATGACGCCAATAAGGATTGATGTAAAGGATGGTAACAAATCCTAACAAGATCATGATATATGAAGTAGTAAAACTTGCAAAGAAAACAACATGATTGATATCATACCATTTTGCCTCACTTTCAAAAGATTGTGATGGTGCGCATGGTGGCTCAATACTTGTGTTGCATTTTCTCTTTAACAATGTCCCACAGAGAAAAGGATTACCTTCATAGCTCCTTTCATCAAATGTCCCAAATTGTGCTTTGGTACCTGGAACTCTACCAGAGATGTTGTTGTAAGCCACACTGAACACCTCTAGAAAATTGAGTTCAACTAGCTCTAGAGGAATTTCTCCACTCAATTTATTATAAGAAAGGTCTAAGCTCTCTATTTGAGAAAGATTGGAGAAACTCTTTGGAATGGAGCCCTTCAATTGATTGTGAGACAAGTTCAATGCATGAATCCAACTTAGCTTTCCAAGTTTGTGAGGGATTTCACCGGTTAAGTTATTACATGACAAGTCCAATCCAGACATGAAATTAAGGATGTCACCACTGTAGGAGTCATGCCTGTTCTTGGTGACAAACCCAACTTCATCTTTTTCATCATATACATCACTCCCAACCTCCCATTTTTTCACCGTGAATCCAACATATAAATTACGAGAATCCCCTCCATACCCAAAATCAATGAACTGTCTAAACACGTCATTCTCCTTTTTCATCTCCCCAAATCGGATATCGCCAAAGCATTTGGGAATTGGCCCTGAAAAAGAGTTATTTGAAAGATCCATCAAGCTTATTTTAGTTAAATGACAAAGATGATTTGGAATGAAACCACTGAAAAGGTTTCCTCTTAGCAAAAGAATCCTTATCTCCAAACATGCAGAGATTGAATTGGGAATACTTCCAAATAACCTGTTATCTCGCATATCCAAAGTCAATAGATATGAGGAATTGAGAAAATCTCTGGGTATTAATCCTGTAAACATGTTCCCTTGCAAATGTAGATGCTCTAAATACTCCATGCTCTTCAAAGAAGGAAGAGATCCTAAAAGAGCATTTTGAGAAACATCAAGAAACTCCATCTGTTGCAATTGAGAAATCTCAGGTGGTAATTTGCCTTTAAAATTATTGTTGCCCATGACCAATGTTCTCAATAATGTCATGTTACCTATCCCGCTTGGAATTTCACCTGACATGTAGTTGTTGCTCACATCCAACACCCTCAACTGAGAGCTTCCGGAGATTACATTTGACAGAGTTCCCGTGAACTGATTATTGTCTAAATACAAAATATTCAACGAAGTCATGTCCCTTGAAAATATTTCACCATGAAATTTATTATATGATAATTTTAGAATCACCAAATCTTTTGTTGCAAGCAACTGCTTTGGTACTTCACCTGAGAAATTATTGGCAGACAAATCCAACACCCGTAAGGAACTCATTTCAGCTATTGAGGATGGGAGAAGACCTTCAAAACCATTGTTGGATAAATTTAGAAACACAATATTTGGAATCATATGGGCCACATTTTCTTGAAGTCGTCCATCCAACTGATTGTGTGAGATATCCAATGAACTGATACGGATATTAGGTCCCAGGGGAAGTAGTTGACCCATTAAAGAGTTATTCCTTAGGACTAGAAATTCTAGTCTCGTGTTGTTTTCAAGCAACCAATTGGTGAACCTTCCTGTCAAGTTATTATGGGATAGATCAACCACCACTAATTTGAATTGGTATTGAAGAAAATCAGGAATGTCACCGGTGAGCTTGCAGTTGGATAGGAAAAGAGCCTTCAATTGAAACAGGGGAACCCAACCAACTGGATATTCAGTTTCTACCTCAAATTTGTTGTTATCGCTTCCAAGTATGACCACTTGAAGCTTGGAGTGATTAGCAAAAGAGCTGAAAGAGAATGAACCCTCAAAATGATTGTAACTGAGATCGATGTACTCCAGGGATGTGAGATTAGGTAACAGAGGCGAAGAAAGATTTCCGGATAAATGGTTGGAAGAGAGATCCAATAACCTCAAAGATGTCAAATTATTCAAACATGGAGGAAGAATCCCTTGGAATAAGTTGTAAGAAAGATCTAATTCTTGAAGCTTATTCAATTGGCAGAAACCTACAAAAGAGAACAAGACATGTAACTAATCATCTCCTTGAAATGCCTTTGACTCCAAACTTACAGCCAGCTATTACTCACCGTTAATGAGGTCTTCATGAATTAAGAGCTCTAGATGAATTAAAATAATGTTTTTCATTAAATATTAAAAATTACAAGACATCAATTAATTACCATAGAAAACAACATATTAAAAAAATTGTTGAATATGATCTTAGACATCAACAATGATGGTAATATTTACGATCTTCTTAAATAATAATCTTTAAATCTAAAAATTATTCTTCATTGAATAAGTTTATTCCAAATTGTTGAATTTTTCATATCTATAAAAAGAAATATGAATATAAATGATGTTACGAGATTTTTTACATGATTTAGCCTTATAATCTAGAGATAAAAATGTTTATTCCTTTCCTTGAGTTTTCATTAAAAGAATTTTTATTCAAATTTTGTATCAAATGAAGCAATTTGTTTTCCTTACTTTTCCACAATTACTTACAATTAGTTGTTACTCAGTGTTTATGAGGTCTTTATGAATTATAAAGATTGGTAACTCTAAATGTTGTAAAGATTCATTAAGAACAAACACGTGCTTATATAATTTATAAGGCAAGATACTTTTTTCTAGCTTACATTAACTACAACTTTTTTTTTACAATATTTATCTTCTCTAATCTATATGAAACAAACAAATCATAACATATGTACCTTGATTTTGTAAAGAACCATTGAGGTGATTTCCGACCAGCGATAAAAACTTGAGATGAGACATCAATCTTATAGATGATGGAATAATCCCACTTAAGGAATTAGAACTCAAATCTAGTATCTCCAAATTGCTTAAGCTTGCAAAAACTGTCAAAAGAAAATTAAAATAACTAGTATAAGAAAAAACATCTTTCTTAAATACAAATAAAATAAAACGTTTGCTACTTTAAAAAAAATTACCAATACCTATTATTTCATTTTTTTTATACCAAACTAAAGAAATGCATTGTTTTTATAAATTAGAATACTTGTCTACTTTTCTATAAAAATATCTAAATTCCCAACAAATATTTTTATCTACTATGTGGGAGCTATACCTATTCTTGGTAACAAACTCAACTTCATCTACTTTATCAAGGAGTTCACTAGAGAAAAATAAATATTTTATTAAGTAAACCCTATATATAGAAGGATTGCTTTTTGAATATGAATCCAACATCGGTATATACACATTGTGCTCAGTTTTGAAATCTCCAAATCCGATATGACCAAAGCATCCGGGAATTAACCCAGAAAAATTGTTGTTTGAAAGATCCATCAAGCTTATTTTAGTCAAATGACAAAGTCGATATGGAATGAAACCACTTAAAAGGTTTCCTCTTAGCAGAAGAATCCTTAGCTCTAAAAGTGTAGAGATTGAATTGGGAATACTTCCAAATATTTGGAATCATATGGGCCATATTTTCTTGAAGTTGTCCATCCAATTGATTGTGTGAGATATCCAACGAACTGATTAGGGTATTAGGTCCTAGGGGAAGTAGTTGACCCTTTAAAGAGTTATTCCTCAGGAACAGAAATTCCAATCTCATATTGTTTTCAAGCAGCCAATTGGGGAAACTTCCTGTCAAGTTATTATGGGAGAGATCAACTGCCGTTAATCTAAATTGGTATTGAAGAAAACCAGGAAGGTCACTGGTGAGGTTTCAACTGAAACAGGGGAACCCAACCAACTGGATATTCAGTTTCTACCTCAAATTTGTTGTTATCCCTTCCAACTACCTCAAATTTGTTGTTATAGCTTCCAAGTATGACCACTTGAAGCTTGGAGTGATTAGCAAAAGAGCTGAAAGAGAATGAACCCTCAAACTGATTGTAACTGAGATCGATGTACTCCAGGGATGTGAGATTAGGTAACAGAGTGGAAGAAAGATTTTCGGAGAATAGGTTGGAAGAGAGATCCAATAACCTCAGATATGTCAAATTATTCAAACATGGAGGAAGGATCCCTTGGAATAAATTGTAATTAAGATCCAACTCTTGAAGCTTATTCAATTGGCAAAAGCCTACAAAAGAGAATAAGACATGTAACCAATCATCTCCTCGTCTTGTCAATGCCCCCAAACTTACAACTAGCTGTTACTCACAGTTGATGAGGTCTTTATGAATTAAGAATAAAGTTTTTCATTAAATACCAAAAATTAATAGACATGCATGACTTCATTGGCATAAAGAACAAACAAGATATTAAAAAAGAAAACAGAAAAACCTATAATCACAATATATGTACCTTGATTTGGTAAGGAACCATTGAGGTAATTTCCAGCTAGAGATAAAGACTTGAGAGAAGACATCAATCTTATAGATGATGGAACGATCCCACTATATGAATTATACCTCAAATCCAATACCTCCAAATTGCTTAAGCTTGCAAAATCTATCAAAAGAAAATCAAAATAACTAGTGTAATAAAAGTTATTGTTCATAAATCAAAATAAATTAAAATGATTTAAACAAACTACCTTAAAAAATGATCAAAACCTATCGTTTTACCTTTTTTCATACCAAATTAGAAAAGTGCTTTAGTATTATAAACTAGAGCACTTTGTCTATCTTTCCATAAAAGTATCTAAATTTCCAACGACTTTTTTATTTTTTATTTTTATTTTTTATCATTTATCATATTCAACAATGACTATAATATTTATGATCTTCTTAAATAATAATCTTTTACTCTAAAAAATATTCTTCCTGAAATCAGTTTTCTCCAAATTATTGAGTTTTTCAAATCCATAAAAAGAAAGATGAACATAAACGATGTTAGGAGATTTTTTTAATTGATTTAGTATTATAGTCTAGAGATAAAGTTGTTTTTTTTCCTTTCCTTGAATTTTCATTAAAAGAATTTTTATTCAAATTTTGTATCAAACAAACCAATCTCATTATACTTACTCTCAAAAATTAAATTTCCTTCATTTTTTGTTACCAGTTGCATCGTTTCTTCGTAAATCTATGTAACTCTTAATTAGAGTTTAAAGTATGCTTGATTCTTGAAAAGCAACAAGGAAAAGAAAAAATAAAGAAAAATAGTTTTCTTATATTTGGATAAAATACAAAAAATGTAAGAAAAATACTAAATAAATAAATGATAAAATATTTTCTTCCCTATTTATCTTAGGTAATGTTTACTACCTAGAAAGTTTAAGGGAAAGAAAATAGAGTAGGAAAAAAAATGAAAGAAAAAAGTCAAAAAAGAATTTCAAAATCATTTTCTTGTTTGGTTGTCCATACCAACTTTAAGGGAAAGAAAATTCAATTTTTGAAAAATATACTTTCTTTAAATTTTCTTCACCTTTTTCTTCCTTAGCATTTTTTATGGGGATGAACAAATTTGTCACTTTCCTTGCTTTTCCCTCATTTTTGTCCTTACTTTTTTCATAGTTACTTACAATTAGTTGTTAGTGGTTGTTAATGAGGTCTCTATGAATTATAAATATTAGTAACTTTGAATGTTGTAAAGATTCATCAAGAACAAAACATGCTTACATAATTGAAAAAGCAAGTTTTTTAGTTTTAGCTTACATTAACTATGACAACTTTTTTTTTACAATGTTTATCCTCTCTAATCTCTATGAAACGAAGAAAGCATAACATATGTACCTTGATATTGTAAAGAACCACTGAGTCTATTTACAGCCAAGGATAAAGACTTGAGAGAAGACTTAAATCTTATAGATGATGAAAAAATTCCATTGAAGAAATTACCACTCAAATCCAATATCTCCAAATTGTTTAAGCTTGCAAAATCTGTCAAAAGAAAATTAAAATAACATTGTATAAGAAAAGACATTGTTCTTAAATACAAATAAAATAAAATGTTTGCCACCTTTAAAAATGATCAAAACCTATCATTTTACATTAACTATGACAACCTTTTTTTCACAATGTTTATCTTGTCTAATCGTTATGAAACAAAGAAAGCATAACATATGTACCTTGATATTGAAAAGAACCATTGAGTCTATTTCTAGCCAAGGATAAAGACTTGAGAGAAGACTTTAATCTTATAGATGATGAAACAATTCCATTGAAGAAATTACCACTCAAATCCAATATCTCCAAATTGTTTAAGCTTGCAAAATCTGTCAAAAGAAAATTAAAATAACATTATATAAGAAAAGACATTGTTCTTAAATACAAATAAAATAAAATGTTTGCCACCTTTAAAAATGATCAAAAACCTATCATTTTACATTAACTATGACAACCTTTTTTTCACAATGTTTATCTTGTCTAATCTTTATGAAACAAAGAAAGCATAACATATGTACCTTGATATTGAAAAGAACCATTGAGTCTATTTTCAACCAAGGATAAAGACTTGAGAGAAGACTTTAATCTTATAGATGATGAAACAATTCCATTGAAGGAATTATAACTCAAATCCAATATCTCCAAATTTCTTAAGCTTGCAAAATCTATCAAAAGAAAATTAAAAAAACATTATATAAGAAAAGACATTGTTCTTAAATACAAATAAAATTAAATGTTTCCTACCTTGACATTGTAAAGAACCATTGAGTCTATTTCCAGCCAAGGATAAAGACTTGAGAGAAGACTTTAATCTTATAGATGATGAAACAATTCCATTGAAGGAATTATAACTCAAATCCAATATCTCCAAATTGCTTAAGCTTGCAAAATCTATCAAAAGAAAATTAAATAAACATTGTATAAGAAATGACGTTGTTCTTAAATACAAATAAAATAAAATGTTTGCTACCTTTAAAAATGATCAAAACCTATCATTTTACATTTTTTTCATACTAAACTAAGGAAATGCATTGTTCTTATAAACTAGAGCACTTTGTTTACTTTTCTATAAAAGTATCTAAATTCCCAACAAATATTTTTACCATTATCATATTCTATAATGACCATAATATTTATGATCTTCTTAAATAATAAAATTTTACTCCAAAATTTGTTCTTTCTTGACTAAGTTTTCTCCAAATTGTTGAGTTTTTCCAATCCATAAAAAGAAAGATGAATGTATATGATGTTAGGAGATTTTTTAAGTAATTAATTTTTATAATCTAGAGATAAAAATGTTTTTTCCTTTCCTTGAATTCTCATTGAAAGAATTTTTTTATTCAAATTTTGTATTAAATGAAGCAATCCGATTATAGTTACTCTCAAAAATTAAATTTTCTTATTTTTTTTTGTTTTTCCTTAAATCTTTGTCACTCCTAATTAAAAATTAATTTTGTTTGAAAGTATGTTTGGTTCCTAAAAAGCAAGAAGGAAAATAACAAATAAAGAAAATAATTTTCTTATATTTGGATAAAATACAATAAGGTAAGAAAAAATACTTCAAAAAAAAAAAAAAATACTAACAGATTCTCTTCCCTATTTTTCTTAGGCTACACTTGGTAGCTAGAAAGTTTGAGGAAAAGGAAATAATGTAGGGGAAAAAAAGAGAATGAAAGAAAAAATTTAGAAAAAAAAAATATAAAATCATTTTCCTGTTTGGTGGTCATAGCAAACTTGAGAAAAAGAAAATTAAATATTTTAAAAATACACTTTCTTTAAATTTTCTTTACCACTCAAATTCAATATCTCCAAATTGGTTAAAGTTGTAAAATTTATCAAAAGAAAATAAAAAAAAAAAAAACTAATGTAAGAGAGGACATTATTCTTAAAAAAATTAGAATGATTTAAGTAAAACACCATAAATTGGTAAACCTCAATTTGATATCTATCATTTTTGCTTGGTTCATACGAAAATGCAAAACAATAATTTTATTATTTCTTATAAATAGGAACATTTATCTACTTTTCTTTGAAATATCTATATTACTAATAGCTATTTTTACCTATATTAATATATTTGACAATGACCCTAATATTTATGACTTCTCATATTATTATCTTTTACTCTAAAAATTGTTCTTACTTGAATCACTTTTTTATTTAATTTTTGCACATAGTACTATAATAATCCTTTATAATAATTACTAGTCACTTTAAAATTTATTTTTACCTTTATACTATTCCACTTTCTTCTCAAATTTTGGTTGCTCTTAAAAATTAGTTTTAAAAAAAAATTCCTAGAATCTCAGTACAATTTTTTTTTCTTTAAAAAATTTTATGACTTCCAAATTATTTTTCTTTCAACTCTTAAAATCCCTCATCTTTCTCTACTTCTAGAAATAAATGCTTCAAACTACTTATTATTTATTAAAATATGTTTTTCTTTTAATTTTAAAACATTTTATATATTTTTTGTATAATTAAAACTTAAATTCTATATTTAATTGCAATTATAGTATTTTTTTAACTAGGTGCATCATATGCTATATTTTTAAATATATATGGAGATTAAATACATTGATTAGGTGCATCATATGATTTTCTTAAATACATTTGAGAAATGACTAAGATGAGTCACCAAAAATAAATAGTATCTTGAGGTTAATTGAGCTGTAATTTACTATTTTATATTGTGAATATTCATTAAAACTTATTTTTAAGAACAATTTTTTTTAAAAATCAAATAAAATCATTTGCAAAAATGCTACCTGACATTGGACAATTCTAAGACTTTTCATCCGACCGAGGGATGAAAGATAGTAAAATTATTGACCTTTAAAATTACCGCTTAGCAAGAAAAAAAGGCTAAGCTTGGAGAGAATCATATATGGGTTGTATATATGTGATAGAGATTTGAAGGTAAATCCAAATGTCGGTGAAATGAAGGGAAAGATTGTGTAATCCAATTGAATTGCTAGATTATTTTCTTGATTTACAAACCTATCAATCTAACATTACTTAGTAATCACATGATTTATAATTAAATTGTTGCATAATTCAATGGATTGAAATTCAATCACTCAATAAATTCAAATACTTAATGCCTAAACTATTTCTAAAAAGTTTCCAAAAAAAAAAGATCATATGATTTTTTTTTTTTAAATGTAAAAAGAACATGTTCGGAATGTAGTTGAATTTGGATGAGGACTTCCATTAATATTTGATGGAAATAGTAAATCCACTACTAAACTAAAGGCAAAACATGACTAAGATAAATTTGATAACAAAGACCATGAGGAAAAGTGAGGGCCTTCTATAGCATCTTTAATGATGCTAGTTCTGATGACTTATATATATATATATATATATATATATATATATATATATATATATATATATATATATATATATATATATATATATATATCATGAGAGCAATTTTGTTGTGAAGTTTGTTGAAAATATAAATGTTAAGTTTGAGAGTATTACAATGTGTGGAAAGATGAAATATTTTCTAAATTCTATGATGAGTTGAGTAATATTTGCAACTCAAGCTTAATGTAGGGGAGAAGATTCTTGAATCTAAGCTAGTAAAAAAAATCCTTATATCTCTCTCTTTCTTGTAGGCACCTAAGGAAACTACCATAGAGGAAAACAAAGACAAAGATATTGATTCAATTAGAGTTAATGAACTTATGGAATCCCTTCAAACTTACACGATGCCCTTACCTAGTTCTATGAGGCCTAAGGACGAAGCCCTAAAAGCTTCTATGAAAGAAAATGAGTCTAAAGAATATAATGACCAATGTTTAACATATGTTGAACTTTCATTTTTCTTTAAAATGTTTAAAATGCCATGGAACCTCACAAAAGATCTTTCACCAAATTAGACTCTAAAAAGCAAAAGGGATTTGAATTAAACAAAAGGAAAAAAAGAAAAGAGTTCATCTAAGAAAAAGAAAATTGAGTGCTTTAATTGTGGGGGGAATGGGACACATGGTTATTGATTGTCCTTGCCTTAAAAACATTAGGTATGAAGGCTATGTAGGGGACTTGGAGTAATTCCATGTTTGATGATTGTAGGGCTAAGAACTCAAATGAGAGTAAAGATGTACAAAATGATAATCTTATTGTTTTTGTTCATATGTAGCTAATTTTGATTATGATCCATTGGGTTAATTGAATCCTAGTGAAAAAAATGAGTTTTATTTTAATGATGTACATGGGGTCTATAATGCAGTATTATAGGAAAACTAAAAACAAAGGTTGAAAGCATAAAAGTGAATAAAAAGACATTAAAATTAATGAGCTCTATGATTCTTTGAATATTAAAAATATCAACATATTAAATGAACATATTGTTAATAAGGTGAAGTTTCTAGGGACTAAACATAAAACTATCATTGATAAAGATAAAGATTTAACTCTAAAAGTTGAAAAGTTGAGGAACGACATGACCGATACTAATGAAATATTTAATCTTAGGTCCAAGACCATTAAAGAAAAATTTGGTAAAGAAAAATTTGTACATGATGAACATGGCATATAATATATTAGCAAGGTTAGGACTCCCACAAGTGGGAAAACAATCTTTGTAACAGTTAAGTAGGGTCTTTCTTATGTGGAAGCATCCTCGAGCACTACCCCTTTTTGCACTGTGTGCAATAAGTTTGGACATGACCAAAGTAAGTGCTATTGCAAATTCTTCAATAGGTTTTAGTCATATGTTAAATTGCTAGTAAATGAGTCCAACTTCCTTATATTTCTTTTTTTACAAGGCCATTGCATGAAGTACCCAAAACATATGTTAAATTGTTATTCTAGTATTATATTGAGCATTGTGGGTCTCACTGCATATACCACCCATATTGGCTCATATTATACACCTTGTCATTTTTCATATTATTTTGGGAAGTTGTAAATGAGAAATTAAAAGTAATTACTAGAGGTATATAATTTTCATAGGTAAAAGGAATTTCCTCAAGGATTATAAATGGATAACTAATAATTAGTTCTAGAATGTTAATTAAATTATGTTTTCAAAATATATAAAATGTTGGTCCTAATGTGAAATTCCACATCAGCTAAGGAGAAAAGTTTCTACGACTTTATATTTAGTAGACTTCTCATAAACCTATAGAGATATTTTAAAGTAGGCCTCAACCCAAAATGAATAACATCTATATAGGAGCAAGCAAGCCCTTACACTTAGGCTAAATTTGTATATGACAAACATGGCATAAAATATATTAGCAAGATTGAGACTTCCATAAGTGGGAAAACAAAGCATCCTCTAGCACCACCCCTTTTTGCACCATGTGCAATAAATTTGGACATGACCAAAGTAAGTGCTATTGCAAATGATTCAATAGGTTCTAGTCATATGTTAAATTAATAGTAAATGAGTCCAACTACCTTAGATTTCTTTTTTTACAAGGCCAATTGCATAAAGTGCCCAAAACAATTGTTTTTATTACTTAGTACTTTCATTTCTATTAGATGACATAGATACTAGTACTATATTGAACATTGTGGATCTCATTGCATATTCCACCCATATTGGTAGATATTGTACACTTTGTCATTTTTCATATTATTTTAGGAAGTTGTAAATGAGAAATTAAAGGTAATTACTAGAGGTATATAATTTGCATAGGTAAAAGGAATTTCCTCTAGGATTATAAATGGATAACTAATAATTAGTTCTAAAATGTTAATTAAATTATGTTTTCAAAATATATAAAATGTTAGTCCTAATGTGAAATTCCACATCAGCTAAGGAGAAAAGTTTCTACGACTTTATATTTAGTAGACTTCTCATAAATGTATAGAGATATTTTAAAGTAGGCCTTGACCCAAAGTGAATAACATCTATATAGGAGCAAGTGAGCCCTTACACTTAGGCCAAAACTTTTACTTGACACGTGTTGACCAACATTGAATATAGTACGAATTTAATTAATTATGACCTACCATTCATTTTTTAGTTTCGTATATTGCATAGTTATTTGAAGTCTAATTTCAAATTTTTATTATTTGTGAGTGTGGGATTGTAATACTAGTCTATGAACATCTATTAATAAAAGAGTTTAATTATGCTAGTCACAACTTTATGTAGTTATGGTAATTTAAATTGAAGTTCTTTTGATCAAATTTAGGAAACCCTACCTTCAACAAATATTGACCATTAAATCCAAAAGTAGTCTAACCTCTTCAATCAATATAAGGTATAAGTTAAATTATGTTATTTATGACTTTTCTCTTTGATTAAATTGGGAAGAAAAATATACTTCTAGCCCAATGCTTAAACACTAAGCATGGTTGATTTTTTAATTTCATTTTCCTATGTAAAATGATAAACAATATCAAGAAAATCCAAATAACCAAGTAATGATAATAGATAAAACAATTTAATTGATTTATTATATGTCCTAAATATAATGATAATTCTAATTAGAATTTACCTTGGATTGATAGGGAGCCATTGAATCTATTCCTGCTTAAATCCAGTGTCATCAAGTTTCCAAAAATAGATAATTCTGTAAGATGGTTCAAGAAAGAAAATAAAATTGAAAAAATAAATTATGGTAGAGTGGTTACTAAGGATATTAAAAGAATAAGCAATACCTTGGGAAGGAAAAAGTCCCTCAATATAGTTGTTGCTTACAACTAGTGTTTTAAGGGATGTGAGTCCACTCAACTGTTTTATAATGGTCTTGTTGAACCCATTATAACCAAGGTTTAAGATTTCCAGCTTTTTCAGCTTAGGCAAACTTTTAAAACCTACAAGAAGATCAAAGAAAGTAAAGATATTAATATTTCATAATATTAAAAATAAAAAGCTCGTAGTTGATTATAACCTTGGTAGTTGCTAAACCTTTAAAAATATTTTCAATATATATTGTTTAAACTCTCAAGAAATAATATAATTACCATTAGTACAACTATTGTCTCAATGTTAAGTAGATATAATTATCACTAACACGTTTGATTACTTTTGTTTGTTTCTTCTCTAATTTAGTAGAAGACCTAAACAAGATCATTAACTTAATGCTATTACAATCCTATCACTTCTACTTAGCCTATTTATTCTCTTTCCCAATTAATTAATATAAATTCATAGGTTCATCTAAGCCTTAAACTTGATTGAATAGAGGAACTATGTTGTCTTACATCACTTTTGGTATCAAATGTTTCTTAATAAGAATGTATTTTATCACTTCTATCTTTATTGTCTAAGATAGGAATTGAATAGATACCTAATGCTAGCTATTTTAACAAACCAATTTATTCTTTTACCTAGATAACAAAATCTAAACTCACAAGTTCTTGACTGTATAAAGTACATGCTCTCTTGCATAAATTTTGGTATCTAAGTTTGGTTATTGATAGTCATAAAAAAGAAGCTTTAGAGCAAAACCAACTAATGATGAACAAAACATAATACTCTTGAATCATGGAGGAACATAGGCCCACTTGTTAATAGACAAAAAGGTTCTATATTCAAGAACAAGTAATGATAATAGTGACAAGGATGTGAATCAAGAACAAGTACACCAGGTTTTACATTTACTTGAAAAGCATGGATTAAAGGCTAATTGAGTTCAAGAATTTATGCAATATCCCATGCTTTGGACTTATTATAGACTTGTAAGAGAGGGATAAGTACTGCATAGTCTTACCATAAAAATAAAAATTTGTTCTAAACTTTCAAAGAAAGGTAGATCTCACTCTATATTTAGATTGGTTTGCAACTATACTCAAGTGTTTTGATTTTTATTTATTTTTCCAACATGTGGTGCCAGTAAATGAGTTTGGATGGAAATTTATGCCTTCAACCTACTAAGTTCTGAGACTCAGTCAACTTGTTAAGTTAAAAAGTTGTTTTTATTCTAGTGTATATGCAAATTTATTTAGAAATGAAGGAATTGATCAATTTCTTCATTGAGCTAATTTGTTGTACCTAGCAAGCTTTCCAAAGTGCACAAATAGTGACAACAAATGAAAAATTATACTTTCTAGTGATGAGTAATATTATTGATAACACCTATTATATATTTTTTTCTTATTAGTATGCCAAATGGTGAGTGAATACAAAAAAATTGCATTTACCATCTTTTTTTTTATTAGTAATACTATTTATATGCATGAATTATCACCTTGATAATCTCTTGTCGTGTAAAAAACTAACATCTAAATTTGACCCAAATTGAAAGACAAAAAGACCCACTTGCGACTATGCATATAAAGTTGAATTTAGTTTAAGTTCGACAATGGATTTGGATATGTTTTTTATAATGTCATACACCATTGGTTGATTTTTATGTAATATCTTAAGTTTTAAAACATCGAGGGCACTTTGAAAACAACATGATTTATGTGATTTGATAGTTGTTGTTGTTCATAGAGCTTTTGATAAATGGACTTAGTTGTGCTATTGAAAAGTTTTGGGTTTTTTTTTTTCTTTTGTAGGTGAAGTTGTATTGTATTAATTAAAATTTTTAGCCATTTTAGGTTTGAGGACTAAAATACTTATTTTCCTTTTTAGCAATGTTATTTTTACTTGAATATGCAATTATTGTTTATCCATTCTTTAAAATTAATCAAATCATCCTTTGTATAAGATGAACCCTCCTTCACCTCTTAGTCATACACACCCAATAACCTAGTGTGCAATAATTTTGTTGTCTTACAAATTTTTAGGAATTATAATTACAAAACCTGATGAATTTTAAATCCAAGACTAGTTTGTTCTTGTTTGATGTATAAATTAAATTCAATTACTATGTACTTTTAAGGAGTTTTTATCATTTATGTCTTTGTTTAAGCACAAAAATAAAAAATAAAAATTAACAACTAAATCCTAATGCTTAAACATTGTTTTGATGATTGATCAACTACATTTCGTTATCTTGTAAAACAAGTTTCAAAGAGAGACTTATTTGTTATCAAGTTAACATTGATTAACTTTCAACCTACTTGTAATTGGTAAATAATCAATAAGGAGATCAGTATGTGAGTGAAAAGATAATGAGATATGGATGACTACTTAAATATACCCAACAACTAGAAGGTATTTTGAAAAATTTATGTGTTTTTTACTATGTTCAGTTGATTAACTACATCCATTATAAACAAATATCAATAATAACTTTAAATTCAAATCAAGTTATTCTTTAGAAGCATTGCTTTTATAAAAGTTTTAAATTGGACATTATATTTATTGATCACTTAAAATCTAACAAGTGATTCCTTAGAAAAGTTCTTACTTTCTATCTAGAACTTCTATTGTCCCTCTAATAGGCATTTAAAAAATCAATAAATTTTAGTTAAAGTTTTACTTGACAATCTTAACCCTTGGGTTTGTTCTTTTATTTAATTATGATTTCAACTTGCTCAAAAGTAAGTTCATCAATATTTTCTACATCTTCATGAATGCTATACATAGCTTGAGTACAATTCTCTTCTTGAATTGGTTTCTCTCCATTTATTAGAAGCAAATTAACATGCAATTTAAAATACTCCTTTAAAACAATTTGAACAATTAGAATCATGATACCAAACTCTATTGGTGAAATTTCTTACTAACTATGCCCAAGGTTATGAATTTGTTCTTCTTAAATTTATCAACCTAAGTTATCATGAACATATGTAGAGGTGCATGAATATTTCCACAAATAATGTTCTATGGGCTACCTTATAAGTAAATACTCATTTATTTAGTCAACTCATATTAGCATTATCAAGATCAAGTATGCAATTATTACATCAATCTCTTGATGCAATCACTCGATGTATTTTATTTTCAAACAAAGCTGTTGGTTATAAGCATCAATTGACTCTAAAAAAAAAAGCATTCTATGTTTGTGACCATCATAGTGGTAGTAGCAGATATAGTGTTCACTATTTGGTAATTGACTTTAATATAGTAAGGTTGGTTTAAATACCAATTAATATGAATATAAAAAGATTACGGAGACTCTTGAATTAACATTTATTAGAGAGAAAATTTTCACCTAAAAGTTTATGAACCTACTTTATTTAGTTGGTCAATTTATAGGCTCTATAAAATCCTAATATTAATCAATGAATTGGGAGAAAAATTTCAAAGATGGACTCAAGGTTGGTTTAAACGTGGAGCTGAACAAGGCCCAAGGACCTAGGTGCAGCCCAAGCTTGGCCCTAAACTTGAAACCACTTTTTAGACTTGAACAAACCAGAAAATTTCTTTAGCTTGCCTACAAGTAGCCAAGAAAAGGCATAAAAGTCATAAAATAGTTGGGAATAAGTTCTTGGTTAAATTGCATATCACTGATAAGACTTTGTGATTATAATGCTTTGCTACTCATAGAAACTCCATTATCCTCAAAGGTTCTTTAACTTAGTAGCCAAAAGTGCATGAGAACATTGAAGCTCATGCTTTAGTAGGTTGAAATGTGAAATATCTTATAATATTCGATTCAAAATTTTGATGGGCAATGGATCCTACGAGTTACATTCTAATTTGAAAAGAAAAAGTTGCAAAATTGAATGAAGGAAACATGGTTCTGATATATATAAGGTTAGAACATTATGGTTATGGTTATGTTATATTTCTCTATTTGCCACTGGATCAAATAAATGCTAGTATTGTCTCTATATTTTTTATCCTATGACTCATATACATGTGAGACCTTATAATCTTCCTAGTGCTTTCTCACCCACATATGCATTTGAGAGAGAAAAATTGAAGGTTAGAAATTCAATTTTTGATAATTGAGTAGTTTCAACTATCAACATGCTTGCGGATGAGTAATGATAATCTCCATAAAGATCAAGAACCTTATTTTTTCTAAATATACAATAAAAGGTATTAAGTGTCGTCACCATTATCATCACCATTATTATTCTTCATAGTATTCTTAACTACATTTTTTATACCACTACACTCATAATACATTTAATACACAAAATAATAATTCTAAGGAATGAAAAATGTTAAAAATTAATAATTACTCTTTATTCATTTGGTTATTTTAATCCAATATTTAGCATCTAATTAGTTTTCATTTCTTTGAATTTTTTTTTTTTTTAATATCCATCTAGTTCAAGTCTAACTAATTCTATCTCAAAAAACCTCATTTAGTGTTCATATTAATCTATGTATTTTTTTTTTAATTTTAATTTTAATTTATGTATTTTTTTATATTTTGTTTACTTATCTATTTGTATTCTTGACCTTTTTATTATTTTTTTTACTTTTTAATTTTTTTTCATTTATTTTTTATTTTTAAAATTTAGGAAGATTAAAATTTTCTATTTTGTTGTATATTGTTTCTTATTGATATTTTTATTTAAATAATTATATGTACATTTATGGGTGTCTACCCTTGTCTCCATAGAATATATATATTTTTTTATTCTTCCTATATATATATGGGTGACCCATAAATGCTTAAATTCTTAAGAAACCCAAAAGCCCATATAACCGCCTGAAATTTTTTGTTCTAGCGATAAGATGAAATAATTATTTTAAAATGGAATAGTTATTCCATATAACAAAAGAGATATCAAACTAACTAATACCATGGAATTGTTATTTTGTTTCTTCACCTATTATATATATCAAACATGATTCTAGGTTTTTTCCAATCAAAGTATTACTGGATTTCTTTTATTGATAAATGAGCTTAGCAATGCTCCTAATACATTTTGTATAGCCTTTTGCAGCATAAGTTGTTGCTTTATTGATCATCAAAAAATTGCAAACCTAACCATGGATTCAAAGTCTAAAGTACCTTTATTATCTTTTATTAATAGTTGCAGTTGCAGTTATAGTTATAGTTATAGAGAACATTATTTCATTAATTTTTATATTTCAAAATTATATTACTAATATTAATCATCTTCACTTTTCAGGTTGTAAACCTTATAGCCCAAAATAAAAAAACTCCTTGTTATCTAGAAAATTTTAGGATAAGTTAAGGAACTAATTTTTTTTTTCTTTCTTTTTGTCTATTGATATATAAAGTCTAACTAATATACATTTTCATGATTTTCTCTTTGATTACTATACATGAACATAAAATTACAAAAAATTCTTTTTCAACTATTAGAATTTTATTGCATACATTGATTACCATGTTTTTCATTGTGCCATGTAAAATTCTTAAATGTTGTACACCTAAACATTCTTTCAATTATGTTACAAAGAATAACTAAATAATAGTCATGCACAAATTGATAGGCAAAGAATGTTGATTTTAGTTATGTTCTTACATGATATATATATAACCAAAACTTCACTTTGTATTTACCTTGCATGCCAATAAAGTAATTCCCACTTAGGTCCAACATCACCAAGTTTTCTAGAGTGCATAATTCTGCAACACCATTGAGGGGAAAAAAGATAAAAGATGTTGACAATTCTAATATTTATCATTAAAAATAATAATAATAATTACACATACCTTGGATCGGAAAAAATCCTCCAACATAGTTCCTTCTTAGAGAAAGATTTTTAAGGGATGTAAATATATTCAATTGTTGTAGGCTAGTGTTTTTGAACTTGTTGTGATTGAGGTTCAAGGTCTCGAGCTTTTTGAATATGGACAAGCTTTTTGAATCTACAAGAAAATTATAAAAAATTATAAACTTTCAAATTTCACATTTGCATATGTAAACAATTCAAACTTTTAACCTTCATAGAATGATTGAACCTTTAGTAAAAATAATTTGTGTTCAATATAGACTATAGAAAATTATCATAATTAACTTGCTTTTGAACTTCCTCATGTTGAAAACTACATGCACTTCTAAATAGTTTATTTATATTTTTATATTATATTTCAATAAGGGAGCTACAAGATTCTTAATCACATAGGTACAAGAAATAGAGAAAATGTTGATTATCTTATAACCGATATTGATATTTTATTACAAGATTTTCACCTCCTATCATCCACTATTCTTCTCTACATATCTATTATAAAGGAAGTCTTATTCATATTCTTAATCATTTATTAGTTTCTTACAAACCAGAACCTGCCATTGTATGTTATGTAGGAAGGTATTTTCTTTTACCTTCAAAAAGTAATTGCAAAGGTTGAGTAATGCAAACTCTCTACAACTTTCATTATCTCTTGATCTGAGAAACATTCTTAATTTAACAATTAATTTGTAATTTGGATACACTTCTATTTTTTTAAACAAAAACTTTTATACAAAATATAGGAATTATTATACTAAAAATACAAATTCTTAAAAATACTTTCGAAATTTTTAAAATTTGAAGAATTTTTTTGTTTAAGTCTTTACTTTTTATACATATAAGATTTCTTATATTTCATTAAAGAGTTTTTTTTTTTTCAAAATAAAAAAATAGAAGAAAGGAAGTGTATTCAAAACATATCTAAACTATCACTTGTTAGTTTAACAAAAATTGATACTTAATTTCTTTTGCATTATCACTAAGGAAAAGCTTTCTTCTCATGTAAGTACTGTAGTTCAAAGTGGTAACATAAATTTAGCTATACAATAGAAAGCACTAGTAGATGTGTTCAAGTTGCAGATCATTAATCATTACATTAGCACCCAAGCTACTAAACTAAATTACATAGTTTTTTTTTAATCTCCATATGAATTATTTCTAACCCAACTAGTCTTAATCATAATATAAATTGTTAATTAGCTTTCTAGCAACCTTTTCCATAATTCCAAAAGTATGAGTTTTGCCCTGTTAGCTCTATGAAATATAATTCATTCCCCCGATGCATATAGAAGTGATGCAAAATGGGTATTTGTTGCCAATTTCTAACAATTAATAATGGTAGCAATCAAATAAAATCAAAAGCAATCACTTCAAATCATCAAGTATTTTCATTAGAATAGTTTATTTTTCTTTCTAGTGAATCAGATAAAAGACTTCTATGACTGTTTTAAAATATTTATGAAACTACATCAATATCATGTATGAAAGTATTCATTGATAATCAAGTTAATTGATTCATAGAAAAAAAAATCAATTACTTATAAAAATATTAGTTATATCAAATATGTTGCACATGCTTAATTGATGCATCTAATTGGAACCTGAAAGTTGAAATGATGACCAATACTACTTTACATCAAATTTTATGACATTGCAAAAGAAAAATAAGTAATGAGAAGAATTTGTTGGTTAATTTGATAATTAAGAGTAATATAATGTTGCAAATAAAATGGTCCATAGAGCTTGAAGGAGCTTTCGTGGTATTTGTGAATTTAAACATGAAAATTCATGTTTTGTGCTTTTTTAATATGAATCCTAACTAAATAAGGAAAATTATCTTTTGAACTTAAAATTTTGTATACAGTTATAATAGGTTTTTAATTGACCAAAGTTTGTCCATGCCAGTAGGTTGTGGATGGATGGAAATGCACAGATGCTCATAAGTTGGGCTTTACTCAATCTAGTGTTAAACCAGTTGGACTACATCTTAAAAAATAAGGCATGGGCCCTACCTAAGGCCAGTTATTTAGACTCCAACAAACAAATGGGTTTTTATTAGTTGGGTCTAGCATTTAGTCTTAGGTTAACCCAATTACATTTAATAGGGAATGGTCCTTACTGGGATCAAAATTTATGATATTTCATTAATCGAACACTATCAATCAGAAATATTGGAAACCAAGATAGAAACAACCACTAGAATCCCACTAACTGGATTAAGTATTACATGATTGTATAAATAATAAAGGTGTGTGTATATGTTAGGGTAATGTGTTTTCGGTCAATAGGCTATTTAAGAAGGTATTTCCTTTTTCAATTTCAGCAAGAATATTTTCCTTCACCTTGAAAAGTCATTGCAAAGCTTGAATAACACAAACTTCTCTACAATTTCCATTATTATTTATTAGAAATGAGTTTAAATAATTTAAAATAAGTGAAATAAGCTTAAAGTAGCATATAAAAATAATTTATTAAATTTAAATTTATTTTTATTTTACTTCATTTTTTCTTTCCTTCTAATTTTCTTTTCTATTTGCTATTCCTCATATTTTCTGCAAACCAAACATAACTTAAGGGTTCGTGAAAAGTATTAAGAAAAGAAAAAAAATTAAAGAAAATGATTTTATTAAATAAAATAAAAAAATAATTAGAAACTTATGCATTTTCAAATATTTCATCTTTACATGAAGAATTAAAATAAGTGAAAAAGTTTAAAGTAACATATAAAAATAATGTATTTACTTTAATCAATTTTATATTTTTCTTCACTTTTTTTCTTTTCTTTTACTTTTCCTCTCTACTTTTTTCTCCTTTCATTTTCCCTCAATTTTTTTGGGAACCAAACATAGCATAAATGTATCACATACCTTTCATTTTCCCTCTGTGTGTGT
The DNA here is from genome assembly GCF_004353265.1 of Vitis riparia. Taxonomy (NCBI): domain Eukaryota; kingdom Viridiplantae; phylum Streptophyta; class Magnoliopsida; order Vitales; family Vitaceae; genus Vitis; species Vitis riparia. The sequence continues at coordinate 8,277,390 of NC_048439.1, read as the reverse complement.
GTGTGTGTGTTGTAAGACAATTTTAAAATACTTATAAAACTATATTAATCTTATACATGTAAGTATTTATTGATAATCAAGTTAATTAATTCATAAAAAAAATTCAATTACTTATGAAAATATTAGTTATATTAAACACCTTGTGCATGCTTGATGCGTTTTAATTAAAACTTATAAATTGAAAGGATGATTTAGACTACTTTATATCAAATTTAATGATATTACAAAGAAAAGTAACTAATGGGAAGAAATTGTTTGTTAATCTTACCTTTAATTTAATAACAAAATATCATAAGTTTTTTTAGCAAGTTAATGAAGTACCTTGCAATAGTTGAAAGCTTTCCAAATGATTATAGCTTAGATCCAACACTTCCAAATTTCTCAAACTAGCTAATTCTGCAAAAACATGAATCAAAAGAGAGATTAACTAAGGAACATTAAAAGTTAGAAATACATTTTACTTAATTTCAAAGAAATAATGTGGACATATAACATGCCTCGAATGGAAAAAGATCCATTCAGTCCCATGCTGCAAATAGCCAATGTCTTGAGTGATGTTATTGTGCCCAAAGATTTTAAGGCACTTTTGTCAAACTCATTACCACTTATGTCCAAGATCTCCAATTTCTTTAAACTTGATAACCCTTTAAATCCTGTAAAATAGAGTAATATAACTTTAATTAGAAGCATGTAATTACAAGTTGAGATCTTCATATTTAAATATGTAAGCTTACATGTCTTTAATATAAGAATATGCATCCAAGTTTCTAATTCAATTTGGTGATTTTTGTGTTTAAATGTTAGAAATAAAAAAGTCCATAGAGCTTCAAAGAGCTTTTGTGATCTTTGTGAATTTTAAACATGAAAATTTTCATGTTTTGTGCCCCTATAATTTGAATCCTAACTAAATAAAGGAAATTATTTTTTGAATTAAAGTTTTTATATTCATTTTAACATTGTATGGAGAATCCATCTAATAGGTTTAATTGATTAAATTTTGTCCTTGAAAATGTCATATTAATGGGTTGTGGATGGGTGGAATTTGGAGATGCGTAGATGGTCATGGGTTGGGATTTACTTTGTTCATTATTAAACCAACCTGACATCAACTTAAAACAATAAGGCTTGGACCTTACCCGAGGCTAGATTTTTTTTTTTTTTGTAAATGTGAAATTTTGAAGATGGCGATTCCTCATTTGAAAGCAATAGTCAAATTTTGTGATCACCTTTCTTTAACCAATCTCTATCAATTTGGAATATAGAAATCAAGCTTTTTAGGAATGGAAGATAAGGAAAGACAATTCAGCAAAAAGGATAAGGATATGGGAGCCTAAGTGTTCCTATTAATTAATAATTGTGAAATTGCTCACTCTTAGTTGAATCCCACTTATTGGGTTGAGTGTGAAATGATGGCATAAATAACAAGTATGCTTATATATATAAGGCTAATGTAATCTATAGTTTTCTAAAATAATAATTTTTTTATTGTTTTGTTTAAATGTTAATTTACATTATAAATTTTAATAATTAGTAATTGTTCTTATATTAAATTCAATAGTTACTAGTGACCATTTGGTCTCCACCTGAACACTTTTAAGAACATATGCTAGTAGTTCCTTTAGAATGTTTGGAGTATAAGTGAAAAGAAATTTTAAAGGTGAGAGGTAACATACCTTCATTCTCAATAAACCCATCAAATGAGTTTACAGACAAGTTTAGATGGTGAAGTTCTTCAAAAGGAAGGAATAGGGAGACATTTAGTAACCAGAATTTGACATTTTCATATTGGTACCAATGGTCTTCCAAGAAATTTTGTTGTCGCGTTATATCATTGAGGAAAAGCTTCTTAACTCGACCTGTGGTGGGATTGCAAATAACCCGCTCCCAATTACAACATTCACTAGTGTTGTTATCTATCCATGAAGGGAGAAGAAAATCTGCATGCTCATTATTCAATTTAAGAAAAGCCTTGAATTCAAGCAAACCCATCTTCTCTTCTTCGATGCAACCTTTGCATCTACATATTTGAACCAAGAGTAGTATAAAAACCCACATCAAATATTTAGATGACAAACTCTCCATTGAAAGTTCAAACATGAAGTACAAAAGAAAGACAATATTAAGTTGCTCTTGATATGCAAATAGATGAAGAGTATTTAATATAGTTGGTCCATCGTTCTTACCTACAAATTATCTTGACTAATAGTTTGACAGGGCCCACCATGCATGCTAAAGTCTATATTAATTCTATTCAAAAAGGCTATTTATGAGGAAAGAAATTGTGATAGATACAAATTATAGGGAAGACTTGGTCTCACTTTAATATGTGCCACATGTTTAAAGGATGAAGTCTTTCAAACTAAAATTTCCTTGTGAGAGATTCAATGAAGTCATGATGTACATGTTAGTATCAAATCTAAGAGTCTTCATTTACCAATTTAACAATGGTAAAGTTCACCTAACTTTATATTCAACTAACTTCAATGGTAAACCTTTTAAGAAAATGATCAACTTCCAATACCACAACTACAAATATACTAGTTATAAATATTTGTAAAAGGGCTAATTTTAGTCCACACTCCCTAAGATTTAGTACAAATACATTAAATCATCATTAGTTTTAAATTTCATTAGTTGGAACTTCCATGAATGTATTTCATCTATATAAATTGTTTTTAGAGAATTGTTGAACATATATAGCTAAAATATTTTTACCTACAATTCTTCTAAAAAATAAAATTTTAAAACAAATTACATCTATAAGAGTGTTACAAATTGGAAACCATTGGTGGTTAAGTATATTTACCGAGTGAAATTAACTTATTTGTAAAATGATTGGTAATATGAAATACCAATGAATAAGGAATTGTAGGACCACTAGACATAAAGGATTTGAAAGTTCTTTGAATAAAAAAAAACTATCCTATCAAAAAAGACATGATGATTTTTTCAATCAATTAATATCTTGTACAGTTGTCGCAACGGAGAAGGCTAGATAGAAATAATTGTAAATGACTTGACTTTAAGAAAATGATATAAAGCTTATGAGTAGCTAATGAGTTGTGGGACCACTAATATATATATTCTTTTTAAATTTTTTATTTTATATATATATATATATATATTATTTATTTTTATTTTTATTTTTACTTTTTTAGCAAAGTTATTCTAATACTATTTAAAAGATTTATCAAACTGTGTCAATACCATACATGTAGGTATTCATTGATCATCAATAAATTTATATATATATATATATATATATATATATATATATATATAAAGTATTTAGTTGCTTGGTAAAATATTAGTTATATCAAATATGTTGCACATGTTTGATGCATCTAATTTGAACTTGAAAATTTGTAAGATGACTTAGCCTACTTCTCTTCTTCGATGCAACATTTGCATTCACATATCTGAACCAAGACTAGTATGAAAACCCATGTCAAATTTTAAGATAAAAAACTCCTCATTGAAAGTCTAGAAATGAGGTACACAAGAAAGATACTACTAAATTACTCTTGATATGCAAATAGATGGAGAATACTTAATCTAGTTGGTACATCATTCTTGCCCATGAGTTGTTTTGACTAGTAGTTTGATAGCTAGGCCCCACCATGCATGCTAAAGTCTATATTCTATTCAAAAAGGCTATTCATTAGGAAAGAAATTGTGATAGATACAAATTATAGGGAAGACTTGGTCTCACTTTAATATGTGCCACATGTTTAAAGGATAAAATCTTTCAAACTAAATTTTCTTGTGAGATTCAATGAAGTCATGATGTTCATGTTAATATCAAATATAAGAGTCTTCATTTACCAATTTAACGGTGGCAAAATTAAACTAACTTAATTCAATTGTTTAATTTGTTGATTTTATTTCTATTTATTTTACAAAATAAAAATATTGAAGTGAAAAATAAACAATAAAATTTTTTTAATGGATGTAAAAATTTATTTAAATAGAAAAAATTAATTAATTAATTTCATATCAAATACTCTCTTGATTTTGAATGTCTTTTTTAAGTATGTTAACTTCTTTTAATATTAAAAGATCTTACAAATATCAATTATTAATTCAAATAAATACCAAATTAAATAAAAAAATTAAATTTTTTTCAACTGCATATATTTTATAATTTTCTTTTAACAAATAAGTTCTTATTTATTGAAATGATAATTTAGTAAAAAATAAAACTCCATTAATAATTTTGCATCTATAATAATATATTTTACAAAATTTTATCATATAATAAATATATTATTTATATTTTGTAGTAAACCAAAAAAAATTCACCTAATATTGTCACCTAGTTACAACTTCATACAATATGAAGAAACTATACTTTCAAGCAAAGAGTATATATATTAAATTAATGATATTTTTTTTAGGTGAAACAAAAAGTTCAAAACTTTGGCGATATTTCCAATATCTTAGAGGCCTTTAAGAAAATGATCAACTTCCAACACCATAACTACAAATATACTAGCTACAAATATTTGTAAAAGGGCTAGTTTTAGTACACCTCCCCTAAGATTTAGTGCAAATACATTAAATTGTCATTGGTTTTAAATTTCATTAGTTGGAACTTCCATGAATGTATTCCATCTATATAAATTGTTTTTAGAGAATTATTGAACACATATTCCTAAAACATTTTTACCTACAATTCTTCTAAAAAAATAAAATTTAAAAATAAATTACATCTATAAGTGTGTTAATCAATTAATTTTGAAACCATTGGTAGTTAAGTATATTTACAGGGTGAAATAAACTTATTTGTAAAATGATTGGTAATATGAAATACCAATGAATAGGGAATTGTAGGACCACTAAACATAAAGGATTTGAAAGTTTCAATAATAAAAGCAAATTCTTTGAATAGTAATAATAAAAAAAAACTATCTTATAAAAAAAGACATGAAGATTTTTCCAACCAATCAATATCCTATACAGTTGTCGTAATGGAGAAGGCTAGATAGAAATAATTACAAAATGACTTGACTTTGAGAAAGTGATATAAAGCTTATGAGTAGCTAATGAGTTGTGGGACCATGCACACACACACACAGAGAATATATATATATATAGTCTTTTTTAATTTTTAATTTTATTTAATTTTATATATATAGATGTATTTTTATTTTTATTTTTACTTTTTTTAGCAAAGTTATTCTAATACTATTTTAAAAGATTTATCAAGTTGTGTCAATACCATACATGTAGTTATTCATTAATAATCAAGTAAATTTATAAAAAAAAAAATTGTATTCAATTACTTAAGAAAATATTAGTTATATCAAATATGTTGCATATGTTTAGTGCATCTAATTTGAACTTGAAAATTTGTAAGATGATTTAGCCTACTTCTCTTCTTTGATGCAACCTTTGCATCCACATGTCTAAACCAAAACTAGTATGAAAACCCAAGTCAAATTTTTAGATGAAGAACTCTCCATTGAAAGTCTAGATATGAGGTACATAAGAAAGACACTACTAAATTACTCTTGATATGCAAATAGATGAAGAGTATTTAAATGTAGTTGGTACATCGTTGTTGCCCATGAGTTGTCTTGACTAGTAGTTTGATTGGCCCCACCATGCATGTTGAAGTCTATATTATATCAAAAAAGGCTATTTATGAGGAAAGAAACTATGATAGGTACAAATTATAGAGAAGACTTAGTTTTACTTTAATACGTGCCACACGTTTAATGAATGAAGTCTTTCAAACTAAAATTTTCTTGTAAGATTCACTGAAGTCATGATGTTCATATTAATATCAAATCTAAGAGTCTTTATTTACCCATTTAACGATGCAAAAATTAAACTAACTTAATTCAATTGTTTAATTTGTTGATTTTATTTCCATTTATTTTTCTGTTTTTTTTTTTTTTTAATATCATTAAAAGTCCTAGATCAAAATCACAAGGATAAAGTAACTTTTTTTATATTTTCTTTTAATGCTCTTAAATTAATAACTAGAATGTGTTAAGTGACTTTTAAGTTTCAAACTGATGTTAAAATGATAAGGTTTTCATGGTGCATTCTACGACACAAGAGAGGTATCATACCATTGTCTTATATAGAGTAGAATATGAGAAAGCTTATATTGATTTTTGAAATCTAGTCATTGAATTTGATTTTAAACATTATGTAGTCTAGATGAATGGAGCTAAGGTACCTCTATGGTACCTTCTTGGATGACTTTGCTCCTCATCATGTCTCTCAAGATGTTAATGGAAAGTTTGTATATCTATTGTTACATAAAGTCTAGTCCATCGTACCCAAAACTCCAAGAGAACTATTGTTTCAAAAATATTATCTTTTTATATTATTGTTACCTAAATTACAATTTTAGAAGTATTTCTACTTTAATTGGTCTATTTTAAGTATATAGCATTTGCTAATAGTCCTACAGTGTAAACTTTAATTTTATTGCAATATTTCTTTTTTAGGAGTGTTCAAATCTTTTTTTTTTTAACATGTAGGAAAAAATCTTTTCAAATGTCTATTACAAAATAAAAATATTGAAGTGAAAAATAAACAACAAAAATTTTGTAATGGACGTGAAAATTTATTAAAATAGAGAAAATAAGGAAATTAATCCAATATCAAACACTCCCGATCTTGAATATCTTTCTTAAGTATGCTAACTTTTTTTAATATTAAAAAATCTTATAAATATCAATTATTAATCCAAATAAAATTCTAAATTAAATAAAAAAACTAAATGTTTTTCAATTTCATATAGTTTATAATTGTCTTTTTACAAATAAGTTTTATATATTGAAATGACAATTTAGTAAAAAAAAAAAACCCAATTAATAATTTTACATCTATAAAAATATATTACATAAAATTTTATCATACAATAATAAATTATTTATATTTTGTAATAAACGAAAGAAAAACTTCACCTAATATTGCCACCTAAGGGCTTATACAATATGGAGAGACTTTACTTTTAAGTCAAGAATATATATGTTAAATTAATAATATTTTTTATTAGGTGTAATAAAAAAAAAGTCTAAAACTATGGCAATATTTTCAATATCTTAGAGGCCTTCAAGAAAATGATCAATTTCCAACACTACAACTACAAACATATTAGCTACAAGTGCTTGTAAAAGAGTTAATTTCAATCATACCCCATAAGGTTTAATGTAAATACACTAAACAACCATTGATTTTAAATTTCATTAGTTAGGACTTCTATAGATGTATTTTGTCTATATAAACTTTTAGATAAGAAAATTTATTTTTTAGAGAATTGTTGAACACATATACCTAAGATATTTTTACCTAAATAAAAAATAAAATTTAAACACAAATTACATCTATAGGGGTGTGGCTAAGTACATCTACCCTAAGTGAAATTAACTCACTTGTAAAATGATTGGTAATATACATAAAAGATTTGAAAGTTTCAATGATAGAAGCAAATTTTTGGAATAAAAAAAAATAAAAACAACTATCCTATCAAAAAAGACATGTAGATTCTTCCAATCAACGACTATCATATAAAAGTTGTCATAATGGAGAAGGCTAGATAGAAATAATTGTAAATGACTTGACTTTGAGAAAATGATATAAAGTTTATAAGTAACTTTATATTATTTTCTAATATAATTGAGAAAAAACAAAGTTATTCTAATATTATTTTAAAATATTTATCAAACTATGTAAATATATGTAAGTATTCATCGATAATCAAGTAAATTTATAGAAAAAGAAGTGTTTAGTTACTTAAGAAACTATTAGTTATATCAAATATGTTGCTCATGTTTGATGCATCTAAGTTACAATTTCTAGATGCATGCTTGCTTTAATTGGCCTTTCTAAACATAAACACTCGTTAAAAGTCTGATAATGTAACTCCAATTTTACTACAAGATTTCATTTTTATAGGTGTTCAAATTTCTTTTTGTTAACATATGGAAAAACAATTCCTTTTCAATGTTTATTGAAAAATGCAAACATTAAATGAAAAATAAACAATAAAAATTTTGTTAAACATATATACCTAGAGGGTTAATTTATGTCACCCTTCCTAATATTTAGTTTAAATACGCTAAACCACCATTAGTTTTAAATTTCGTTAGTTAGAACTCCTGTAGATGTATTCTATCTATATAAGTTATTTTTTAGCAAGTAAAATTTATTTTAGAGAATTGTTAAAGACATATACCTAAAATATTTTTACCTAAACTCTTTTAAAAAATAAATTTTGTACACAAATTACATCTATAGGGGTACTAATTAATGAAATTTGAAATCATTGGTAACTAAGCGAATTTACATCAAATCTCAGAGGATGTGAATGAAATTAACTCATTTGCAAAATGATTGGTAATATGAAAGACCAATGAATAGGGAATTATAAGACCACTAGACATAAAGGATTTGAAAGTTTCAATAATAGAAGCAAGATTCTTTGAATACAAAAAAAAGAAAAACAATTATCCTATCAACAAAGGCATGTAGATTCTTCCAATCAATCACTATCTTATAAAGTTGTCATAATGGAGAAGGCTAGATAGAAATAATTGTAAATGACTTGACTTTAAGAAGGTGATAAAAAGTTTATGAGTAACTAAGGAGTTGAATGGCTACTAAATTCAAATAAACAAATATAGTTTTTTCATAAAAGACATACTAATGAGTATTGTGTGTGTGTGTGTGTGTGTGTGTGTGTGTGTGTGTGTGTATTTGATAAATTTGTTAATTGAGAAAAAGAAAAGCCATTCTAATACTATTTTAAAATATTTATCAAACTATGTCAATACTGTATATGTAGGTATTCATTGATAATCAAGTAAATTTATAGAAAAAAGTGTTCAATTACTTAAGAAAATATAAGTTATATCAAATATGTTGCACATTGTTACGTTGGTAGAAGCTTTGATGCAAGCATCTTTAATCAAGAACACAAATGGTATTTCGAGGTTTTAACGAGGTTTAGCAACTTGCCTACACAGATGAGAGAGAATAATTCCACTATACAATAAAGAACATTACAGAGGACAAAACCAGAACATTATAGATGATAGAACCAGAACATTATAGATGTGAGAACTAGATACAACTATTGGGTTCCCAAAACATCCCATGTTTCCCTACTCTTCATATTCATACCCTACCATGAGCCCTCTCGCTACACTGGGTACCTCCGATTCTTCCTCACATCTCTATCCATCTCGTATGGTCTTTATAGGCCCATCTTCATCTCGTAACTTTTTCCCCTCATGACTTAAAATATTTATAAAAATATTTCCAACAACATTCCTTATTATATAAGGAAGTCTAATATTACAATAATATATCAACCTAGAAATATTCTATACAATATTCTTTACAAAAAAAAAAATCTATACTAATTAGGAATTTGGAACACTTCCAAACAATCTCTACCTTGGACCAAATTCCATGAAGTCAATCATTAAACCCTCCATGACACAAACTTTTTGTATCATATCACCACGAGAGAACAATTGACTCCACATTCACTAAAAATTCCTTTTGTTTTCATCTTGTGTGCTTTGTGATCTTTTACTATTCCAAAAATCTTCAACCCAAGCTCTAATACCAGTTTGTTACATAGATGGAAGCTTTGATGCACACATCATTAATCAAGAAACAAAGATTAAAAAATTTTAAAAAAATAACACAAACAGTACATGAGGTTTTAATGTGGTTCGACAACCATGCCTACATCCACGGATGAAAGAGAATCATTCCACTATACAATAAAGAATATTATAGAGGACGTAACTAGAACATTATAGATGACAGAACCAGATACAACCAATAGGTTCCCAAAACATCCCATATTTCCCCACTCTTTGTATCTATACCCTACCACGAGCCCTCTCATTCCATTGAGTACCTCTCGTTCTTCCTCACATCTCTATCCACCTCATATAGTTTTTACAGGCCCATCTTCATCTCATAACTTTTTTCCCTCATGACCTAGAATATTTTTCAACAACCTTCCTTATTCTATAAGGAAGTCTAATATTATAATAATATATCAACCTAGAAATATTCTATACAATATTCTTTACAAAAAAAAATCTATACTAATTAGGAATTTGGGACACTTATTAACAATCTCCATTTTGGACCAGATTCCATGAAGTAAATCTTCAAACTTTCCATGACACAAACTTTTTATATCATATCACCACGAGAGAGCAATCGACTCCATTTTCACTAAAAATTCCTTTTGTTTTCATCTTGTGTGCTCTATGATATTTTACTCTTCTAGAAATCTTTAACCCAAGCTTTGATACAAGTTTGTTACGTTGACGGAAGCTTTGATGCAAACTTCATTAATCAAGAAAATAAAGATAAAAAAAATCAACACAAACGGTACACAAGGTTTTAATGTGGTTCGAAAACCATGCCTACGTCCACAGATAAGAGAGAATCATTCCACTATAAAATAGAGAACAATGCAGATGACAGAACTAGAACTTATAGAAGACATAATCAGATACAACTATTGGGTTCCCAAAACATCCCATGTTTCCTCACTCTTCATACCTATACCCTACCACGAGCCCTCTCGCTCCACCGGGTACCTCTCGTTCTTTCTCACATCTTTATCCACCTTGTATAGTCTTTATGGGTCCATCTTCATCTCATAACTTTTTCCCCTTATAAACTAGAATATTTATAGGAATATTTTCAACAACCTTCCTTATTCTATAAGGAAGTCTAATATTACAATAATATATCAACCTAGAAATATTCAATACAATATTCTTTAAAAAAAAAAGAATCTATACTAATTAGTAATTTGCAACACTTCCTAACACACATGTTTGATGCATGTAATTGGAACTAGAAAAATTATTAGATGACTTAGACTTCAAACCAAATTTTATGATATAATCGAGGAAAGCAACTATTTGAGTACAACATCTAAATTATAATTTTAGATGCATGTTTACTTTAATTAGCCTTTCTTCAACATAAAACACTCACTAAAAGTCTCATAATGTAACTTTTAATTTACTACAATATTTCAAAATTTTCATCAACAATATTAGTAGAATTTGAAGTCTCTTGGGATTTACAAATTTTCATTTCTTCTAGGTACTTCATCAATTCTTTACAATATCTCCTAATATGTTTTTTTTTTTTTTCATAGTAATAATACTTCATATTCCTCCATAAGTGTGAATGGAATGATCATCCTCCTATCAGATACCTTTCTTTCGATTTACTCCTATGATGATGTGGTTTAGAATTCATCATAACGGTTTGTCCAATATGAGATGAACTACTTGACTGCTTAATATTTTTGTTCTCTAAAAGAGCAATTGACACCCCTAAAAGAATATTTTTTTCATTCAAAACAATGTATTTCATTTTTAAGACTTAAACAAATAGTACTTACAACTCTTGCTTCTAATTCTTTCATTTCTTTATTTGTCATGCTCTCTAGTTTTTTTGCCTTGTAATGCTTTGAGAAGTCTTTGTTGTATCAAAACATCTATAATAATACTCTATCAAATATTAAAATTATTATTTCCATCAAAGGAATCAATTTCATATTTTATGTTTGACTCCATCCTTAAAATAATTTTTCCCACAATCTTCTCACCATGACTTTTGAAAATTGCAACACCTAAACTTAATAGAAAAAATAAAGCAAATGAAGTAGATAAAATATTTACTTGGTTTGGTGTAATCGCTTCAAAAAGGGGGATCAAATTTATTAATAAAATTCAAGAATACACAATGCAAACTTGATCAATTGATTTTTTTTGTTGTTTATTGGATAAAAAAATTATAGCCTAATTCAACTATGCTAAGGTAACTCTTGCCCGATCAAAAAGGTTTTTTAGCAAAAGCTACGGTAGTATAGTGGTCTTAGGTGTCTTCTATTGGGATGGATTATTCTCGATAATTAAGGCTTAAATGGGAGGAAAAGAAATGATTATGGTCAAGTGAAATTGATTTGACAATTCATGAAAAATCAAAATAACAATGATTTCTAATCGAAAAGATCAATATAATGTAGAATATAAGAAAATTTATAAGGAAAAGGAATTCTCAGAGTTAATATTTTTTAGAAAACAATTTTCATGGTGAATAGATGTTGAGATTTATTTTTCATCAAGTTAGATTGAAAACCTAAATTCTTATCTAAACCGATTTTAGATTTACCTTTAAGTCTAAACCTAATTTCTCTTCAAATTAGGTTATTTAATCCAAGAGATCAATTTAAATTATATATTCAATTCATCTTAAATCATCTTCCAATGATTCATACAATGCAACTATTTAGTCTCATTAAATCTAGCTTTAAGAATTTAATGAATCTATCTAGTTTGCAATGTAATAGTCATTCAGGACAATTTGAAGAGAAAAATCCTCAAATTTCAATTAATCAATCAATTGGATCAAATTACATTTGCAATTAAAACTCATTTCTATAATTCACCATAGATCTTGCCTCTAGATCCTCATTCCTCTGAGAAAAACGAGATTTAGCCACTCATACTTAGAGATTTGGTCTCACTAGGCATGTTTGGCGAATGAGAAAATGAGGGAAAATTTAAAAAAAATATAGAATTCTATTTAGAGAAAGAGTTTCTAGAAAAATCTAAAATCAAAAGTATCACAAAGCTCTTTACATGGGAAATTCAAGTTTCTATTTATAGACCAAGGTCAAGTGGACACTTGGCAACCTCTCATTGGTCTTCTAAAACCTTCCAAATTCACAAATCTGGAGTTTAGCATCAAAATCATGATTTCACATGAGCTTCAGCCATTTTGCATGAAAAGATCGATTTCGAATGATGGTGCGAAATTAGTGGAGCAACAACAACATTAGAGAGCTTTCTGGACCATTTCGCATGATTGTGCAAAATTTTCGCATGTTCATGTGAAATTTTCTCATGTTCATGCGAAATCAACTTAAGCATCCTCCTTATACTATAGTCAATTTTCCTTCTCTAATCCATTTCGTATAGTCATGTAATTTTTGCATGATCATACAAATCTGCAACATTTGGTTTTTAAGCTCCTCTTTGTCATTTCTTCCATTTTCTTCTTTTGACTCCACCTTAACTACCTCCAAATTAGCAGCAAATCCCGATCAAACTAATTATATTACTTCTTTCATTATGCATTTGGATCATCATCAATATTATTTGCCTTCTTCAAATCAATTCATCTCTTTCATCACCAATTTATTAAAATCATAACTTGAAATAACTCCAAAACTTTATAAAACTTGTTCGTAACTCTTACAAGGGCAACAACATGTTAGCATAATTAATACTCAAAAGATGTGAAACCCATGAGAATTACTATCTGAAATATGTTCTTTTTGAGTAGTAATCAAAACTCTCTCAACCTTTCTCTATCTAAAACCCAATGCACTCTTTGCCTATCTCTCTTCACTTTTTCTTACTTTTTCTTTCTTTTTTTTAAATCCTATATAAAACTGCAAATTTATAGAGCCTTATGGATTAATCTTAAATTAATAGTTTCCTAATCCTAGTCAAACTTAAAAAGATAATTTACCAAATATAATTAAACTCTATAAATAATGGTTTTCCTATAATTTTAAAAATAATAACAATTTGAGTCAAATACCAGTAAATTCAAATAAAAAAAAAATATAAGTTAATTTAGTAAATTTGTTAATTGGGAAAGAGCAAAGCTATTCTAATACTATTTTAAAATATTTATCGAATTATATCAATACCCTACATAAAAGTATTCATTGATAATCAAGTAAATTTATAGAAAAAAGTGTCCAATTACTTAAGAAAATATTAGTTATATCAAGTATGTTGCACATACTTGATGCATATCATTGGAACTTGAAAATCTACAAGATGACTTAAAGTAATTCGAACCAAATTTTATGATATAGTCAAAGAGAACTATTGTTTCAGTATGACATCTAAATTACAATTGTAGATGCATGCTTACTTTAATTGGCACTTCTTAAGTATAAAACATTCGCTTAAAGTTTCACAATGTAATTTTGATTTTACTGCAATATTTTATTTTTAAAGACATTGAAATATTTTTTTAACATACAAGAAAAAAATTCATTTTAATATCTATTACAAAATGCAAACATTGAATGAAAAATAAACAATAAAAAAATTGTAATGGATATAAAAATTTACTAAAACATAAACAATAAAGAAATTAATTCAATCTCAAATATTCTCTTGATCTTGAATATCTTAATTGAGTATGTTAACTTCTATAATATTAAAAATTATTACAAATATTAATTGATACTAAATCAAATAAAAATTAAATATTTTTCAAATGCATATATTTTATAGTTTTCTTTTTACAAATAAGTTATTTATTGAAAACAATTATTTAAAAAAATAAAACTCAATTAATATTTTTTTCATCTATAAAAAATATATTATAATAATCTTTATTATACAATAAATAATATTATTTATATTTCGTAATAAATAAATTAAAAAAAAAACCTCACCTAGTATTGTCACCTAAGGCCTCGTATAATGTGGCCTCTACTTTCAAGTTAAAAAAACATATATGTTCAATTAATGAAATTCTTTATTAAATGGAATGAAAAAAATTTCTATTTTAGAGGTCTTCATGAAAACGATCAACTTTCCACTCTACAATCACCAAATATACTATATACAAGTATTTGTAAATGATTATACTTTGAAAATGTGATATGAAATTACCAATGGATAGGGAATTGTTGGACTACAACAATTTGAAAGTTTCAACATTAAAATCAAGTGAACAACTTCCCACAATGCAATTGCCAATATATTAACTACAAGTGTTTTTAAATGATTAGACTTTGGAAATGTAATATGAAATTACCAATGGATAGGAAATTGTTGGACTACAATGATTTGAAATTTTCAATAATAAAAGCAAGATTCATTGAGTAAAAAAATCAACTATCCTATGAAATAAGACATGTAGATTCTTTCAATTAATCACTATGTAATAAAGTTGTCATAGTAGAGAAAAGTAGCTAGATAGTAGTTGTAAAACAACTTAACTTTGAGAAGGTGATATAAAGTTATGAGTAATTAAGGAGTTCGGGGACCATTAAATTCAAATAAATAATATACCCACTCCAAGGGCATAACGGTCATTTCATACCCTAAGCCTGAACGCTCAATGTGGAAACGACACAAATATTCATCTTGTAACTGGATGATCTCCAATTACTAAATTTCTGTTCAAAGTAGTAAGATAAATAAATTCTATAATTTTCAATTCTCAACTTTAAAACTAACACATCAATCAAAGTGTTATCGTCCAAATAACTCCAAACCCAAATAATTTAAATGGGAATTAAATTTTAACATCTAAACAATGTCCAAAATAAAGATTGAACCAAAATCATAATAAAGAAAATTCCCCAACCCAGTCATCATCACTCCTTGCCCAAATCGAGAATACCAAAAAAAAATCTCAACAAAGGGGAATGAGCTCAAAGTCCAAGAAGGAATATTAATACAGTTTCATTGATCAAACTTACAAATAGGAGATATAACATATAATCATTTTCATAAAAACTTTTGAATTCAACATGCATTAAACATTTGAACTTTTCAACCAAACATTTTCATATTTATATCAAAACAATTTCATATCAAATACATTCAAAATATCTTTACTCTGGTTATTAAATGACAAATGGTACTTAATTAGGTGGGACTTTACAAATAAATGGCTAGCCTTAAATTTGTTCTTTTTAAGATGGGAAAAACCAAAGGTTAACAATTATATCTGTTGATTAGGGCTATAAGGTCAACTATTATAACCCGTTGGATAGGGTTGAAAATCTCAACAATTATAATCATTGATTGGAAAGCTGAAAATGTCAACAATTATAACCCATTAACTAAGGTCATATAAACCAGAGTCAAAAACTTTATTTCATTATTTTAAACTTACAAAACAAAACATTATATTTCCAAAGTTCTCATTATTTATTTATTTATTTATAAACAAAGAAATTGCCCAAACATGTTTCTCATGAAAAAATATATATTTGATCCATGCATAAATAAAAATAAAATTTTTCATAATTTAAAATAACTTCTAAAAAGAAATATTTTCATTTACAAAATCAGTATTAATATCCCTTACCTTAAAGAAGCACTTAGAAACCTTAGAGAATTAATCGAAGAATCCATTATTCACTTAACATAACATAAAAAATAAAAAATAAATAAAATAAAAAATCAACTATTACTATTAACTATTTATCTAAAATTGTAGGTTTGAGAATCTTAATCATTTCCTATATTAATAATATTATCACCTGTATTATATTCAACTTCCAAAACAATAATAATCTAAATTAGTAAATTTCAAACTTTTTATGAATTCATATTCCTTCCAAATCTTATTCTAATCATCTATTTCTTTTATATACTTAAAGTAAATTAAAACTTTTACTAGAAGCAATTATTATTATTTTAAGTCCTAATGTTTCCTAACAATTAATCTCATACCCTACTACTACCTAACAATTACCCTTACAAGCTTTTACAACAACTCCACCAACTCTACAAGTGCTACCTATTTCTCTCCTACATTACCCAATCTTTTTTTCCCAACAAAAATCAACATCTAAGCATTTATCTCTCTCTCTCTCTTTGTCATATCCTATTGCAAGCAACCTTGTATTTTTTTTTTTTCCACTAAGGAGGCATGTACAACCACAAAACCTTATTCTTTTTTTTTTCTTTGCTTTCAACTCTCATATTTTTCTACCTCCATACTCATAGGTTTTATTTATTTATTAATATTAATTTTTTTCCACATCCAAAGCTATAATTTATTTTCTTCTTTTTTTCAAGATTTTTAATTCAAATATTCAAAAAATTTCAATCTTTAATAATAACTCTACTTATGTTCATAAATTTTCATTCTTTTTTATTTAAAAATTAAATTAACAAACCCTAACGTAGATTCAGATTTTTCAAAGAATATCTAAAGTGTTCAAACTAATTAACGAATCTAAAATACTAATTTAAGGGTTAGAATATTACCTGGAAAACTAATCTTCAACCCTAAACCTCCAAATCTTCAACCCTGCGTTGTCCTATGTTCTTTGATATTTGATTTTTGTGTAATAAGGTTTTTTGAATAGAGAAGACAAGAAATATATAATTGATACCTAGGAATTTTAAATACGAAAATACATTTTTACCTTAATTAAATTTATTTAACTTTTTATTTATTTTTTTCTAAATTATTTTTTTACCCCTAAATTAGGTTTGGGGCATCACAAAAGGTATACAACAGAAGAACTTTATTCATAAATCATAGTCCAAGGTAAAAAACGAACTACTTTTCAAGTGATGCCTAAACCTTTTTACTATTGGATGAAAATATAAAGGTTTGAAAATAGACAATCCACTTTTCTACTATGTCATTGCTTTGATGCCATCAATATCACCATTGGCTTACATATCCCTTATTTGATTCTTACTTACTATGGCTAATGGATGAAATTTTCCTAAATTTACAAAAAATATATATATATATGTAAGATATATATAAAGATGTTTGGTTAAGTTAATATAAAATGCGTGATAATCCTTTCCCTTAGTTTTATAATAAAGTTGAGAGATAATTGGAGCAAACTAGTTATGCTGATAAAATGACTAGACTTGAGAAGTTGAAACAAAGATTACAGATTACAAATATTCAAGGAGTTGTGATACCATTAGATTCATAATGAACTTGGAAGCGTTACTAAATTAAGTAAATTTCATATATGAAATGAATCACCTATCCCATCCTACAAGATATGTAGCCTCACAAAAGAGAAGTCAATTACTATTCTAATATGATTTAAATTCAATAATGTAGTTAAAGTGCAAATGGTCCATTGTCGAGTCGTCAGAAAAAGTTGTTAGTTGTTATGGAACCTTACATAAATTTCCAACATCTTAGAGCTTTCTGATAAGATAGTGCTTGGTGATATGTTGCCAAATATTAGTTTCTATTAGATGTGATCAAAATCTTATATAATATCTCTCTTTTTCCTTTTTTTTTTTTTTTGGGAATGTGTAAGGCTTTGGATTAGACAATATTGTCTTCTAACACCTTTAACACATAATATTTCACGCTTTATTTTTGTTTCTTTCAAAAAAATTCTAAAAAGGTTCTAAATTGAATACTTCCTTTGAAACTTTTAAAATATTTCCATATTAATAAATAATTTCATTTAAGTTAGTCATGACGCTCGAGTGCTAATCTGCATCAAGCACTCCTATAAGCTATATAAAGGTCATCCATCACACCATATTCATTTCAAACTTTCCTATTCCTCTTCGAGCCCTCTAGGTTACTGTCCTTTTGTCTTCTGAGGTCAGTTCGCTTCATATTTTTCATTTCCATTTGTATAGTATTGTTCGACGTATTGAGTTTAACATTTTTAGTGGTTTAGCTTTTCTCTGGATTTTCTTTAGTTTTTCTTTAGCTTTTGTTTTTTCATATTATATACCTTAGATATGGCTAGTCATAGATGTCAAAGGGAGGTGACCTTTCCTAGGTCACTGAAACCGTCTAGGGCATCCCACTTTAGGGTCTTTTTAACCTAGATGCACTTCTGGTTGAGCGCTTTCACTGCCAGGTGGCACGAGACCATTATTATGCTTCTTTCACATATCGGTGTGTCGAGCCTGAGCATGCCATTAACCTCTAAGCTTTTTAGGACACTGTCTTCCCTATCATCATTCAAGAGTAGGGTTAGGAGACTCTATTTTCTCTCTAGGGGGCTTCCTATCCCCATCTTGTTCACATGTTCTATGAGAACATGCATTATATTGTGGTCGGAGTCACCTTTCAGGTGACCATGCATGGACATTGAGTCTTGTTGTTATGTTGGCAATTTTTTTGTTTTTTTATGTTTGACCATATAAATCTTTTTAGATAGTGACTTGCTCTCCATTGAAGATTAAGAGTTGTTGTTTGTCCAACCAGGAAGTCACAAGTATAACTAAAAAGGTTTGGTTTGTGGCAAGTTAGGCTCCTTTGAGGTATAAAGGGAATCAATTTTGTTTTGAACTTAAAATGATTTAAAATTAACTTTTGAAATAGATCAAGATTGCTCAAGTAGCCTGGAATGCTCAAGCGCTTAGGACAACTCAAGCGAGCCTTACCGCTCAAGTGCTCGAAACGCTCAAGTGGGAAGTGTGCTGGCTCGAGCGGTCATGTTGATTCTGTCGAGTTTTTCACACCAATTCAATTGAGAAACCTTCCAAAACCGAAGCTCTTCAACTTAGTTGCTTATAAATATCTCATTATAACCCCTTGAGGGTTAGAGATTGTGGAGAAATATCTCATTTTGTTTAAGAGGTTTTCATTGAGGATATCATTTTAGAGTTCTTAGAGAGAAAGCTTAAAGTGGCACACCATTCCTGATCTCTCATTCAAGGAATTGATTTTTGAATCTTGGTTTGAAGGCCTTCATCCTTTTAGTAAGCTTGAAGTGATCCGTTGGAGTAATCGAGGGTTGCTACGTCCTGGATGTGAATCAAGTTGTCAGTACCGGAGAGTAAGTCTTTAAGGTAAAGCTATCAAATAAATTTGTGTAACTTGATTTCGTACAATGAATTTAGATTAATAGGTCTTAGACTCCATGGCTTTTTATCTCCATGGTTAGTGTGAGGGGTTTTCCACGTAAAAATATTTGTGTCTTATTATTTATATCTTTTTATTATTTGATATATTGTTTGAATTGCCAAAATGAAAGAATTGATAGTCCCTAACAACTCGCAGGGTAAAAGAATTGGGTATAACTTATAAATCATTATTGAAAAAATTTAAGATCACCCATTCACTCCCCTTCTAGGTGTTCCATTTGGTTTTGCAACAAGAAATTAGGGTAAAAATTACTTTATATTTTGTAATTTAGTTTATATTGTGTTTTTAATTCGAAAATTTGTTTTTGTTAAATTTTAATATTATGTTTATCTCTAAAATTGTTATTTGATTCTAAAAATGATTTTTGAAATGTTTTTAAAACTAAGAAACTTTCTATAATTCAATAAATAAATACTGGGTTTTAGACGTATAAATAGATAAGTTTTATTTATCAAAAGGTGTGAATTTTCATGAACCCTAAGAGAACATGGTCGTTCATAAAAGACTTGAACCTCCATCTCTCAAATCTTTCAAGATTTGTCTTGAAAGCACATTTGGGTTAAACAAAAGTCAATGGTTTCATCATGAAACTTTGATAAGGGCTCCAAAGGATCCACTAAGGAACACATGAGACTGGTGATTTTTCCACATTATACCCTATGATATGGAATCAATTTTATTTATCTATTAATGAAATGTCTACTCTCACTAAGGAATTCATGTAAAGGAATAAACCAAAAGTAGGCAATAAAGAATTTAATTTGGGGATTGAGGGACTACCTATTCAACCCCTTTCTTTCAATAATAACAATAATAATAAAGGATTTATATGTATAATTGGTAATCCAAACAAATAAAAGCTTAAATCTAATTAAAATTTTAAAATATACCAATGAGTTAATAATATTTTTATTTTTTATGTTTATAAGAAAAGAAAATTGCTAAAAATTATTTATTAGTTAAGCATATAGAAGAATCTAGCATTAATGAAATTTTGAAGGATAAAAATGTAAATCTAATATTATAAAATTTTAAAAACTACTTAACCTATTTTGCTATAAGTGATAAGCCAAGGTTAGTTTATTTAATAGAGTAAATAATTTTTTAAGAAAGGAAAAAATAATAAGTGGTAGGAAATTTGTGCTACCAAATACACTTATTACACTTAAGGGAGTAGTTGTCTTTTAATTTTTTTTATTTTTTATTTTTTATCAAATACCCTTTTATGATTCATCCTTTGATTCTTCAAAACCATCAAGCTATGGTTATTCAACAAGAAAGTTTGATTTTGCAAGTTTTGCAATTTTGTACATGTTTTTTTAAAAAAAAAATTGGTTGATTAGAAGACATTTATGTTCACACATTCTCACATTACCTGAAAATGAACAATGAGAAGAGTAGTGCTAGAGATTCCAATTTCCATATTGAAAAAGATTGAATAGTAGTTATCAATGACTTGACTTTTAATAGCAAATTGATGTAGTAGCTATCAATGACTGCACTTCATCACAAAAAATTAATGGTGGGAATTATTAGAGAGACCACTAGACCCACAAGGACTTGGAAGTTTCAACAATTCAAATGGAAACGGACTCCACCTACAAAAATCAACTAACAAGTCAAAGAAGGCATGTAGCTTTATAAGACATCAATGAATCACTATTCTAGTTTATTATATTTAATTATGTGGTGAAAAGTATTAGCATTAGTAGGTTTTTCACAATTTTCATTTACCAATAAAAATATTCAAAGTTGAAACCAATATTTGAAAAATGTGAGTTTTTTTATCGTTTTTTCTTAAATCTGTTAATGTTATATGACTATTCTAATTCATCTTTATAACCATCAAAGAAAATAAAATTAAAAAGATTTTGGTCAAATCAATCTAAATGTTGAGGAATATCAATAAGTGCAAAAACTAGATTAGTTATTATCCCTCAAGGATAAAAATATCAATAATCATGGATATATTGGTATTTCGATTTTACGGATATATCTAATATATCGGAGATATATTGGTGGATATTTTGATAAAAAAAATATCGGTTAGCCTACAATTGATCAAAACTTATAAAAATGTAAAAAAAAAAAAAAAAAAACCTCTTAGAAATGAAATTAGAAGTATAATAGATATTTTAAAGTTGTTTTGTTGAAGAAATATATATATATATATATATATATAATTTATCATATTTGATAATAATATTATATGCATTAATAAAAAAATATAAATTTTATAAGTATACGTTGATTATTAAATTACATTAAATATTATTCGATAATAATATAATGATATTTGATTATGATATGTCTAATTTTAAAATATTTTGATATTATTGTTTGAATGAAAATAATTAATCATATAAAATATATTGGAGTAAAGCTAAAATGGTGCATAGAGATGGTAGGAAAATTAACTTTTGGGTTTATATGTTGCCTCTTATTTCATTTGTAAACAAAAAAAAAGTTTAAATTGCATTAATTAGGATGCCAAAGTTCATGATTTTATAAATGAGAATACTAGTGAGTGGAATCTCCCAAAATGGTAATTTAACTATCATCAAATTAGCAACATGGGCACTCGGGCCTTCTACGCACCTTAGAGTTAAATTTCCATTGGATTTAGAATTTAAAAATTTTTTAAATTAATTGTTAAATTTTTTTTTTACCATTTAACAAAAGAATTGTCATTATCATGTGGAACATTTGGAGTGATAGAGGAATAGGAGAGGATAGAAGAAGGCTTTAAATTAATTAGTTCTTCACCTGCAACAGCCTATCATGCGTGTAAGGCTGAGGCAGCCCATAAATCCAAACTCGAACCGGTTCACCGGCCGGTCCATCTTTCCATTTTCATGAGACTGGAGCTTTTTAGAGAATGCACTCCATGAATATCTATTTATGTAGTTAGTAGTAACATGCTTCTCCAAATGCAAGAATACTTAATGCAACAACAAATTATTATTATTTTTATTATTTTTTTTAAATAAAGTAATTATTATAAAAATAATTATATTTGATTTCCATTGAAAAAAATAATTTATCATTTAATAAAGGTTTTTTCTCTCTCGCCCATTTTTTTGATGGTATCATGGCCATATACAAAACCTTTTTTCAATACTCAATATCCTTCCATACTCCAAGTCTAAAGGCTAAATCTAAAGGTTATATTTGGTTATTGGAAAGTAATAAGAAAAGAAAAAAAGATGCTAAAAAAAAAGATATTTTCATGTGTCGGATCCCGTCTAAAAACTATAAAAGAAAAATTAAATATAATTAAAATTAGTTAGAAATTTATGCATTTTAAAATTATTTAATCTTTATATAATGAAAGAAAATAAGTAAAATAAGTTTGAAAAAGCATATAAAAATAATTTATTAACTTTAAAACTATTTTTTATTTTCCTTCATTTTTTCTTTTTTACTATTTTTTTTTATTTTCTTTCCCTCAAATTTCTGAGAACCAAACATAGTCAAAGGAGAAACATCAATCCTTTTTGTATATAAATCTTCTAAAGTGGCAACACATATTCTCTTAAACACGAAAATTTTGGAGCTCTTCTATAATAGCAAGATATATATATATATTATACTTTAATTTTTTGAATAAACAATAAATTTTAGCATAAAAACCAAAAATATTTTTTGTAATTTTAGCAAAAGAAAAAATTTATTCCCTTCTCACTTTTAAATCTTAATTCATAAAAATTGACGATGGAATTAATAGAGAGCTATGGGACCCTTAGACCCACGACGACTTAGAAGTTTCAACAATTCAAGCTTACTCCACCTACAAACTTAATCTACTATTCTAGTTTAATTGTATTTATATACATTTTCCCAATTTGCATTCACTAGTAAAAAAATAAAAGTTGAACTTAGAAAATGGGTTCAATTTATTTTCAACTTGGGTTGTGATTCATGAACGTAGCTATCAATGACTTGACTTTTAAGGCCAAATTAATAGATGGGTTAGGAATGACTTGACTTTATTGCAGAAAATTGATGGTGGAAATTAATATAGAGCTATGGGACCACTAGACCCACGATGACTTGGAAGTTTCAACAATTCAAGTTGACTCCACCTACAAACTTAATCTACTATTCTAGTTTAATTGTATTTATATACATTTTCCCAATTAAAAGAATTCAAAGTTGAACTTAGAAAATGGGTTCAATTTATTTTTGACTTGGGTTGGGATTCATGAACGTAGCTATCAATGACTGGACTTTTAAGGCCAAATTAATATAGGGGTTAGGAATGACTTGACTTTATTGCAGAAAATTGATGGTGGAAATTAATAGAGAGCTATGGGACCACTAGACCCACGACGACTTGGAAGTTTCACAAATTCAAGCAGACTCCACCTACAAACCTAATCTACTATTCTAGTTTAATTGTATTTATATACATTTTTCCAATTAAAAAAAATTCAAAGTTGAACTTAGAAAATGGGTTCAATTTATTTTTGACTTGGGTTGGGATTTAGCTATCAATGACTAGACTTTTAAGGCCAAATTAATATAGGGGTTAGGAATGACTTGACTTTATTGCAAAAAATTGATGGTGGAAATTAATAGAGAGCTATGGGACCACTGGGCCCACGATGACTTGGAAGTTTCAACAATTCAAGCAGACTCCACCTACAAACCTAATCTACTATTTTAGTTTAATTATATTTATATATGTTTTCCCAATTTGCATTCACTAGCAAAAAATTCAAAGTTGAACTTGAAAAATGGGTTCAATTTATTTTCGACTTGGGTTGTGATTCATGAATGTAACTATGATCAATGACTTGACTTTTAAGGCCAACTTAATATAGGGGTTAGGAATGACTTGACTTTATTGCAGAAAATTGATGGTGGAAATTAATAGAGAGCTATGGGACCACTAGACCCACAACGACTTGGAAGTTCCAACAATTCAAACAAACTCCACCTACAAACCTAACCTACTATTCTAGTTTAATTATATTTATATACATTTTCCCAATTTGCATTCACTAGTAAAAAATTCAAAATTTAACTTAGAAAATGGGTTCAATTTATTTTCGACTTGGGTTATGATTCATGAATAAAGTTCTTTTCTTAGAGCCTTCTAGATATTAAAGTGGAAGCAATATTTGGAAGATCAGTACTTCTTTCTTTCTTCTTAGTTTTTTTTTCTTAAAATTTTTAATCATGTTATATAAGCATTCTAATTCATCATACAACCATCAAAGAAAATAAAATTAAAGAGATTTTGATCAAGTTACTCTAGATATTCAAGATTACTTACTAGTGTAAAAAACCTAGACTACACCAGTTGAAGTCCCTCAACATGTGCGCCAAATAATATTTGCACCTCAAGCAATATTATTTAAAACTTTGTATATGCTTTCAAATGTTTATGAAATTCATCGTTGTTCTTTCTTTATAAATCTTTGATATGGATTGCAATCTAAACATTAGAACTTGTAGAGATGATGATAAAAGAAGTGTTTTCATGTACTCACTTTGCCTTATTCTTAATAAGACAAGTTTAGGATTAAAAATAAATGGATTAGGGATGAGTTGAAGATTTTTATTTTATATTTTAAAAATTCGGATTGGAATCGAAGGGGATTATTTCTTTGTCCCACTCTACCTTACCCGATTATATATATAAAAAATAAAAGATTATATTTATTTTTAACATATATAAAATAAGAAATTTACTTTTCTTAAAAAAAAATTGTCAAATTTGTTTATTTTTTATGTAGTTTAATTTTTTTTAAAAGAAATTGATTTTTTTAAAAAAATAAACTAGAGAGAGTTTAGTGTGAGAATTTCTCATACATGTCCCACCTTATTATTATTTTTTTTATTTTGTTGGGTAGGGATGAAAATAGATATAAATAAATATAATTTAATTTCTTTTTAAGAAATTGAAAAAAAAATGGGATTGTCCTACTTTTTAAATTTTTTATTTATTTTAATTTTGAGTTTATGGAGTATAACATTCAATTAATACAAGACAAAAATAATTATATTTGATTTCCATTGAAGAGAATAATTTATCATCTAGTAAAGGTTTCACCCTCTCTCCATTTTTTTCAATGGTATCATGGGCATGGGCATATATAGAACCTTTATTCAATACTCTTATCTTTCCATGCTCCAAATCTAAAAGCTATGTTTGAGTCCCGAAAAGTAATAAGGAAATAAAAGAATGACCAAAAAAAATGTTTTTTTTTTTCATATTTGGTTTTGCTTTGAAAAATTATAAAAATCAAACCAAATATAATTAAAATTAGTTAATCTTTATTTAATAGAATAAAATAAGTAAAATAAGTTTGAAAAAACCAATAAAAATAATTTATTAACTTTAAATCTATTTTTCATTTTTCTTCATTTTTTATTTCGTTATACTTTTCTTCTCTATTTTTCTTCCCTCACATTTTCCCTCAAATTTTCCGGGAACTAAACATATCCAAAGGAAAAAAATATCAATCCCTTTTGCATATAGATCTTTTAAAGTGGCAACACATATTCTCTTAAACAATAAAATTTTGGAGCTCTTCTATGATAGCTAGATATACTAGAATTTTTTAATAAACAATAAATTTTAGCATAAAAACCAAAAATATTTTTTGTAATGAATTGAATAGGAATTAAAAGAGAAAAAATTTATTACCTTCTCACTTTTAAATCTTATTTCATAAACATTTATTCATTTTTTTTTATATATTGGGTTTTACTTTTACTAATATTGATCTTTTTTTTCATATCTCATTTTTTTAAAAATAAAAATAAAAAAGAAATTTATGTAAAGAAAAATGTTATAATAAACTCAATTTCAGAAAAATAATTAAAAAAATTCTTTTACAATTACTTTTTTAATTTTAGAAAATTAACATATTTTATATTGTTGCATTCAGAATATTAATAAAAGTAAATAAATTCATATAATTGAAAATAAATAATATGGATCCCTAATTGGCTGTCTAACTTCCCATCACAAATTTAGAAATATTCCAACCACATTTAAAATAGATCAATCTTCTTTTAATTCCAAATTCTTTATCATATCATATATATTGCAATTATTTATGCATTATTGAAATTATATATGCAACAATTTAAAGATTATTTTTCAAGGACCTTGACCTTCATTTTAGTCAATGCTTTTATTTATTTTTCTATTTAGTATAGTTTTTTTTTCTCTGTATCAGCAATTTATTTCTTCAAAATGATGATACCAAGAGAAGGCCTTGGCTCAGGCCCACGGGCAACTCAAAGCCCAGCCTTTAAAATCTGGCCCAGGCCTCCAACTCGGGCCAACATGGTGTCTAGTCTACTTATTATAATAGATTCCATTAGTTTGATGGAGTTTAATATAAACGTGTATAATTTAATGACATATAAGTTGTAATAAATTATATTGACTATGTAAAAAAATAAAGTCGGTGTCATAGATAAGAAAAAAGATTTAATTGATCATGTCTTTCTAATAATACTAATTTTTTATTCTATTAGCTATATTTAAATGTGATCTACCTAAATATTTTTTTGCAAATTTGTTAAGATTATATTGATGCTACCAACACTTGAATTTCTTGATTTTAAAATAAATATGAATCCAAATTCTACCATATACAAACCCAAGAAATGGCTTCTATAGTATTACACAAAACCAATTTAAGAGGATAAATTTTATTTTTTTGAATTGCTTTTCTAATTATTTATTCTTTTTTTTCCCTATTAAGCTCCAAATCTGTTGTTTTGTAAAGTAAACACCATTTATAATAAATAGAAACCTTGAGGGTAATATGTTTAATATTTTGAATAAAAAAATACATAAAAGAAAGAAATATTTGTGCCAAAGGAGGAAAAACAACCTCTAATTATTGAAAATTATAAATATAATCCCAGTTTGACATTTTTATAATATAAAAAAATGTTTATTTTATGTTTTTAAAATATGAAGGTTATTCTTGTGAATATGTGATTTTTTTTTTAATCCTTTTAATTAAATAACCAAAAAAGGAATGATACATGAAAATAAAAACAAAAGATCAGTGAAATTGACATAAAGATAATATTGCAATTTTTACTTTTAACTTGTATCAATGGTTAACTAATTGAAAAAAAAAAAGGCGACAATCGCATATATAACTACATTCTTTTCCATGTCAATTAAAACCACAACATTAGTTAGTTTAAACTAAAAATTTATAATATAAGGTTATAATATTTATAATAAGAATGCTAATAACAATTACAAGAAAAAAAAATAATTAGTTGAGAAGAAGGAAAAAGACAAATTAAAAATAAAAAAGGAAAAAACAAAAAGGAGAAAGGAGTAAGGTTACGAGAGAAAAAAGGTAAATAAAGAAAAAAAACAAAAATGGTAGTTTTGTCTTTTCACCTATTATGGATTTGCTAGTAAAATTAAATTGAAACCCTTCATAGCAATTATATTTATTCACACAACCTATAAAATATTTATTTAAATATATTATTCCAATTATTGATAGATATTATTGTATGAGGGAATTGAAAACTCCTACCGAAACCTTATACAATATAATTTATTGTTACTTATATAAATATATTATACGACTATAAATATACATATATGATTTAATAATGTGTAGTATATTATTATTATTATTAAACAAAGAGGGTTTGTGTCTCACACAATTAAGAAAATGATTCAATTCATCATATCATGTTCATGCATGTTACAAGAACTTCCCGGCTGATGTATGCATGATTTTAAAATATATGTGACATGCAATTCAAGCTAATAAAAAATCAAAACGTGACTTCCTATTTGATATATCAATTAATACTATAAGGAATAGACTAACAAATTGAAATATTATTTTGGAATTCCCATTTGTTATACCGAAGATGACAAATTATACTTACTAAAATTGTTTTTTTAATCATCTATTCTTTTCTTTCCTTTTTTTCCTCTAATGTGAACTCCAAATTATAATAATTATAATAATTCTAAAAATTCCTAAAAAACTTGAATTTGTTTTTATGAAAATAAATATCATGCTTAATAAATAAGTAACCTTCAAAGCAATGTGTTTAGGATATTGTATTAAACAATACATAAAAGAAATGATAATTAAGAATTGAAACAAAAGCTGAGAAAATTTAAGCAAAGATAAGGGTGCAAGTTTTAACTCATGTCAATCATGCACTAGTAGAGGAGAAAAAAAGGTGGTTGTTTCCTTCACCACATTTCTTTCCATGTCATGGAAGCCAATAGTAGTTAATTATGTAAATATTATTGAAAACAAAAATCTCTAATTATTCAAAATATGTTAATAACTTGGAAAGAGTATAGAAAACAAAATAATAGCAAAAGTATATATATTTCTCGATAAAATTGAACCATCTTTGACACCAATAAGGGTTAATGTAAAGAATGGTTGAAATTCCTAATGATATCATGATATATGATATAGTAAAACTTGCAAAGAAAACCACAAGATCGATATTATACCATTTTGCATCACTTTTTTCTGAAGACTCTAATGGTGGGTAAGGTGGCTTAACATTTATGCTGCATTTTCTCTTTAATGGTGGTCCACAAAGGAAAGGATTATCTTCATAGTTACTTTCATCAAATATTGCAAATTATGCATTCATATCTGAAACTCTTCCAAAGATGCTACTGTGAGTCACATTGAACACCACTAAAAAAGTTAGTCTAACCAATTTTGGAGGAATTTCTCCACTTAGTTTATTATTAAAAAGATCTAAGCTCTCTATTTGAGAAAGATTGCAAAAACTATTTGAAATGGAGCCCTTTAGTTGATTGCGAGACAAGTTCAATGCATGAATCAAACTTAACATTCCAAGTTCATGAGAGATTTCACCTATTAAGTTGTTACATGACAAGTCCAATCCAGACATGAAATTAAGGATGCCACCTTTATAGGAGTCATGTCTGTTCTTGGTGACAAACTCAACTTCATCTTTTTCCTCATATTGCAGACTTTGGTGGCTCAAATCTACCATTGAGTAACCTGCATATACACGATGAGAATCCCATTCATACATGGAAAAAAAATCAGAATCCTCATCTTTTTCCTCCAAATTGTGAATTTTAACCTCCATCAAAAGAAAGATGAACCTAAATAATGTTAGCAATAAACATTTTTATTTTAAAATAATTTAAGTCATTAAATAATATGATGTAGAGAGTTTTTTTTTTTTTTTCCTTTCCTTGTATTGTCATTGGAAAAATCTTTATTCAAATTTTGTATCAAATGAAGAAATCTATATAATTTATAAAATTGAGGATTTTTATGAGATGGTAGAGTCATTTGAGTCTACAAGTTTACCTACACTCAGAATTTTTTACTTTCTTCTATATTGATCACTTTAGGTCTAAATCTCTCGATGAGAAATTTTAATATTTTTTTACCACTTTAGAGTAAAGAATCCTTTCCCCTAGACTGAAATGAGAATTAATAATATTAATGAGTTCAATATAAAATTTCAAAGAAGGTTTCATCATCTTTCATCTCTATGTTTTCAAACTTTGTAATTTAAATTTGTAATTTTGACAACTTCACAATGGAAGTACCTTTATGTGTTACTATAGGAAGGTCCCAAGCTTCTTTTAACATATTTACATGTTACAATCCTGTAAAACTCATCACAACAAATCCCACTGAAAATACATGTTGCTTTGGATTTGAAATGATATGATAGAATAGGATGTCTATGTAGACCAACTTTTTTTTTTCATCACTTTTTTGCCACGTGTAGTACACTATATTTTGCAAGAGAGGTGAATCGGGCTCCCTTTTGTTTTTTTCATCACTTTTTGCCACGTGTAGTAGTTTTTTTTTTTTTGCAGGACAGGTGAGCTATTAGAGAGGATATTCTCTCTAGTGGAGGTTGGTTAGAGACCACTTTTTCAGAGAGTGGAGCAGTGATTTTCTAAAAGGGGAAACTAGGGGAGGAAATGTAGCAGAGGCTATTTGAGGAGCTGCAGAATGTCTCGAGGCTAAAAGAAAAAAGTTGTGAGGAGTTGTGGGAGGGACAATGGCCTGGGAACGGTGAAAGCAGGAGTATTCTGGGATATTTTTTAATGAAGGTTTTGGGGGGCAACAGGACTATGAGAGAGGTGGAGAAAGACACATTAGAGAGGAAAGAAGGAAAGATTATGATATTCTAAGATAGTAGGTTTTGAGAGAGAACAATAGAGGAAAGTTGTGTTGTGGAGAAAGAGGCAAGAAAACACTTAAAGTCGAGCAAACTCTGCTTGGAGAGGAGACTTGCAGGTATGGTCACCGTGAACTTCGCACTTTATCATTTTCACATTATTCTGCTCCATTTTTCTGCAAATGTCTGGAAGTTATCTTGTTGATTGGTGTGGCCATCATGAGTTGTTTGGTGTATTTTGCTGAATCTGTTTATTTGCATACATGCTCTCTTTGATCTTTATCTTGGTTTCCTTGACTCCTCCTGTAAGTAGCTAATGCACGACTTCATCCTTGAACTTGATATTTATAAGAATCATGTTTGTGTACTTTGTTAATTCCACTTGTTATTAGCCCATGGATGTCATCTGAAATGAGGCTCTGTACATTCATGTTTTACTTGATTTCCTATTTGCTCTTCCCTCAATTTTTACTCTGGCTTCTATCCTTGCTTTTTATTCCTCTATTTTTGGTAAGTTCGGGGTGCTGAGCATCTAAGCTAGGTTGATCATCTTGATTGGCATGTTTTCTAGGAGAGCCCCATAAGAGCAACTTTTATACAGACCGGTATTTATGGATACATGTAAGCCATGTGGATCACATTGAAACGCCTAGGAATGTAATGGAAGAGTACAAATGAGGATGAAGATTTTGTAGAGGGTACTCGGGCCCAGAACAATCTAGACAACAAGACTGCTTTGCTAATACCGGTCTATGTGAATTTTTTATTCTCCATTATCACCCAAACAACAGAAATTGAATGTATATATATTTCAATCATGGAAAATATGCCTTGCTTTTGCATTTCTTGGAACATACCTGAGTCCATTATTTCCCAAGATGGATAAGGTATGGATCTTCTAAGGCTATGGAGGGCACCACATTTCTTTGTTATTCTCTCTAACGATGGGAACGGGAGAGAGCGGGTTCTGTTCTTATTTCAAAATATGTGATCATGATGAGCAAACACTTAGCCTTTATATTTATACCCTTCTGCCTTAGGGACCACTCCGTTTAAAAGATTGGGCCATATATGTCTCAGGCCCATCATCTGAGACACATATGGTATCAGGCTCTACACATGAGGTGTCTCATACTTTAGAAAACCGATAAAAAACAAATATGCGAAAGACAAATAGCTTAGTCATGAACCATTGATAAATATGTGAGTCCATATCTTTAACACGGTCCCCTCACCTCTTTGTGGTGCTTTTATTGGAAAATAAACAATTGTTTATTGCAGTGCTAGTGCATTCAAAGCAATCCCAATCCAACCTTCAAATACAAAGGCCTATGAGAGGGTTGATGTTGATGGTTTTGGATACTTATTTGGGTCTCAGCAAGGGCAAGGTTGTTGGCTAGTCATCAGATACGAGATACTAGCACTTTGGGAACATAGGTTAGATGTTCAGCTAAGACTATTAGCGGAGAAAGAGAAGGATGTTATAGAAAAGTTGAACTCACTTGAGGAGAGAAAAATATCTAAACACAAAATCAATCTCTATAAAGATGCTTATGGGGATGGCCAACATGTCAGCGTTGATGTTATCTCATCAAATTTTGAGGGGTAGTCTGTTGTTAATAGGCAAAGGAGTTTATGAACAAAATGCTAATGGAACCTGATTCGATGATCTGGAGTGCTTTGCTTGGAGGTTGTAGGAAACATGATGAAACCAAGTTGGCCAAGTTGGTTGTAGTGAAACTAAGGGAGCTCCAGAGCATAAATTTGTCGATCAAGAGATATTCAACGCAAGCTGGAGATGAATAATCATAAATCCTTGAAGAAGCTACTCCTTTTCTCTCCACGTGCATGAAATAATAGCTCCTTATTAGTATGGCCACCCTTCAATTGCTGCATAGCCACCCACTCCATTAATTGGCTCACCTAAAGAAAATCCAGATAGCAATTCTGGTCCAAACCCATCATTGGCCACTTTGATCTTCTCGAGGAAACAATGTCCAATTCCTCTGCTCCTTCTCACAAGGTGTTAAGTAAGATCGTCTTCCGGAAAGAGCTGGCAGAATGTCAGGTCAATCCTCATGCGGGATTCGAGCATAAAGTCATCAATAATCTACAGAGATGGGTGGTTGAAGTCAATGGAGCTCCACAAACTCTGTACGCCAACGAATTGTACCAGCTTTAGGTGAATTTTGTTGAGATATTACGATATTAGTTGTTCTTTCCTTAAGTCATTCCTTATATTAGGAATTTTGAGATATTATAATATTAGTTGTTATTTTCTTATATCATTCCTTCCTTGTATCATTCTTTTCCATTCTTAGAATGGTGATTACCCTCTATATATACTTTGTACATGAACGAATGAAATAAGAATGAAAAACTACCATTCATCAATTTGAAGATGGTATCAGAGCCATGGAACTGAAATCCTGGATATTTTGTCGGTAAGGCCAGCCATCGCCCCTCTTTCGCGATAAAAAAAAAATGAGTGAAAAAAATACTATTGTTTTTCAATCCTTCTGGTCAACCTTCAAATGCACTCAATGCAATAAGACTGGTCATACCAAGAGTCGTTGCTTTGAAATTGTGGGATATTCAGACTGGTGGGATCATAATCATGATCAACGGAAGAAGGATTCCAAGAAAACCTCGACTGCAATTGTTGCCAAAATAAAAACAGAGGCGAATGTTGCTGAGAAAGCCTTTGCATTGGTAGTCGCTACAGATTATAGTGGTAAGTTTTTAAATACTTCTACACCTGTTATTAATAGTGCATGGATAATTGATTCTGGTGCTACAGATCATATGACTTTTGATTCTAGACAGGTCTCACCCCTTAGACCTTCCTCACAAAAAATTGTTTCCACAGCCAATGGTAACACAACCCCAGTCATTGGGGAAGGATCCTTAACTCTTACTGATAGTTTGAATTTGGTTGCTGTTTTAGTTGTTCCATCTTTAGATTACAATCTTTTGTCAGTTTCTCAAATCACTGCAACCTTATCTTGTATTGTCATTTTTTAGCTTGAATTTTGTGTTTTTAAGGACATCCAAATAAGACAGACGATTGGTTGTGGTATTAAGTGGGGAAAACTCTATTACTTGGACTTACGATCAAATGATTCAAATAAGTTGCGACAAGCCATGATGGCAGATGGATCTGAGATGAAGAAAAAAAAGTCTGAAATTTGGTTGTGGCATCGATGTCTAGGACATGCTTCCTTTGGTTATTTAAAAAAATTGTTTCTTAGTTTGTTTGCAAAGAGTGATATTTCTGGTTTCTGTTGTGATATATGTGAATTGGCTAAAAGCCATCGTGCTTCGTTTCCATTAATTTTGAATAAAAGTTCGTTTCCTTTTATGGTTATACATTCTGATGTTTGGGGCCCATCCAAAGTCCCAACTTTGAGTGGTTCGCGTCGGTTTGTTACTTTTATTGATGATTCTACCAGAATGACATGGTTATGCTTGATGAAGACTAAAGATGAAGTGAACTTGTTGTTTCAAAATTTGCATAAAATGATTGAAACTCAGTACAATGCAAAGGTTCGGGTTCTACGTAGCGATAATGGTGGAGAATATCAGAGTTCTGATCTTCAAAAGTATTTGGAAGGACATGGCATCATTCATCAAACTACTTGTTCCAATACACCCCAGCAAAATGGAGTCGCTGAACGAAAAAATCAGCACTTGTTAAAGGTTGTTCGTGCTTCCTTGATAGTAGTAAAAATACTGATATCTTATTGGGGAGAAGCAATAACATCTGTCACATACTTTATCAATCAGGTACCTTCCAACTCAATTAACTTCCAAATAGCTCTCCAAGCTCTTACTAATGTTGTAGTTGCCTCAATCGTCCCAAATCTACCTCCTCGTGTTTTTGGTTGCGTGGCATTTGTGCATCTACACAAACACCAACGCACCAAGTTAACTTCCCGTGCATTGCAATGTGTGTTTGTTGGATATGCATTGCATAAAAAGGGATATCGATGTTACCATCCTCCAACTCGACGAATGTTTATTACAATGGATGTGGTGTTTCATGAAGATTCGATGTATTCTTCATTTGAGTCTGAACTTCAGGAGGAGTACCAGAAGGAAATTCAGACTCTCAATTATTATTATCATGTCTATGAAGAGAATGAATCTGGACAATCTGAACTAGTGAACTAGGAAGCGGATGAGTTGGATATGAGTGGTACAACTTTGGAACCAAGTAGTAATGACTACCCAGAAACTAAAGAAGTGATAGAAGAAGAAAGAGACATTTTCACCTGTAGCTAAGATCAACACAGTTCGAGTATTACTGTCTTTAGCTGCAAACCTGGATTGGCCATTACAACAGTTCAATGTGAAAAATGTCTTTCTGCATGGTGAGTTATCTGAAAAAGTATATATGGATCTTCCACCAGGATGCATGGTGTCAGAAAAGCAATGTCAGAAGGTGTGCAAATTGAAGAATTCATTGTATGGGTTGAAGCAATCCCCGAGAGCATGGTTTGAAAGGTTCACAAAGTCAATGAGAGATTTTGGCTATCATCAAAGTAATTCAGATCACACTTTGTTCCTAAAAAAGTAACTTGGTAAGATTACGACACTCATCGTATATGTGGATGACATTGTAGTTACAGGAAATGATCCTGAAGAAAGAAAAGCTCTGCAAAATTATCTATCTAGAGAATTCGAAATGAAAGATCTAGATCTTTTGAAATACTTTCTTGGGATTGAAGTTTCTTGATCAAGTGAAGGAATTTTTCTGTCTCAAAGAAAGTATGTCTTAGATCTTTTATAGGAGATTGGAATGTCGGGATGTCAACCTGTTGATACACCATTAGAAGAAGGTCTGAAATTGTGTGTTGAGCCTAATCAAGTATCAACCGATAAGGGAAGATACCAGAGACTTGTGGGAAAATTAATGTACTTAGCTCATACAAGATCAGATCTTGCTTATGCATTGAGTGTAGTAAGTCAATACATGCATAATCCTGGAGAGCAACATATGAATGCAGTCATGCGTATTTTGAGGTATTTGAAGAATGCTCCTGGGAATGAAATTTTGTTCACTAAAAATGTTGATCATTAGAGTATAGAAGTATATACTGATGTTGATTGCACTACAAGAAAAAGGGTCATTGTTAACATATATTATCTTTACTTAAAGCAGTATATGTCAATATCTTTTATTTAAATGGGCAACTATGACATATAAAACTTAGTTAAAAGAAATAATGACATATATGAATTCCAGTGATTATTCCATGACTTATGACGATGCAACTTTGACAGAGAATTTATAAGTCAATATAAAATTAATATATTCATATGTAAAGGTATCTAAATAAAGGCAATAATGACATATGTGGAATTTGCTAAAATTTTATTTAATTTATAGTAATACAATCTTGATAGAAAAATTATAAGTCAATATATGGAGTTAAAATATTTTTATGTCAAGGTTGGTAAAAGCTATCTTGACAAATAATTTATAAGTCAATCTAATTTTATTAATAAATCTATCAAGGTTATATTAGTAAATATTAAAAATCTCACTTCTCATTTTTTTTCTTTTAATTCTTTTATTTTTCTTTTAATTCTATCTAGGCCCATTCCCATCTACAAGCAACTTGAAAGAAAATCATAAGACAAAAGGCACCATTAAAAATTTTGTGAAAAGTAAAAATAATTTTTATGAAAATTTATTGAATTAGATATTTATTCTCCATGCAAATATATATCCTTTATAGGGTTTTAGTTTTTGTTTTTGTTTTTTTGCATTTTTTATGACATTTATTAAATGATGTAACATGACTTCCTTTTATTTTGTTTATTGTTGCAACCATAATAATGTACTCATGTAAAATGTATGTAGTCAGTGGTCTTTGTCACACATGGACAAATCATTTATAATGATATTTAGATTTAACAATTTGGTGTTATTTGTGCCTAATACTTAAATAGCCTCTGCAACTTGCACCCCAGTTACATAATACCATTTCAGAATTTCTACTAGTAGAGGGACATTTGGTGGATAATAAAAATTATATGCCTAAATAAATGCCTTTGTGGGCAGTTTAAAGTTGCCCCAAATTATTTGAGTAAATTACAAAATCTCATAAATGCTCCAACGGGACCATTCAACTGTAAGTCCCAGAAATGACAACCAAAAAATATGTTTGTCAACCTTCTCATGGGATCATGCAAACATATGAGCGTGAGTTTAGCAGAATACTACAACAAAAAATGCCAAACCCATAAAATAGAGGGTTATTGGCTACAGATTTAACATTCATGGATTCATCTCAATCCTCCTCAAGCTCCATATTAAGCTCCAAACCCTAATAAACCATCTAATTCAAGAAAAGCTAGAGGAATATTATATTTGCAAACTAGCGCATGTAGAGTTTAGCATGTCAAATGTAGTTGTAAGAAGTCTTAACTAATGTAGGTGAAATTTAGCTAAAATAAAATAAGGGTAAAATTGGCAGAATATAGTCACGTGTCCCCGAAATTTCTCTTGTATTTGGTGTAATAATTATGAACTTTAGCTGTCTGTGTGAAATTGATAATCCTTTTAAAAGTAAGAACTAGGAAACGAGTCTCATTTCTTACTTTGGAATGTTCATGATGTATTATTCATCTCATTATATGTAAACAGTTCTTATTTAATAAAGAAATTCCACGAGGTAGGACATGGGATTGGAAGCTCAATCTGAACACTCATTCAAGGCTTCCACGTCTGGTCAAGAGCGGCGCATTGATCTCATTTACAATGACCTGTTTCTTATGAAATACAAATTGTCCACTTACACTTCAAGGCGCCGCATCCTCACACGTACATCACAACACGCCAAAACATGGCCAACTCATACATCTGCATATTATTCTCCAAGGAGAAACCACATGTTTCAAAGATAAAAGAGTAACGAGAAAAGGGAATATAATCAAAAAATGATATATATATATATATATATATATATATATAAGTATTACTTGGAAAAGAAATACAATATGCATGATGTTCAAGTAATACATCCAATCCCAATATATAAAACATCAAAAAGATGGGATTCACAAGTCTAATATAAGATGTAAGTAAAAAAAAAAAACATAAAAAGATCAGATAGTAGTGGGATCATGTGATGGCTTTACTTTGATCTCCTCATTTGGTATGGGCTGCTCAGCTGGTATGGTACCCTCATCTAGTATGGGCTGCTCAGCTGGTATGGTCCCCTCATCTGGCAGTGGAGGCTCGGATGGTCCAGACCTATCATGCCCAGGAAGTGTCTGCATACTCAGATACTACTGAATCTGATGAAGGATAGTGGTATGCTGGGTCTGAGTAGCAATGATCTGATCCTGGTGTGCAAGAATAGTAGCCATCTGTTGGAAAAGAGAATCCTGAGCGGTGCTCAGTGTCTGCAATGAGTGCACTAAGCCTTTGAATTCCGTAAGAGAAACGGTGACAGTAGGCTCAGATGAAGGAGGAGGTGCTGAGGTAGCTGGCACGACTAGTTGATTACTACTCAAAAAGTGTTATTTTGTAGCTTGTAATTAACTCTTTTAAACACTCTTGAGTAGTAATTATTACCTTTTAACTCAATTGACATGTTAAGGACCCTTGCAATCAATTCTAATCAAAATTGTGTAAGTTTTGGTGTTTTTGTTAGTAATTTGATCACCAAAGCAATCCAAGATTGAGGAGAGTTATTTGGAATCCATGGCAAAGCAATGGAAAGCTCAGAAACATGAAGAACCAAAGCTTTGAAGTTCTTTGCCATAAGAAAATCCGGAATGCAAAAAGGAGAGAAGCAAAGAGGAAAACAGAAAGAAGAAAATAGAGGACAGCAGCTATAGTCTTCTTTCACACTTTTGGAGCACTTCCCGAAGTCCATTTTCTACATGCTATATACCATTTCAAAGCTCAGGAAGTCAATAATCCAACGCTTCAAACCGTGTACGATTTGGAGCTGAAATGAGGAAGTTACAGCCGTTGGAAGCCGATCACTCCAAGCTGAAGGAAGACTTTTGCACAGGTTGCGAAATCACCCTTTTGTTGCGGAATGATTTCGCAGCCTTTTTGCACAGTGCTGTGGAATTCCTCTGAAGTTTCACGACGCGATGGAAGCCAAACACCACAAGATGAAAGCCAACTTCACAGCGCTGCGGAATCAGCCTTTTGTTGCGAAGTAATTTCGCAGCCCTTTTTGTACATCAGCGAAATCTCGCAGACCTCATTTTCACCTGCGAAACGGTCCTGAAGTTTCCCGATAGTTGTGCACCGACTCTTTTAGATCTTTTCTTCTGATATTTTTGTGTCAAAATTTCCATTTTCTCCTTGTATTCAGCCACTCATGTAATTCCTTAGCTAGGAAGTATCCAAGGAAGGGTAAATTACCTTCCTATATAAACTCCCTTGCATCCATTGTAAAAAATAATAATCCATCATAGATATATATCATATATGTAATCGACGAACAGAGCACTTGCTCTGTTTCTTCTTTATATTTTTGTTTTTTCATTCTTTTTCTTTCTAGCCAATCAAACTCTGAGGATTTTTTCCTTAAAGGATGAGAGGCTAGGCTCTTCGTCTCTTGGAGTGAAGAAAGTCGGGTAAGTTTCCGAATGAAAAATTGGAAGTTTTGTTGTTTTAGTTTTTAATGAAGAGAAAGTGTGACCCGTTAATGGTTTTTATCTTTTTAGTTAACTTAAAACGTCTTTAAATCACCTGGGCCAACACTTGGTAAGGCAAGTGATCTCCGTCCATGGAGATTCACTAGTTTACCCCTTGCGAGCCTCTGGGAGGTGACTTGAAGGTAGGATTTTCTAGAATTGCCAACACTTGGTAAGCTTTTGGACTCTAAGGAGACATCCATTAGTTATCTCTTGCGAGCTTTTGACGGGTAATCCAAGGTTAAAGATCACCTTGAATGGCAAGTGCTAGGTGAGAGGTATGAGCCATTGCAAGTGCATCAGTGAGAGGGATTTAGTGTTTGAACCCATTAATGGGAAACATCTGTACAACATCGGTTGGAGAAGGAACTATATGTTAATTCTCTAATGCGAGGAAAGAAACAAGTGACCGGAACTCTCCTTTTTGTACAAGGAATCTAAGCCTAGTGATCTGAAACTCCAAGAAACACTTTTCTTTGTAAGTAAAATCAGTTACTATTTTTGGTTAGCTTAAAACCAATCCTTTTTCCACCAAAGTTTATGTTTTCTTTTAAAGCTAACCTTGAAATGAAAAGGCACCAATTCAGCTTTGAATTAATATCATTTGTGAAGTGAAAACCCATCCCAGTGAACGATCCTAGAGCCACTATGCTATAGTAGCTTTGTCTTTGCTACCCTAGTATATGGTGTAATAGGTTATAAATTTTGTTGATTACTTCCTCAATCAAGGAGCACCAGCTGGACATGAATCAGTTGAGACACCAATTAGGCATGAATCACTGGTGGAGCTGGCTGAGTAATAGGAGAAGCAGGAAGTGTGGCCTCAGGCATGGGCACTGAGGTGTGTGCTGCAGGGGCAGGAGGTATAGTGTCAGTGAGAATCTCATCCTGCTGGGCCTGAGGTAGCTGCTCATCTTAGGGTAGCTCTGGAGGTGGGGGCACATCTGGGGCTTGATTACTACTCAAAAAGTGCTATTTGATAGCTTCTAATTAATCCTTTTAAACACTTTTGAGTAGTAGTTAGTGTCTTTTAACCCAATTAGCATGTTAAGGCTCCTTGCAATCAATTATAATCAAATTGTCTTAAGTTTTGGTGTTTTGATAGCATTTTGACCACCAAAGCATTATGAGATTGAGGAGAGTGATATGGAATCCTTAGAAAGCTTTGGGAAGCTCAGAGGTATGAAGAATCACAGCCTTGAAGCTCTTATGCCA
This sequence comes from Vitis riparia, assembly GCF_004353265.1. Lineage (NCBI taxonomy): Eukaryota > Viridiplantae > Streptophyta > Magnoliopsida > Vitales > Vitaceae > Vitis > Vitis riparia. The sequence continues at coordinate 8,236,686 of NC_048439.1, read as the reverse complement.
TAAGTAAAGTGGAAATGCAAAAGGGGAAGCAAAGAGGATTCAGCCATGGAACATTCTTGATGACAGTCACTGCGGCTAATTTTGGAGCCCTTCCCGAAGTCCATTTCCTGCATACAATATGTCATTTGAAAGCTTGGGAAGTCAACAATCCAATGCCCCAAACCGTGTGCAATTTGGATCTGAAATGAGGAAGCTACAGCCGTTGGAAGATAACTGCTCCAAGCTGAAGGAAGAAAGACTTCAGTAAAGTGCTGCGAAATCACCATTCTTGTTGCGGAATGGTTTCGCAGCCTTTTTGCACAGTGCTATGGAGTTCCCCTGAAGCTTTGCGCCGCGATGGAAGACAAACACCTCAAGTTGGAAGTTCACTTTGCAAAGGTGTTGAAGCAGCTGGCTGCTATGAAGGAATTTCGCAGCTCCTCTTGTGCACCTGCGAAATTCCGCAGACCTCATCTTTCACCTGCGAAGTGGTCCTTAGTGCTTCCTGATATTTGTAACCGACTCTTGGAGATATTTTTCATTAGATTTTTGTTGCTTAAATGCCTAAATTCTCCTTGTAAGTCACCAATGAAAGATTTCCTTAGCTTTTAAGTTAGGAATTTAGCAAATTACCAGGGGATAGCTGTAATTGGAATTTTTGGTATAAAAGGGAGCCCGTGGAGCCTGTTCTGGGGTGCTGGGTGATGAACCTTTTGTAAAAGTTTCAAAACAAGAAATATACAGAGCTTGAGCTTTGCTTTACCTGGTCAATTTGATTGTATTATTTTTATTTTAACTTGGTTATGCACTCTCTGAGGAGCTTTCCCCAGAGAATGAGTAGCTAAGCTTTTTAGTTCCTTGGAGTTAAGGTTGCCGGGAAAGGTTCCAAGTGCAAAAAATCAGAAGCTTTGTGGTTTCAGCTATGAATGAAGAGTAAGTGTGTCCCGTGAATGGTTTCTAATGTTTTTAGTTAACTTAAAACACCTTGGAGTCACCTGGGCCAACACTTGGTAAGGCAAGTGATCTTCACCCATGGAGATGCACTAGTTTACCCCTTGCGAGCCTCTGGTAGGTGACTTGAAGGTAGGATTTTCTAGAATAGCCAACACTTGGTAAGCTTTTGGACTCTTAGGAGACATCCATTAGTTACCTCTTGCGAGCTTTTGACGGGTAATCCAAGGTTAAAGATCACCTTGAATGGGAATGGCTAAGTGAGAGGCTTGAACCATTGCAAGTTGCATCAGTGAGAGAATTAAAGCTGAAATCCAATTGAGGGATGCATTTGTGTAGCACCTGTTAGAGAATTGACTTTAAGTTAATTCTCTAATGAGAGGAATTGAACCAAGTGACCGGAGCTATGCTTTTGCATGAGAACCTCCCCTGTTTACCTAAATCTCCAA